>NC_067455.1:21271736-21588736 GCF_025434085.1 Hippocampus zosterae | reverse complement strand
TGTCCGTTCACATTGGGCAATTGGTGTGGTGCTTGACATGTCATAAAATGACTGACTAGAATATTTGCTGATCCTGCTGTTTAATGATAACCACCTCTTGCACAGAAATATGAATAAAAATAAAGACAATATGACTCTTATTATGCTTAATATGCTTAATTAATGCTTAATTAAACCACTGGGTAAAAAAAAAAGTCTATGATATGCCTGGTCATTTATAGGTGCGTGTGTGCACAATTTACATTTCGTATAGTTGTTGCAGGTATAACTTTACAGGATGACAGCCATGATGTCTTATTCCATTGTCTTCACCTGAGTTTTGCAAAGCGCATCAACTTATGCATTGAAAATTGTGGAAATGAGCATGTGTTGTTATTGTTGTATTTTTTAAACCATGAATCAAGTCTCTTTGGACACCCAGTAGAACAGTGAGCAATGGCCCTCAATGGTCAAAAGTGGGAGGAAGAATTGCACAGAGAGTATAATTGTATATTATACAATACTAGCTGGTTCGCCGCCCTCCGGGTGGCTCATCAGCTAGTTCCTGCGGAAGGCTGGTAAGGTGGTGGTTCGCCGCCCTCCGGGCGGCTCATCAGCTAGTTCCTGCGGAAGGCTGGTAAGGTGGGCCTTTGGCCCACAAAAGTGTTGTTGCTTGGTTCAACTTTTTGTTCATCTTCATTGCTTATCGCGAAAATAAAGAGATGTTTAGCTCTACTAAATAACTAACAATTTCATTGCAATGCTTGTGGGTAGACAACATTTTTTTCGCCAAGATGCCCGCGCGATCGTAGTGAGCCACTGCCTGAGCGGCGCAGTGGCGGCGCGCAGCGGCGCGGTGAAGTAGGTACGTTTTGAAAAGGGACAGACGGAAGGACAGACCGCGTGCGGGACGACGCGCTATATATATATAGATAATATACAATTATATATAGTATAATACATGTGTATAATACATGTATAATACATGTATAACACATGTGGAGTTTGCATGTAGAACATGCAAACTCCACACAGCGAGAGCGACCCTCTGCACTGTGAGGTCCACGCGCTAACCACTGGGCCACCGGGCCACCTGAGTTAATCACATCCATATAATCATTGGTAAGCTATTATGGACTTAGAAACAGGCACTGAAACGAAATTGTGGTATTTGCTTGTACGCTTGGAAAAGAAGGGCTGTGGTTGGGGTCACAGTTTGTTGTAATTTAACACTTTATAATGAGGAAATTGTCAGTTATCTGCAAAATTCAACAAGAAGGCATGATGAATTAACAGAGGACATGTTTAATGAGCTTTTCTTCAGATGAGAATTGCATATTCAAGGTTAGAAAATACATATAAACACGTGTTTCTTTGAAAATAACGACAGTACTGTACTACATTGAATGTATTCAAAATGAGAATTTCACTGAATTAATATGTTCTACTTTGTGATTGATTGCGAGGCAATACATGTTTTAATTAGGTCTCAGAATGCTCACCATACTCAAACAGACACCCTGAATCGGTTACCGGCCAATCGCAGAGCACACAGAGGCGAACAACCACCCACACCCACACTCACAACCAGGGACAATTTAGAGTGTTCGATTAGCCTAATATGCATGTCTTTAGAATGTGGGAGGAAACCGGAGTACCCGGAGAAAACCCACACAGGCCCGGGAGAAAATGCAAACTCCACACAGGGAGGCCGGAGCTGGAATCGAACCCGGTACCGCTGCACTGTGAAGTCGACGTGCTAACCACTGGACTACCGGGCCATTATTTCCGTGCACTTTGGCCTTCAAGAAGTACGACTGCAATCGGCTATTCATCACAGCAGTTCTAAAGCCAGCCGAATGGATATGAAAGTGCGATCAATTGGCCAGGAAAGGGAGATTAAAGATGGATGAGTCACCTTAGTCCTCCTTCTTGACAACCGTGGCATGCCTTGCAGCCTCTCAAGAAAGGTCAGTGATTGATACCTATCTTTCAGCAGTTCAGCTTTAATCTGACATCGCGTGTGATTTGTTATAATATCCGCAAGAGACTGAATGGCTCCACAGTCATGCGTCCCCTTTCTCACCTGTGCAGCAGAGTACGTAAACGAGAAACAAAAAAAGTTATTTGCTGTTGACGTCATTGTCAAAAATCAAGCGCAAATGAGACTGAGGGTACGAAAAGGCGTCTGCATCAAGCAAAAGGAAAGGCCCTGTTTTCGTACAGGCACTCAGAATAAAAACTTGAGCAATTTTATTGTCGTGCTGGAGCAAGTCTCATGTTTGGGATTTTGGCAGACCACGATACACTTCGTTGGGTGTTTTCTATAACCCACCCCCCTCACCCCGGTGAATACCTGAAAATTAGATGACAGGAAGTAGGCCACACTGTAGACCAGGAGAAACCAAGACGAAGTTGTGACTCAGGTGGTGCAACATGATTTTGTTGGATTTGATCCAGGCACAGTTAGACGGAGCTCTGCTGTTACGAAGAAAAAATGTGACGTCAGCATGTACCCAGCCCTCTGAATCATTTTGGAAATCAATTAACTGAATAAATGATCATTATGATTATGCTGATGATGCTGATGATTATTATCATCATCATCTGTAAAAGTACCCCAACATTGTGGCACACCTGGTGTGGCGGAGGTTGTCACGCACAGACATATGATTGGTGGTTGAAGGTGGTCTCCATTTGGAAGCCGACAACTGTACATTCTCTGAAAGTTGTAATCACTACGATGAGACTGTAATACTTCTACCATTCCCCTCGTGCCTCACCTGCGCCGAATTTAAAGGGAATGAGCTGCTTCAATTGGCCAGCAATCATGTCGGCTGTGTTCAATCCCACAACGGCGCACACACCCATTTCTAACTACGCCCGTCTACGAAAGCGCCTACAGTTGCACCGTGCTTTGCTCGAGACTTGCGCTGGGCACGAAAATAGGAGTGTTAAGTGAGAGGAACTTTTCTCTCAAATATTGGGTTAAGACAGAGTGCCATCACTGACCTTTGTTCTCAGAAGCTGTCCAATCCGTTTTCACTTAATTAGCAAATGCCGGGAGAGTTTAACAGTGCTAATGGGAAACAACTTGCAGGTGCTAATTAAAAAGAAACAAATAAAACAATTAGCTCAATTTCAGTCTCTTAATATTTATACAGTATTCATTTTCAGAACCTTGTCATTTCTTGTCACATGTTGAAGATATTTAACCTATTGTGCTGTACACTTCATGCTGTGAAATACTGGTTCTGGCATTTTTAAAGTGTATGAGCTTGGTAGAATAAACATTTTCCTCTGGAGCTGATGGCTTTTCCCCACTCAAGGCTACAAGGTTTATGCAGACAGTGATTAACCACTGCTTTACAGGATACACAAACCTGTCATGTGTGCCCTTGAGGTGGCAAATACATTCATTTCCTCTTTGACTGTGACTGTTAAAAGCACCAAGCTGCTCTCCAAAACTGTGTTTCATGTCATATAATCTCGTGAGCATTTGATCGATCGCAGGTGGTTGTCTTTGCAACATCAGTGGAAAAATGTCACAATTATTCTGATCCTATTTTAGTGCCGTACTGGCCTTAGGGATGAGGCAGCAGATTTATTATGAAAATGCAGAAGGACAATCTCGGGTCTGCTGAGCACACATTTTTACTTGTGCTCCATTGACTCTGGTCATAAAACCACAATATAATATATACTGTCCATACAAAGAGACAGGATTGGCCAAATTATGTGACAGGAAAAAAAAAAGAGAAGACTGAAGCAAAATCAAAAATAATTACTCACATGAACATGTAAGGATGAGTCAGTGTGAATTATTATTATTATTATTATTATTATTATTATGTTTGTTGTTATCATGATCATCATCAACAATGCACTCATTATTATGATGATGATGATGATGATAATAATGATGATGATGATGATTATTATTATTTCCCAGAACACATTGTGTCCACCCAAGAGGTTTCATTTTACTGTATGTGCCCACGGGGACACGACTGGGAATGTGACTTGTTAAGACATGCATAAACATTGTGCAATTATTTTCTCAAACTATTAAATACTATGCAGCAAAAAGAAGAAATGATATAATAATAAACAACAAATTTTCTTCTTGTATGATGCATTGAACCCTGTGGCTGATGAACTCAGCTTCAGTTTATGCCCCCTTAACAACATCAAAGCCCCTCTTGTGCAGGCAGTGTGTGGTCCGCCTCAGCAGGAAACAAATTAGCTTTCTTGACCTTGGCCCAGGTCCTCCTTCTACCCACACCCCCCACCCCAACCCCCACCCTCTTCTCTGGCCTTCATCCGGCCACTTGAAGGGTCAGCTGAATGACAAGTCACCTCTGTTCTCCTCCACAGTGGGGATGTATTAAAACAAGAGAGCACATAAAAGCCTGATGTGCATTGGGGAAATACGACTTTCTGAGATCTATTCAGATTTGACATCAATTGGAAATGATGAAAATTAATACCAGTCATAATAGTACCCTTGCCATTATAAAACAATTGTATAATTGTCAGGCTGATTAAAAAAAACTTTCACAATCACACCAATGGACAAATTTGTGTTTTTAATTAACCTAGTGTGTATGATGACCGGACAGAAAAGACTGATCAGAGAGTTGAACCCACAACATTTCGCTGTGAAGCAATCTTGTTAGCTGTATTCAGTTTTCATAGATTTCATCTCATTTCCTCGATAATTTCGGCAATTTGCAGTGCGTTACTTCCTTTTCTAAGAGCTGATAGTGCCAGCAGCTCTTTTTTGTGGGATGTATGCCTTTTAAAAAAAATGTTTTCCAGGTGGTGTTGGTTCAAACGAAAAAAAGAAAAATATAAGACAAATATAAGACAATTGTCTTTCATGGCAAGGGGGTAAAAAAACTGCAATTGTGGGAACTGAAAATACTACAAGTGGGAAGAGATGTTGATGAAAACAAGGTGAGGAGAAATCTCAAAACTCGTGAAAGACGGCCAGATTATATGGGAAGTCTTTTGCAACCTCAGTCCCAAAATAAAGATTGCTGTCGCGTACACAGACGCATGCATGCATGCACATGTTGAGGTGTTTTGTGTCTGCTTCCAAAAGACATAAACTACGGTACCTTGAATGGTGCAATAATAGCTGTAGATTTCAGAAAGAATGCCAATGCTGCACCTCCTATTCCTGCTCCTGCTATTCCTGCTCCGGTTAGTGTCAAGGGTGACTCCTGTGACTCCTTATGGCCAGGCCGAAAACATTTGTTAGCTCTACTCCATCCCGCCATGAACCTTGGTCTCTTGTCCACTCTCGCAGAAAGAGAGGAAATCGCTCATCACATCCACATCCTAATTGCAACATCCATTTGGAAAATAAATACAGCATGGTGGATATGCACGATTTTCCTATCCTGTCCACAGATTCCCTGTCCCTGCTTTCATCTCCCACACATGAGTCTGTGCTCCCTCCTCTGGTCATCCCTGAGCCCTCTGCTCGCCCTATGACTCGCCACTCCAAGCCGGTTTTCACACTGGCACTCCCTGCTGCTCTCTCTGTGCGCCCCTCAATCTCGCCATGAATTCCCCTGCGTCGCCCACTCCATCTCCATCGTCGACCAACCCCAAAGCCACTCCAGACTCCTCCGCGTCTACTGTTCCCCCCTATAATAATCGGGGATTCCATAGTTCGGAATATGCTAGCGGCTAAAATATAGCACCACTGACATTCACGGGACTTTGCACACACCCACACCCACACCCACACACACCACACACACACACACACACCTTTTTCTACTCTCACTTTTAATCCCTGTTTGGATACAGACCAACTTCCTCAAACTCAATAGCAACACATCCTGCCCTGATTTCTCACTTTCTATTGACAGCCCTACCATTTCCCACTTTTAGCCATATCCGTAACATTGGCGTCATCTTTGATCAGTCACTCTCATTTGAAACCCACATCAACCACATCACCAAAACTGCTTTTCTTTCACCTCAAAAATATCGCCCATATTCAGCTGTCTCTCCCCACCAGCTGCTGAAACACTGATTCACGCCTTTGTCATCTCACGACTCGACGACTGCAATATCATTCTTTACGGCTTACCCACCAAAACCCTCAACAGACTTCAGTACATCAAAATTATGTTGCCCATCTCCTCACCCACTCCCGCACCAGAGACAAAATCACCACAGTCCTCAACATCTACACTGGCTCCCCATCCAACAACAAATCCAGTTTAAAATTCTTCTCATCACCTATAAGGCCCTTCACAACCTTGGTCCCTCCTACCTTACTGGCGTCCTTTACTACCACACCCCTACCTGCAATCTGCGATCCGCCCGTGCCAACCTCCTTGACCCTTGCATCGGAACCAAGCACCGGAACCTGGGAAAACGGAGCCTTCTCTATCGCCGTCCCCTCCTTCTGGAACTTTCTCACACAGCACCTCAGACACACTCTCCTCTTTTAAAACAGGAATAAAAACCCACCTGTTCAGATCTGTTTTTAACCTTTAATACACAATCATTTATTCAATATAATCTCTCAACATAATGTTGTATTTATTCATTTTTTTAAAACACAGTTGCACGTATGTAGTTTTTAATTACGGTTGTCGTATTTTTTCCTATTCTTTTTTATTTATTGTATTTTACTATGTAAAGTGCCTTTGAGTGTTTTAAAGTGATAGACAAATAAAATGTATTACAGTGCACTCCGCTTAATAGAACACCATTGGGCCGAAGCGCTTCTGTTCTACTAAGCGGGGTTTCTATTAACCGGAGACACTTTATTAGGTACACCTTCAGACACGTCGACGACCAAGTTATGCACGCAGAAAAACCCCTGCTGACGAGCTAGAAGAGATATTTCGACTGTGGACGTCCATATCTTTAATCAAACAACAAAACAACAACTTTAATCAACTTCAGTCAAACATCTCAAATCACGAGAAAAATGTCGTTACTTTTGTCTGGAAACAGGAGTCCGTAACTTTGCGGTTGACTTCCCTCTCAATGCGCTGGATAAGAGGGAAGTCCTGGAAACCGCGGGCGTACCTTCTGAGAATCCGGCAATGCATCGTATCGTCTGAGTATGTCCTTCTTATCCGCAGGTGATAGCCCTCGTCTCTTGAATGAAGTTGAAGCCATTGTGACGTGCGTGTGTCTATGTGTGGAGTGAGCGTGCTACCTGTTACTGTATACGGCTAGAACTACCGCGTTTTCTCACGATAGTGGTACAGTATCGCGATAGCTACACTTCTCGCGATAGCTACACTTCGAAAACCACTAGTTTACAATGTTCATTGCTTACGGCCTGTTCTATTAAGCGGAGATCTGTTCTACTAAGCGGAGTATCTTTATAGGAAATTGCATTAGGCAAATCGGTTCCAGAGCCTTTTGCTCTATTAAGCGGATTACTCTATTAACCGGTGTTCTATTAAGCGGAGTGCACTGTATTATTTTATTGTTATATATAGATATATTGTTATTATTATCATTTTTTGTCATAGTGGCTCAATTGTGGCAAACAGAATTCTTTCAATGATATATTTTGGTATACTGTATTGTATAAACTCACCAGAAAAATCTGATTCTCCCAGAGGACGAGAAAGCACGTTTGTGTGCATAAGTGGTATACCTGGGAGCTAAACATATGTGATGTGTTGTCGAGCGGGAAGTACCTGGACTTTATTAACGGTCATACTCTGCACTCATCTCTGAGGGCTCCTTAATCTCGTGGCGAGCTTGCTCCAACATATACAGTATATATATACTGTATATATCATAATGTGAGCCACCCACTATCAATAATGCTGCTCAGGGCCTTTATGTCTTCATGCTTGTTCACAGCGCTTATTGAGTCCAGTGAACACATCTTCAGCACACGTTTCTTTTGCTCAATGAAAACGAAAATGAACCCATAACTCCACCAAAATGATGATCAAAATAGCATTGAGCATGAGAAGCTGATGATAACTAGCTGAGACCACATGAGAGGTTTACAATTTCTCTGTGGGAGCACAAGGAACACACATTTGGGGCTCTTGTTGTTCCCTCTAAACCTATGCCAAAGATTATTTATTTTACGATATGATTCAGCTGCTGTTCTGGGAATGGTTGACAAAACATACATACAGTACAATGACTCAGGGGCATGGCTTTGGTAGTGTACCAAATTGACCATATCCTTATGACTAAATGCTAGCTTAAGCCAAGGCAATTTCCTCTCCTTTTCCTGCAGGCAACCATGTAAAAATGATTACAGTGTGAGCTTTGAGTAAGGTTCAACAAACACGGTTTCCTGACAGCTAACACGACTGCATAATATTGTCGGGATTTTTTTTATTTTTATTTTTTCAATTACACTTGGACTGCCGTTTGATTTGTACTTTTTTTAGTGATGCCCATATAAAGTATACTGCATGTACAATGGCTAGTCATGACATTCCATTTTGTTAGATCCACAGAATTTTGTATCACTTCTATGACTCGGGATCCCCCGGGGAGAGCTGGAAGAAGTAGCTAGGGAGAGGGAAGTCTGGGCTTCCCTGCTAAAGCTGTTGCCCCCGCGACCCGGCCCCGGATAAGCGGTAGATGATGGATGGATGGATGGATGGATTCTATGCCAGTAATTCACTGATTTTTCTTTTTTTTCGTTTTGCATCCATTCATCAATCCATATTTTATATTCTATTCTATTTTGTTGACAGATTAACTGAAACTAATTTCAACTGACACTGCTCTCCAGTAAATCATCAGGCTGATTAAAAAAAAAAAAAAACTTTCACAATCACACCAATGGACAAATTTGTGTTTATAATTAACCTAGTGTGTACGATGACCGGACAGAAAAGCCTGATCAGAGAGTTGAACCCACAACATTTCGCTGTGAAGCAATCTTGTTAGCTCTATTCAGTTTTCATAGATTTCATCTCATTTCCTCGATAATTTCGGCAATTTGCAATGCGTTACTTCTTTTTCTAAGAGCTGATAGAGCCAGCAGGTCTTTTTTGTGGGATGTATGCCTTTTAAAAAAAAAAAATTCCAGGTGGTGTTGGTTTAAACGAAAAAAAGAAAAATATCTTAATGACATTACATTTCAATTATAATATTTAACTGTTCCAATGACATTTTTCAAATTAAAAATGTATCATAAATATTGATTCAGGACACAAGCTTTATATGGCAAAAAAAAGTTGCTTTGACACCAAGTATGTGTCGTGAAGTATTTGCTTGTAAGTGTGTAGACCGAGGTCTTGTGGTCAAGCAGACTCCATAGGCCAGACAGTAGGAAGTGAAAGTGCGACCCCAGCCACAATATTGTCCAGATCTGTGGTTTTCCACATCTCTTCTCATTTTACTCATAAAGTAAACCAGAAACAAACACAAGCTCTAAATCGCTCATGCCCTGAGTGAAAGCATATGGCTGGAAATGACACAAAGTGGAAAATGACTTTTAGAACTTGTTTGTAGCATTCTAAGTATTCTGGTAATGCAGGGGTCCCCAACCTTTTTTGGCCCACAGACCGATTTATGTCAGACAATATATTGAGGGACCGGCATTTAAGGTGTGGCGGTTGTTGTGTTATACAACAAAATAATATGGTATGAGCTGCATGAAAACTGTGGTGTTTTCGAAAAATAATAATAAACACAAAGAGCGCCTATTCTGGCCGCAACACTCTGATCCCTATGGTAATGTTTCATGCCTTCAAAAAAAAGATACAACGCAAATTCCAAGTGCATGAAAATGACGACTCACCACAGCCCTGAGCTTGATTTTCTGCAACCAGACGGTCCCATCTCAGGGTAATAGGAGAAAATGACACCTCAAATGTGTGGTTTATGTCCAGTCGACTTTGTAATTTTCATTTAGTCGCCGTTACTGCAGAAAACCCCCGCCTCACACAGGTAAGATGTAGGAAATAGCAACCGTGCTATTGTGGCGATTTTAGAGTATTCAGCCATGACTTTAATCCAGTTGTCTCGAACGTACTTTTAAGGCCGCCGTCATTTGCGATCTCCAGCAGTTTTTTTACTCATTTTGCGAGTTCCAGCGTTTTGTTTTTAGCGTAAACGGTCACGTGACGGAGAAGCGTGCTTGACGCATGTCAGGCATAACACAGACGGATGTAACGGAGAATCCGGTAATTTTTCAAAATAAAACCCCAATTGCCCTGCGGACAGGTACCAGTCCGCGGACCGACGGATGGGGACCGCTATGGTAATGCAGCAACATCTCGAGAATTCTAATCAACTATGAATGAAGAATTTCGACAATGCCTGTAGTATTCTAAATAATGTGAAAAACATTTTGTTCAAAGAACATGTCAGCGCATTTCATTGACCTTTGCTTGTGCTTTCAGTTGCAGCAAGGTATACATAAATAAAGGGGACAGGTGATAGAAATGTTAAGTTTTAATGTTTTTATATAAGTATTTGGGTGTCTGAGGTCCCCGCGCACCCATCAAATGTGAAAATAAACTGCAAAGTGAAGATTTAATTTTCTGAAAATAATAAAATAAATTCAATAAAATAATCATCAGATTAACCACACTGACTTTCCCCAGAATGTGTCACAGTTTAAATTGAACTTCATAGATGGATTTGTTTTTGTTTTTACTCTTAATAATTAAAATCAATTATTTTATTTTAAGGTGAGAGTGTGGGAGGGGGAAAAAGAAATACCCTATGTATTCTTTTACTTTCTGACATCAAGAGGAAAATACAAATAAACAAAGGGTAGCTAGAGTAGCGATTGAAGAAACACCCTCACCCTGAAATAGTTACTTGAGCTGAAATAGGTTGTTTTGTATCAACTTGACTATTCAATTTTAATTAGTGGTTGCAGGAGATTTTTTTTTCTTTTTTTTTTATCAAATTGTCACTCACCTCTCTTTCTTGATCTACATACAAGAACAAACGTTGCGGCAATGACCTGAAATTCTATTGGGCAAAAAAGGACAAAAAGCTGTTATGGAATACAACAACAATTTGTCTTGTACACACATTATCAAATAGCAATGAGACAAAACCATTGTCCCATTTCATTAAATTTTTGATTGCATTTCCTGGGGGTAAAGGTAATAATTAATTTGGCTCAGGGTAACACATACAATGGGGAACCGGGACTCAACCTCAACAAGCAAATCCCAAAATGTTAAAATAGTGCTTTTCCTTCAATCCTGAAAAAAAAAACTATTTAATTTAAGACATGGTAAGTCTTGTACAGAGAATGTTAAAAGAAAACACACACAAACTGAAAGCCTGCAAGATTGCAAACTTTTTTTTTTAAATGGAAAAAAAAATTACAAATTCTATCCCTCCATTTTCCGATCTGTTTATCCTCACAAGGGTCGCAGGGGGTGCTTGGAGCCTATCCCAGCCATCTTCGGATGGTCGGCGGTGGACACTGGAGTACCCGGAGAAAACCCAGGCAGGCACAGGGAGAACATGCAAAAACTTCACAGGGAGGCTGGAGTTTGACTTGAACATGCGAGGTCGACGCACTAACCACTAAATCACCGAGCCAGATTATAAATTCTACATCATAATATCTTCGTGTCTGACTTCAGAGGGTAAATTAACATTTTCGTCTTCCTTCCACAAGATAAAATCTAAAATTGGCTGGCATTCTTTGAGTGAAAGTACCGATGCATGGTTGAGCAATTAAATATATATGTAATCCTGCTGCTGCATAACAGAAGCAATTTGTAACATCTCTCCGCTTTCATTTTTTGCGTGTGCTGTGGTGGTTATCCAGCCCCCCCCCCCCCCCTTCAGCATTGTTAGTCACCGTGTTTATCGGTTCCAGCAGCTGCGGCGTACTGGACATCATCTGAAAGTGCAAATGACAGGATGCAATACACCGGAGAATAGCAGCAATCTGAGGGAAGTTCTCCATTCAACAGAGATCCCTAACTCTCTGTCTTCTTATCCTGAGCAGAAAATAAAAAAATCAATAGGGGCTCACTGGGCTTGATAGAAGTTGAGTGCCGAGAGAGCTTCTATTCTCACTGTAGTACATTTCAGCGAAAAAAAAAATCCAGATGCCTATATGAACTAACAAATCTGTCTCCGCAAATGTCCATCATCTTCTAGAAATTAACTAAATTATTTTTTAAAAAATTATTTTTGTCAATTAAAGTTTATAATGTCACATTTTTGCATTGCTAAGTTTGAAAAAGAAATAGTACCCAAAAAGCCAATGGATTTTGCGCCCAGCTACCCCAAACTATATCTCATCCATGGTCTCTTGTGAAGGTATCTCAACTCTTAGTCGACTTTTGACATCATACCATACTGTTGTGGATGTGATTGAAAATTTAAAAAAGGGTTCTTGTTTCTTTTGAAACAGTAAATCTTGGAACTCTTCAAAAAAGCTTCTGTCCATGCACCAAGAATTAAGTCAAAATTGACTCCATTGGATTATTTTGTTTTTTGTTATTGTAAAGTGTCCTTGGGTGTCTTGAAAGGCGCTTATAAATAAAATGTATTATTATTATTATTATTATTATTATTATTTACACGTGTGTGTGTGTGTGTGTGTGTGTGTGTGTGTGTGTGTGTGTGTGTGTGTGTGTGTGTGTGTGTGTGTGTGTGTGTGTGTGTGTGTGTGTGTGTGTGAGTGTGAGATGGATGCCACTATGGAGTATGGCGGTCTGCAACTCAATGTCGCTGTCGTTTCAAGAACATTGACACCTAGGTGGATTGTGGCTTTTCTTTTAACACAATATGGCGGGAGCAATGTTGAAGTCGCATTGGGTCTCAGACATGACAATGCAACTTCCTTGTAGCTCTGCCTGAAAAAACATAATCCAGAACTAAACAGTATACACGTTTGATCGTACAGTAACTATACATAGTAATAAGAGAAAAACATTTTGCATCACTCTGTTACACACCACTCACACATGCACGTACACACACATGCATACTTATATACAGTATACATATATATATACATATAGTATATATATATATATATATGTTAGAGCTGTAAAACGATTAAAATATTTAATCTAATTAAAAATGTAACTGTCATAATTAACTCAAATGAACTAAAAATTAATCGTGATTACTCACACATTTTTTATCGTTTCTGAATTTCCTTGTAAATTTTTTGTCCTATTTTTTTCCCATTTTAATGCTCTAATCAACATGGAATCATGAATCAGTTTTCTATGTGCCAAATGAAAATATTTACTGAAATAACAATTTCGATTTTCAATTTTACATGAACATTTTTCACTTGGTGCAGTTATTCACACATAATCTCTCACACAATATTACTGTCCATCAATAACGGTGAAAAAAATATTTTGTCACACACAACAGCTGCTTTAACAGCTTTTTTTATGAAATCAAAACAGAGCAATATAACATTATAAAGTGCACATCTATGGTACACTAGTACTCAGCCTAGAGTGCAGTGGTCCTCAACTAGAAATGCTGTCGGTCCACTTTTTTTTTTTTTATAAGACCAAGGTCCGGTCCCATGCACGGTGGTCATGGGGAGCAGGGCTATATGCCCATTTAGTATGGCCAAGCCAAGCTTATACAAATCAACACTCCTCACAACCAACCAATAATGGGGTGCATGAAAATAACAATTATTCACTTTGCCAGTACACAGCAAATAATGAGAGGTATTGTGTTGAGGCAGAGGAACTCTTTTATTTTGTTAAGTTGTGCCTGCTTAATAATAGAAATAGCCCTTTTAGGGAAATAAGACATTTTTTTACTTTAACTTTGTTAAACAGTAGTTGTCTTTTTTCCCTTAATTTAACAAAAGCCAAATAAAATATTCATTTTACCAAAATAAATACTAAAAATGAAAACAAAAATATTATTTTCATTTGTACAATTCCCCCTTTCACATCCCCTCTAAAATCATTGAAAAATATATCAGAAGAGGAGTTAAGAACCATTTTAAATACTGACACAAGGGAGCACAGGAATGTGCAGTGCTGTTCTTCCACTAAAGGTGAATGCAATGTCTGAGGCATGCAAATATTATTTGAGGACGCCATTGGGATGTTCATTTAACATGTTGCGGTGTTCTGTTAAACAGCTGCAAAGATCCCCGGGTACACGG
Source organism: Hippocampus zosterae (assembly GCF_025434085.1). Lineage (NCBI taxonomy): Eukaryota > Metazoa > Chordata > Actinopteri > Syngnathiformes > Syngnathidae > Hippocampus > Hippocampus zosterae. The sequence continues at coordinate 21,574,653 of NC_067455.1, read as the reverse complement.
GAGCAAAACTGTACACAATCGAAACGTCCCGCGATTTGTCTTGTCTAATTGTCTGTGTGTGGCTCTCCTGTGCTGAAGCTATGAGCATACTGTAGCGTCGCGCATGCGTCTGTTTCCTGACACAATCATCCATTTTGAATGCGTGACGCAGATGTATGGGCACACCTTAAATTCAGAGGAGCCAATCAGCGCATCGTTATCGCCGACATGCCCCCGTCTCCAGTTCCTCAAACATTATACAAACACAGAGTCGCACTGCTGCGTCCTCAGCAATTCATCTGTTCGTGCACGCAGATAATACAACGGATAATTTTAACAAGCGATCGCGGTAATGCGCAGATTATAGTCCAAAAATAGAAAATGTATAATTTAAAAATCACTTTATAATTTATTATTTTATACAATTTGCCGAGGGTCCGGACAGAGGAGGCATGGACAGAGGAGGTCAGCGGTCCGGTCGTGGATCGCGGTCCGCCAGTTGAGGAAGAGGGCTATAGTGGATTTAAACCATGGTTGCATACTTCGTTTTTCTCAAGGTTGCTTTCAACACAGCAGTCTGTTTCTGTATGTTTGTTGAAGAATAACGAGACACCGGACACCAATGTTCATTATGTGCCGCTGTATTCGAAACTGCCGGCCGTACAAACAAGCACACGCACTTCCCCCGTGCTGCAGGGGCAAACCGTTCTGAAAGGGGGGGTGGGGGGGGGGGGGTTCACTCCTAACACAGTCAGGCTATGTTGATTGTGTTGGTCCTTCTTGCGCGGAAGTCTCTCTACCTCATTTCAAATGACTACGCTTGGTTCGATGACAGCACTGGATACATCTTACTTTCGCTAGGTCGCTACCACTGTAGCGCACTGTCACTGTCAGACGAACACAGAGAAGCTCCACCTGCTCTATTTATATGGACACGGAACGCTGTAACCTTCCACACAAAATAGTTCCAAACAAGTAACAATCGCGTCAGTGGCATACATCGTATACCTGTATGATACAGAGAGAGAGAAGAACAGATAGCTTTGGTCTTGTCAGTGGAGCAATATGCCAACTATTTAAAGGTAAACTTTCCATTCATAAACTCTTTAAGTATCCGTTTTCGGTGTCTCGCGCTGCCGTGGCTGGCAAAACAGACATGGGCGTGTACTTCTGCAGCGCGCTTGTTGTTTTGTTTCTGGTGTATTTATAGAGCAACGTAACATCCGCTTGTGAAGTGTGCCGCGTTAATCTCGCGAGAAAAAATTTAATCCCGTTAAAATTCATTTAAATTAATGGCAATAAAAATGCGCTAAACTGACAGCTCTAATATATATATATATATATATATATATATATATATATATATATATATATATATATATATATACACTGTATATCCATCCATCCATTTTCTGATGCGCTTTATCCTCACAAAGGTAGGCGGGGGACACCCTGAACCGGTTGCCAGGCAATCGCAGGTCACACAGAGACGCACGACCATTCCCACTCACACAGACCACAGTCTGTGTGACACACAGTCACAGGTGCTGGAGCCTATCCCAGCCGTCTTCGGACAGTAGGAGGGGGACACCCTGAGTCAGTTGCCAGCCAATCGCAGGGCACACAGAGACGAACAACCATCACGTCCACACTCACACCTAGGAACAAATTAGTGTGTTCAATCAGCCTGTCATTCGTGTTTTTGGAATGTGGGAGGAAACTGGAGTTCCCGAAGAAAACCCACGCAGGCACAGGGAGAGCATGCAAACTCCACACAGGAAGGCTGGAGCCAGGATCGAACCCACGACCACTGCACTGACATGCTAACCGGTGGGGCCGCCATATATATATATGTATATAAACTAAAAACCTCTAAATTAACTTGTTCATAATATTTGACAAATGAATGATTTCACTCCTTCGAGTAATTTCTTGTAACTGGTTTAGACAAATGTTAAAACCTTCTTCTCCTAAATTTCTATTTAACTGCTTGATGAGGTCTTAACCTATCGCGTGCCCAACCTAACACGCACTAATTCAATTACACTAATCCTAGTGGCAGCTGACCCACTCAGCGAACACAGCCCATGCCAGCCCCACATCGTGCCTCTTGGCACCTATAGAACCTCAGGGATTAATTGAGATTGGACGCTGAAGTCCACATTCAAGGGGCATGAGCGGTACCACAGAGTTGAAGTGATCCATTGACTCAAGACAAACAACTGCATTTTGGTGATGGCAATGTGATGAGGCAGACGTTCAGATGAATAGAATTTTTTTTCTCATGGTATTTTGCAAAACTAGCAAAGAAACATGTAGAATTGGGCGTAATGGTGCATTCGCGCAATTGTGCACTGTTGTGGGGTGGAAGTAGTCTTTTCTCGGACATCCATCGTTTGTGTCAAATGTGTCAGGTACGAGCGGTGTACGCCCGAATATGCTGTGCTTGACATGATGGAGACAGAAATAGTCTTGCTGGGGTTCGTGCATAACAGTAGCAGATTAACTGCAAGATACACTTATGGATGATGTTTTCAGCCGAGCATACGTGTAGGTAATTGAAAACAGCTTGGTACCCCCAATCGTGCCTCTGTGTGTGACACACACCCTCCGCAAAAGTAACTTTTAAGATTATAACAAATATGAATGGTTTCATAAATTTATTTCTCCATGCTAATGTCTTATTTAAGAAATGAAATCCAATGACACATACAACTCACATCAACAGAGCCCCAAATTTGTGTGCCTGTGCCTTGTTTAAATACTCTAAAATCGCATTACAACTGAAACCATCTTTTCCCGAATCTGAAATTTCGTCTACATTTTTAAACACAATCTGTAGACAAAATTGTTGGACGAGTCAGGGGTGAGGCAACTCAGTGCGCTGGAAAACCCAGAAAGGTCCAACATGACCCCACAGGAAGTAGACTAGATTAGTGCCATTCATTTTTACATTAAGCACACAGGCTCCAGTCTATCAAAATAGGCCCCCAGGTGTCACGTAAATGTTTGCCCTAAGTTCTGGTACACTGATAGCAGAAATGCATGAATTGGATTGACTTACATCAGTAAACCAGAAATACAAAATATATAAATACAATATATGAACAAAGCAGCAAGACTACATTTATTGATCGGCTGGATGGAATGTTATTTCTTTTAAAGATGAAGAAAAGCATTTTTTTGTCCAAATTGTGCAACAAAAACACTGAATTACACTTGAATGCAAATTAGTTCATAACTTCATCAAAGATTTTTTAAAATGACCAGGATGAATATGTGATTTGGCGCCTCATGGACATTGTGAGCTTCAACAATGCTCATAATTGCAAATAGCAAAAAAAACCCTACATTTATTAATTTATTTATTTCTCTTTAAGTTTATTTGTTTACTTATTTAAATGCTGCACATGAGTCATGCTATAAGGAGAAACAGATTTACTGAACTGAATGCAGGAAGTGGAAACGTGAAAAATACATTTTAAACGAACTGCAAGCAGAGCTCCATGTGTGGATGACATAAAGTTGATGATAGGGAGGTCACAGATCTGTAAATTGTTTTTTTTTATTATTGTTGTTAGTATTCTTATATGCAACAACAACAGGAAAATTTCAAAGGATTTGTCAAGATGATAATAGATTCAACAAACTCACGACTTGACACTTTTACCAGGGAAGTCCAAGAAATAAAAACCAGCATCAACTTTACCCAAAAAGAGGTAGACGACATTAAAAAAAATCTAATCTGTCAAACTGGCCATTCCAAAGACATGCAAACGGAATTCTACAAAGTATGTGACGGCATGCTTGTATTAACGGACAAGGTGGACTACTTGGAAGGACAGTCAAGAAGAAACAATTTAGTAATTGATGGAATTGAGGAAAAACCGGGAGAAACATGGACTGAAACAGAGGAAAAAGTTCAAAAAATCCTTAAGGAGAAACTGCTGATACAGGGGCAAATTGAGGTGGAGAGAGCTCACCGCACAGGAAGACAAGACCCTGGAAGACCTCGACCAAGGCCAGTTGTGGTGAAATTTCTAAGATACAAGGACAGATCAAGGATCCTACAAAAAGCAAAATATTTAAAAGGCTCCAACATCTACATTAACGAAGACTTTACAGATGCCGTACAACAAAAAAGAAAAGAGCTCCTCCCAAAATTAAAAGTTGCACGTGACAGAGGGGAAACTGCCTACTTAAGACATAACAAACTTATTGTCCACCCCCGCACCAGTACTCCAACACAACAGGCTCGAGTTCAACACCATCAAGCAGCATACTGAGAAATTTTCACCACCAGACAATAAAAACTCTGACCCTACTGAAGCAGGAAATTCACATACCAAAAAACATGGACCTCGAATCCTTTGATGACCCTTCCAACCCTTTGATGACCTCCAACCCTACTGACCACAAGACGTTTGACCCTGAGAACAACTTGGACCCGGACAATAACTTTTTCAAGACCGACCGACCGCGAGGCAGCCAGCGACGACCGACCGTGAGGGAGCCAGTGATGACCGCGAGGAAGCCAGCGACGACTGCAGGGAAGCCAGCGACCGTGAGGAAGCCTGGAGACAACCAGCCTGCGACCACCGTGAGGGAGCCAACGACGACCGAGAGGAAACCAGCGACGACTGCAGGGGAGCCAGTGGCCGTGAGGGAGCCGGGAGACGGCGAGCCTGAGGCAGCCGGGAGACAACCAGCCAGCGCGCGTGAGAGAGCCGGGAGGCAGCCAGCCGGCGAGCGTGAGGGAGACGGCGACAACCGCAAGGGAGCCAGTGACCACGAGGGACCCAGTGATGACGGCGAGAGAGCGAGCGACGACAGCGAGGGAACCAACGACGGCCGTGAGGGAGCCATCGAAGACCGTGTGGGAGCGGGAAATTCACATCCCAAAAACATGAACTTCCAACCCTTTGAAGATATTGACTATAAGCCATTCGATCCCGAGAATAATTTGGACCCAAACAATAACTTCTTCAACAACAAACAAAGTGTAACAAACTCTGACTATTACCTGGATGAACAATTCAACACTAATATAAAATTGGAAAATGCACTTTCGGTAATACACTTAAACAGTAGAAGTCTCTATAAAAACTTCACAAAAATTAAAGAATACCTGACTAAATTCAATAAATTTAAAATAATTGCCATATCAGAAACTTGGCTTGATGAAGATAAAACAACTGAAATGGAAATAGAAGGTTATGAAATGTTTGCAACTAATAGAGAAAACAAAAAAGGAGGGGGGGTTGCAATATATGTAGACAAAGCACTTAAATGCAGTAAAATCGAGAGATTGACAAACACAACAGAAAACCTAATGGAATGTCTAACCATTGAAATACACAATAAAAAGGCATCAAATATCATCATAAGTTGCATCTATAGGACACCAGGAACATGTATTGACACATTCAATAAAAAACTAACAGATATGCTCAGTTACTACAACGATAAGAAAACACGAATAATATGTGGTGACTTTAACATTGACTTATTAAACCCAAATAGACACAAAAAAACAACTGACTTCATAAATACTATGTACAGCAACAGCTTTTTCCCAGTAATCCTGAAACCTAGCAGAATAACAGTTGACACGGCCACATTAATAGATAACATATTTATAAATAAGATAGATCATAAAATGGAAAGTTGACTTCTCATTAATGACATAAGTGACCACCTGCCTGTTTTTGCAGTTTTTCATAATTATTTCGATAGAAAAGCTAAATCAACAACTCGTATAACAGAAATAAGACTACGAACCCAACGTTCCATCGATGCCTTTAAGCAAGACCTAGAAAAACAAAACTGGACCGAGGTCTACTCAAACGAAGACCCAAATACAGCGTTTGAAGTATTTCAGTCTACCATAATCTCCTTATATGATAAACACTTTCCATTAACTAAAGTTTCCAAAAAGTATAAAGACCCAAGTAAGCCATGGATAACGAAAGGCATAGAAAACGCATGTAAAAAGAAAAACAATTTATATAAATTGTTTTTAAAATTCAGAACTGAAGAAGCAGAAAAAAAATATAAGACCTATAAAAATAAACTAGTAAATATTATAAGAACCAGTAAAAGAGATCATTATCATGCACTATTAGAGCAGAATAAAGGTAACACACAAGAAATATGGAAAATACTTAACCAAGTAATCAGAAATAGTCCTAAAAAAATGGATTATCCAGAGTATTTTATCAAAGGCAAAAATACTATTTTGGAAAAAACTGCAGAAATAGCAACTGAATTTAATGAGTATTTTGTCAACATCGGCAGTAACCTAGCAAAACAAATTCCTGATCCAACAGACCTGTTTGAAGTGGATAGATACGTAGAAAAAAACTCCTCCACGATGTTCCTTACTGCAGTAAAACAAGAAGAAGTATCAAATATTATAAAAACTTTTAAAAATAAAAAGTCAACTGATTGCTTTAATATTGATATGACAATAATCAAGCAGATTATAGAATATGTAGTGCGACCTTTCACGCACATATGCAACCTGTCATTCAAAGCTGGTATCTTTCCATCAAAAATGAAAATTGCTAAAGTTATTCCAATCTATAAAAGTGGAGAAAAACATCTGTTTACAAATTATAGACCAATATCACTACCACAATTTTCAAAAATATTAGAAAAACTATTTTCTCGCAGACTTGATAGTTTTATACAAAAGCATGCGCTGTTAAGTGAGAATCAATATGGCTTCAGGGAAAAACGGACCACCTCAATGGCAGTTATGGAGTTTGTGGAAGCAATAGCCACTAATATAGACAACAAAGAATTTACTGTTGGGGTTTTCCTAGATCTAAAAAAAGCTTTTGACACAATAGATCACAGTATATTATTGAAAAAACTAGAAAGATATGGCATTAGAGGTGTAGCTTATAAATGGATAAAAAGTTATTTAGAAAACAGATATCAGTACGTGCAACTCAACAATAAATAAAACGAATCAACTGAAAATCACTCACGGAGTACCTCAGGGGTCAGTGCTTGGTCCAAAACTATTCATCTTATATATAAATGATATCTGCAAGGTCTCAAAACTATTTAAATGTGTCCTATTTGCTGATGATACAACTTTCTACTGTTCTGGAATAAATCTGAAACAGCTCCTGACAACCATAGAAAACGAATTAAACAAATTAAAAAACTGGTTCGACAGAAATAAATTGTCACTTAACCTGAAAAAATCGTAGTCAATTGTTTTTGGCACAAGACCAATCAAATACCAAGCTAAAATTATGGTAAACTCAATTGAAATAGAAAGAGCGTATGAAACCAAGTTTCTCGGATTAGTAATAGACTCAAAACTATGTTGGAAACCACATATCGATAACGTAAAAAGAAAAATAGCCAAGACCGTAGGGATCCTCTACAAAACCAAGGAAGTGCTAAATAAGAGATCCTTGTTCACATTATACACTTCATTATTATTACCATACATGACCTACTGTGTGGAAATATGGGGAAATGCCTGTAAAACAAACACACTCCCTATTCTCAAACTACAAAAAAAAGCATTTCGAATTATTAATAGATCAAAATATACGGAACCCACAAATCCACTATTTATCAAATTAAATACGATGAAATTTTATGACCTGGTTGACTTTAAAATCGCCCAATTAATATACAAAGCACACAATAACCTGCTCTGCCAAAACATTCAGAGGTTTTTTGAAATTCGAGAAAGCAACTATGAATTAAGAGGTACCAACTTATTCAAAAAACTCAAAACAAGAACAAACATCAAGCAAAGAAGTGTATCTAGCAAAGGTGTTAATCTGTGGAATAATCTCGAAACGGACCTAAAAATGAGTAAATCGCTTGCTGAGTTCAAAAACAAATTCAAAAAAATAGTAAAAACAACCTACACTAATCAGAGTTAAAATGATAAATTCTAAACGTTAAATATAATGATAAATCAGAACTAAGTTGATAAATAGAGAAAGGTATTGCAATATCCATTATGAATACAAGAGAAAATTGACACAAGAGTGCCAGGGTGAGGATGTATATAATCCCGATACAAACCAAAAGTGTGAAAATATCACGGTTAAGGGTAAAGTATGAGCCTTAATGGAGACTTCTTCTTACTTTTTCTTTTCTGATTGATATAAAAATGATTTAGTAGATATAAACACATAACGGGGTAGGACTAGATAAGTTTTTTTACTTCATCCTACTCCCTTGAACATAATAACTGTGTTGAATGAAGAATGATTTCTTTCTTTTACTTTTTTATCTACCTTATTTTCTGTCAAATTATTACTGTATGTGTTTTATGTTCAATAAACAAAACAATCAATCAATCAATCAATTATTATTATTTTGATGAATGACTGATATGAAGAAACACTAATTATCCCACCGGGATGGTATAAAGAAATCAGAACACATTTATTTTTATAATGCATCTTCCAGCTCTGGCTTTCCTGTGTGGAGTTTGAATGTTCTCCTGCGCCTGCGTGGATTTTCTCCCGGTACACCGGTTTCCTCCCGCATTCCAAAAACTTGAATGACAGGCTGATTAAAGACTCAAAATTGTCCCTAGGTGCGCGTGTGCGCACGGATGGTTCTTCTTATCTGTGTGCCCTGCGATTGGCTGGCAACCGGTTCAGGGTGTCCCCTGCCTACTGCCGGAAGACAGCTGGGATAGGCTCCAGCAGCACCCGCAACCCTAGTGAGGATAAGCGGTTTGAAAAATGGATGGATGGATGGATGGTTAATGCATCTTTCTACATTTCACTGGATTCACATCAAATTTATAAAACAACTCCTATGTCAGGTTTTGTAATTGATCTGAATTCATCACAGTCCAGATATTTATTAGTTTTTCAAATTTAAAGTTAAGCAAAAATGACAGCTGGGATAGGCTCCAGCATACTCGTGGCCCTCGTGAGGAAAAGCGGTTCAGAAAATGAATAGACGGATGGATGGATGTTTATTATCAAACAGGCTTAAAGGGAATGAGAGGAATCGGTTCAATTGGCAACAAAACAAGTTGTCTATTTTCATGCCCATTATGGTGCAAAATGATGTTTTAAAATGTACTATGCTGCACCATCTTGACGGCGTCTGTGAAAATACCAAAACTTAGTCTAGTTCTCCCCTGCGCAGATTTGCACTGCAACCTCATGCCAGACTTGCACTCGGCACACAATTTGAACCCAACACTGAACTACAAATTAATGGCCCACGAAAATAGGTGATCGGAATTGTTGACAGAGCCATTGTGCTCTTGCAAACCACTTAAAGATCGACATGAGTTTGTACAGTTCATGTTGCTTCAAAATACACTCCTCCAACAATACAAGTTGTTACTTTATTAAATGAAAAATACTAAATGATGACAACTAATGAGAAAAATAGAGCAAAATCAACCAGCACCCAGCGTGTGTGTGCGTGTGTGTAAATGTATGAGTGTGTGTATATACTAGAGTGCATGTGTCAAGGATCAGCTTAAAAGAAACTCACCATCTGGGCTGGCCCTGTTGTTGTGCCCTACTATCCCTTTGACCTGGGAAAGACACCCAGCCAGCCTTGTGTGATATTTAAAATCATCTGTACTGCAGGCATGCATAGATAGATAGATAGATAGATAGATAGATAGATAGATAGATAGATAGATAGATAGATAGATAGATAGATAGATAGATAGATAGATAGATAGATAGATAGATAGATAGATAGATAGATAGATAGATAGATAGATAGATAGATAGATAGATAGATAGATAGATAGATAGATAGATAGATAGATAGATAGATAGATAGATAGATAGATAGATAGATAGATGGACAACATAAAAGCCATCGACCAAACTTGATTTGTCTGTTTCAATATGTATACATTTTAATCTTGTTTGAAACGAAAAGGATTCCAATTACAAAGGGCAAGAGGTAATCCAATTGGAAAACAGTTGGCAGTCTCGTGTTTTGAACCTTAAGGAAAGATTACAGACGGGTCATCGCGTGCATATTCGGAATGTGTTGACTTAAAAGCATCACTCTGGAACTATTTGCCTAAGTGTTTGTGTCAGAGTTACACATCAGCCAATTAATTGCAGGTCTTTACAATATGGTGCAGAGCAGTTCAGGGAATCAGCTATAAACCCCCTAAAGACAAGCAACAGTGCAGGCGAGCAACCTTTAAACACAAGCGTGAAGATTAGTTAGTTAGATTACTCTACTTAAACAATGGATAAACAATCAGATGAGTGGCAAAACAAACATGAAAACATTGTTACACATTACATTATTTTAATGCTAGTTTTAAATGAATAGTGCTTCTTTTGTTAGAATAGAATGTAGAATTCTCATTTATAACCACCTGGAAGGGCAAATGGCTTTTACATGGCCAGGTATGCACAGTTTAAAGCAGTTGCTTCTGAAGCACTGCAAATCCCTTTCACACATGATCGATGAGTGTGTTGCCATGTAAACACAGACCTGCACGCAGCATCCTCGACACACGCACACACACACACACACACACACACACACACACACACACACACACACACACACACACACACACACATCGGCGTGAGCTTCATTTTGAAAGGGTCTTTAATCACAACTACAATATTGACTGATCAATGACAGATAGGAGAAACAGCTGAATAGCACTATGTTGCCTTTATTTTGGTCCATTTTTATCACGGATTATATTTCAGTCATTGTTAAGAGGCTCAATGCTCCACTGAGGTATTAATTAAAATACTAAATATTGATTGATACGTTATCAGAGCGAAGCAGTAGGTCTACAGGCTATTGATCCAGCCTCTGATTTATTATCATATTTAAGAAAAATCATTTTGTGTGATTATACAGAGTGATTGATTTTTAGCAGAGGGTGTAATTCTCTCTCTTTGGTTTTTTTTTGGTTGCTTTTCTTTTATTGTGCTTGTTATGTTTGGGTGCCATAGATTGCATTTGGAGATCACTGATATCCTTGGTTTTGCTCCCCCTTGAGCTCCCTTCCATCCCTGCCCCAGCCAATGAGAAGGGTCGGGTCTTGCGTAAGCGAACGATACTGCTCTTGTCACTGGGAATAATGGGTTCTGGGATTACCTCTTTAATCACAACAAAGATTAACAGATGGCATGAGAACAGTTATTAGCAAACATCTTGCACTCATCAAATCAATAAGATGATTTGTAATCAGGATGTTGGTGCAAGCGAAAAGGGAGTCGGGCCGCTCAAAGTGAAAGATACTGGCAATCAAAGGCTCCCGGTTCACAATTATCTCCCCTAAAAATACTTGTAGGTGCTCTTCTGTCACTATTTGGCAGTGCTCCAAAACACACAACAGACTCGAAGTGACATGAATAAGGCAAAACACATCATGTGTTGCATTGATCAGGGGTTAGGCTGGTGTAACTTGTTCACAGGTTGCAAGTCACCATAGGAAGAAGCACATATTTCAGTTTGGATGGTGGCATGAGAAGCCTGATCTGCAGTATTACCACATTAGTGTAATTGCAATAAACTTAACAGGACTATTTCAGCTTAATTTTAAATGTTCTCATGCATACAGATGCTAATGCTCTGGAACACCTGTTGCCTCCATTCTTCTCAGTATTTTTTTAACAATGCCATGGCATCGCCAGAACATCGAAGCGCTTCCTAAACTTCCAGTGATGTCATGCCATATTCTAAGTATAAACCCACGATGAGCATATCTGCATGGTACTATTGCTATAATATGGTGTGGCATTAACTAACTCACACTCACTTTTGGTCGTAGCAATTTTCAGCAACTACACATGACGATTTCCAAGGAAATTGTCATTTGCATTTCATTATTTTGACTTCTTTTTTTTGTATATCAGTTAAATAATGCATCATTTTTTAAATTTCTTTGAACACCTATGGCATTTATTTTCCTCACTGGGACAAATCCGGCATGGTGCACACCACAAATCTGCACAGAGGCGTAATAGACCAAGTGTTGATAATGAAAAGGGCACTTGGCACCAACCTGTGAACGGGAACTCCATTTGTCTCAAATCAAAGCCAATCCTGTCATTCTCATCAAAAATTCTCACATTTCGTATGGAAACATTTGTGTGCAGAAAAGGACGCTGCTCTCCACGTGTGATTGGAGCATTCTTACTGCTCTTGGCCTGTGTGGCAATTAATTTAAATATTAAATACAGAATGAGCTGATAATAACCGCTGGGGATTTCAACATGTCCGTCAACCCCATCTATCTATCTCCCCCTCAATCATTCATTTGGCTCCCCCAATAGCTGTACGCCAGACAGTAACTATGATCATGATGATAATAAGAACAATGTGCTCACTGAACTGATTTCCACATTGATGCTGTGATGCCCGCTCGTGATGGGAAAATGAAGCTTCAAATTTGCTTCATGAACCATTTGAATTTTTTTACCCCTGTAGATGACACTATTGGTTTAAATAAAATGGCAGGTCAGGGCCAAGTCCAAAACGAATTAATTGCAGTGGCTGATAATGCCTTTAATTGCTCTTGATTTTCACCCACAGTGAGCTCCATTTTAACGTCCTATTCACAAAAGAAAAAACGTTTGCGCTCATGACATAAACCAGCACAATCACACACACAAAGTTTGATTGCTGAATGCAGTTTGCACCTTTTTCCCCCTTTTTACACACATGGCAAAGAATAAACGCAGGCTTTGCACCGAGAACACCATGGCAGAAAGATTAGGAAGAGACTATTTTTGTCAGTTTATATCACAACTGTACACACACCTATTTAAAGCTGACTCCTCACCCAATTTTCATCTGGCCCTTTCTCTCCTTTAACAAAAAAAAAGCTGGGATAGGCTCCAGCACCCCCCGCGACCCTAGTGAGGATCAAGCGGCTCGGAAGATGAATGAATGAATGAATGAAAATACATGTATAGATCTCTCTCTCTCTCTCTCTCTCTCTCTCTCTCTCTCTCTCTCTCTCTCTCTCTCTCTCTCTCTCTCTCTCTCTCTCTCTATTATATATATATATATCTATATATATATTCATTCATTCATTCATTCATGTTCCGAGCCGCTTGATCCTCATTAGGGTTGCGGGGGGTGCTGGAGCCTATCCCAGCTGTCTTCGGGCAGTAGGCGGGGGACACCCTGAATCGGTTGCCAGTCAATCGCAGGGCACACAGAAACGAACAACCATTCGCACTCACACCTAGGGACAATTTTGAGTGTTCAATCAGCCTGCCACGCACGTTTTTGGAATGTGGGAGGAAACCGGAGCACTCGGAGAAAACCCACGCAGGCCCGGGGAGAACATGCAAACTCCACACAGGTTGGCTGGCAACCGGTTCAGGGTGTCCTACTGCCCAAAGACAGCTGGGATAAGTTCCAGCACCCCCCATGACCCTAATGAGGATAAAGCGGTTCAAAAAATTAATGAATGAATGAATGGATGTATTTCTCTCATTCCAATTCTTATTTATTGTTATTTTATAATTATTAAATGTAATGTAAGATTGCATGGTGCCCTTGAGTGTCAAGAAAGGTGCCTTCAAATCAAATGCATTACGTTATGATTTTTCTTTTCAACGCGAGTTTTTTCCTGACTGAGGAAATGCAAACTGGACTTTCATCCGACCGGCTTTGTGGATTAGACGGCATTGGTTTCCTTCATTTTTACTGGTTAGCACTATGCAAACGCCATGCAATCCGCCCTCAGTGTACTTTCTGCCCAGCGTTGAATAGGGATTTAAAAAAATGTGTACCTAATCAAACGTTTGAAAACAAACCATTTTAAAAGCTTGAATGCAAATGTATGGTACTTAAGTTAAATACAATGAAACTGTACTAAGCAAATGGACTATTCTGGATTTTTTAAAAGGTTTATTCCACTGTAAAATTACATGCCGTTTGAACATTTTTCTCAGGTTTAACCTGAACAACTTTGAGAATCAGTGATCTAACAGATGTAATGAGTGTGTCCTGCAAATTTGGAGTAATTTTAGCTGCTCAAACGTGCAAAAACATATCGTATACTCACAGTACAGCTACATAATGCAAAGATAATGCAATACAGCTTTTGGATTAACTCTCATTAGATTGTACGCATGTTTTATGATCATGGCTGTGAGAAGAAATTAGACCTCAACTATTGAATTTTGACAATACAAGTAAATCATTATTACAAAATAAGCTCTTCAGTATCAGTATGGCACCACAAAAACAGGCATCTTGAACAACTGCTCCCAATCTTGTCCATACCCTGAACACAGCAACAATACAATTAGGCTCTTCAGTTGTAGCAACTGATTAAACTGCCATAAGATTCGTAGAGTTCCAAGATTCAGCACAAAGATTATACCGTATGACGCATGTCCAGCATCCACACACTTCCGGAAACAGAAAGAGTTCAACACTGTCACTGAGCTATGCACTTACTGGGATTAAGGAAGGCAGACAGTGCCAAAAACAATGACAGTATAAAGTAACTGACGCTGTTTAAAAATGCAAAGGCTTCTATTGAACAGAGAGTGCGGTACACATATCCGAGCCCCACAGAAACCAGCGGTCCACTGTTGTTTTCAACAACATTCGCAATACACACCAAGGTTTTTATGCATGTACGATGATGTTTAGCTCCAGTGCGAAGCAAACGTTTCTTTTGTGTTTTTGCAATACAAACATATCAATCACATAATTACAGGTAGACACAGGTAGGGCCCCCCCTCCCCCTAACACACGTAACGGTGGACACATACGCAGTCAGTTGTCTAGCGGCTAATAACTTTCCAAGGTCAAACCTGACAAGGAATTCCAATGAGATTAAGTGTCATCAGTGTGGCTTTAGTCCTTTTCTTCTCATTGCTCTTGGAAATGGCATCAAAGCTGCAGATGACCGAGGCCTTGGAGTAGCAAAACACTTGCCTTTCTTTTGCGGGTCAAGTTGTGGATAGATTTAATATAGAATACCCAATTTAGACGTGAAACTGTTCTCACTATCTTAAGGGACTTAAAAAATGTGTTCACTATATATTCAGCATGGTGATGATGTTGTGTGTGTGTGTGTGTGTGTTAGGATCTTAAAAGCTTACAGGGTCAACCAACTGGTTGAATCGCTTTTTTTTGGTCTTTTCACCCAAAACTGCTCAGGGGAACTTTTTTTTTCTTTCAAAATATGTAAGTACACAAAAGATAAATGTGACTGTGAGCTGGCACTCGATGGATGATTTGAACTCATGTGCCTGATGCTGACAGCTTATTTAGAGATCATTATAGAATTTGAAACGGCCCGTGATCACCTTCTTCCTAAGTAGCGGGCTTGTCGATGTGTCAGCCAGCATTTGGCGCAGCGCATTTCACACTAAATTTGACACTTGGGCCTTTGGTGGCAACAGTGAGGATTTTGTCATCGCCTCTGAAGTGCCAACTCGATGTCCAATTACGCTAAAGCTTCTAATTTAATTACAGTAGGAGAAGAAATAGGTTGATTCAATTCATTTCAATTAGTTCAGATTGGACCAGTCAGGTCAAATGTTGCTCATCTCAAGGTGGGAGCCATTCATCACTTTTTATTTCCAATGCAATAGTAAATGTGTCCGAAATCCACTGTTCACAGAGGAGACACTAGCAGATGATATTACACCTCCTGATCTTTGACACATCTTTTGCATCTTTAAAGACCACAATCTACAGGCGATCGATACAACTGGTAAAATGGTCCGAATTCATCATGTCTTCGATCAGCAAAAATATGACAGCACTGGTGTCTGTGTTTTCACTTCCTCCAGCCCACGATAATATTTATAAAGACAAGAACTCCATGATACATTTGTAAATGACACTACCTGAAACATTTTTTAAACACGTGGTCTTGAGGGAGTTGTATATTTCAGATGAAAAAGGATCACTAACCACTGAGAGAGTCTAGGTACCAGTATAACTGAAACTGAAATTTTGTTGTATCTGTTCAAACAGTCATTATGGCTTGCCAATACTGCACGACAGTCAATATGATCTGTAAAATATATATATATTTTTAAAAGCAGCTGCCTCTGACCCCATCGCGGTCCTCTAATTTCATATGACAAGAAACCTGAGGTATAACAACCAACCAGAGACAGAAGAAGTGACTTACAAGTGTCAATCATTTGTCGCGCCCAAGTGGGCACACTCCCACAGCCTCGTCAAATAACAAAATTAAAATAGATAAGATTTAGTGTTCTAGTCACATGCCATTATGAATAAGATGGGTTTTTTTTCTGGAGGTAACAAGTTCAGTGTGAGGATTGCACATGGATGTGCCTACAAGTGTGTGACAAATGACTGACACCTAATGAGTCACGCCTTCTATTTCTGATTGGTTGTTTTTCCTCAGGCACGGTGGTTTCTTATATATCAAATAAGAAGCACACAATTTCAAAGGATGGGTGACGTAAAGAAGTATATCAATATTTTTTTTTCCAAAAACAGCTTTAAAAGAAATGTCCAGTGAAAAAAAACATTCATGACAACCACTCTCTGAGTGGTCCAGTTTGACTCAGCTTTTTTGGCTGGCCATAGGCAACAAAAGTGTTTCGTATGCGTGTGGGATTGTGCGCGTATATGCATGTGGCAGAGCATCAGATGCACCCAAATGTCTTGTACGCGCGGATGCAGTCATCAAACTTTCATGTTCACTGCCTCACCAATCTCTGACAACGATCTTAAAAAAAATAAATAAATCAAAGAAGACGATCTATCTTTTACCTTTTGGGGTCTTCGTCACTGTCCCGGCCTGCTGCCTCGCTCTGTATCCTCAGTGGAGGAGAGACAAGCTGACGCAAATCGCTACGTCGAAAGAGAGGAGAGGCTATTCAAGAGGAGCGAGCCGCTGCATTTTGAGGTGTCGAGAGGGGGTCTGCACAACCAAACCAGAGCGTTTTACCAGGTCTACACTTCGTAAGAGAGTGAAAATGGCTCAAATGTTTGTTTGGGTAATATCCACTTCTCCCTCTCTCGCCTTCCACTCCGACATCCTACTTTCTAACCCCCACCTCACCGGAGTGCAGCCGCCGTGATGGGGCTCCGATATGCTGCAGCCTGCTTAAAGGTTTGGATTATGGAATGCTGTGTAAAGCAAAAAGTGACCAAAAATTTACCATTTCCCCTTATCTTTCATATGTGTGACGATGCTGAATACAACCAATAATATATGACTCAAAACAGCTTAGAAATTCTACTCAAACATTCTCTTCCAAACCATGCGCATTCCAATCCCCAACGCATCTTCCCCGCCCTCCTCTCCTGCTCCTTCTCCGCCGGTACACGTGCACGTGCGTGCGGCCCACCCTGAGATTAAATGGCACCTCGTCTTGAATGGCAACGTTACACGTTCCCTCTCTCCTTTCATCATCAGCAGACTCACGATTAGGCCCACGGAGAAGATTGTAAAAGTCACACTTTGGAAGTGGGGAAAAAAAAAGAGAGAAAGGGATCTTCCTTCATGCTTCCCGCCTTTGTGATGATATTGATGATGATGATGGCCAAGTGGACAGTTTGATTTTTGTGTGGTGAGCTAGTTATAAAGAATCAATATTATATCAAGGGGGTAACTTTGGTGATAAAGGACTTCAGCCACTCCGGCTATTCATCATAAGTCTGTAGCAAGCAGATAGGTCAAAAGAAATTATATTGCTCTAAAGAGTGTGTCTCCTTATCTCTCTGTAGCAGGGGAGAGGACAAGCCGATCGATACAGTAGCCGCCGTGGACTCTTTGCAATTATCAATAGCTGATTTTGTCTTCCAGGGGCTGCATCTATTAATACCAGATAATAACGGGCTTTTGGACATAACTTCTACAGGGATGATCGAATGAGTGGAGAAAGAAAAGTTTGCTCAGGATGACCTTGTTGCCAGCAGATTTGTCTCTCGTATGAGGTGGAGACAGGGGAAGTCAAACGAACAAGATGGGTGTCGCTGAGCCCCCCATCCACCCTCAATGAAAATGCTCACCTTTCCTACCCTCCGTAAACACATTAAAACTGTATATTTATTCCTTCTTTAAATCAATCAACGTTACATCATATGTACTGACATTTACATTTCATATTTCAAATGTATATTTTTGGATGATTTTGCAAGAAATCCCAAATAATGCAAAAAAAGACTCAATGTGAAAATAATTCGACGACGCACAAGTCAAAGCATAAACACACATACAAGCGGATGATGTCGTACACTTATCAGTCATGTCAACGCGGGATGAAAAATAAAAGTCAATCTCCAATTCGTTTGACAGCCTGACAGCCGTTGACCGGTAGAATGTGTTGGGGCGTCAGGGGATGGGAGGTCAAAACAAATGTGGGTGTTGAAACGGGAGGGTGAGGACGGTCCATTCAACAGCAACGTGGTGGTACATCCTAGCGGCGGCGGGAAGCAATGGGCTGAGCATGCTGCTGCCTTGGTGGGGGTTAAACACTCACTCTCGCCGCTCGTCCACACTCACACGGAGCCCGCCCGCGCGACCCTCCGCAAGACCGGTGGCCCGCTCCAAGACAACTTTTAGACGGGCCTCGACGCGGAAGTCTCCACCGGTGACGCTTTTATCTTGGGGGGGAAAGTTGAGGCCCGGTAAATTAAATGAGACGACTTTCATTTTTTTGAGAAGCGAAAAAAGGGAGCGAACCACTTGGAGGGGAGACGGAGAACGGTGCGCCGTCTTCGAAAGCATCCAGATCGAACTTACTCTGTTTTTTTTTAATTGTTGTTGTTTTTTTTTTTTGCTGGAACGAAAGAGTTTTGGTCACTCTCAAAAGGAGCTTCGTGGGACCTTCCTTTTTCCCCGTTTTTTTAAATCGGAAACTTTGGAGAACTCTGGTAACAGCTTGTCGCTCTTGTCAATGACTTGATTCGCCTATGAGCATGTGTCCCAACCTTAACTCGCTTGAAATTCGAAGTGGTAGTTGCGCACGAAAAAAAAAACAACTTGCTAAGAGTGAAAAAAGTACGAGCACCTAGTCCAAAATGAAAGTGAACCAAAGAGGTCAAAGTGATGAAGAGGAAGCAAACATCTTGAAAGAGCACTGAGTCCCTGCACTTCGAGGGGACAAGACGAAGAAGAGCAGCCTATGCACAAGACCCCCATCCCAAAGCGCTGGGCACAACAAGAGATGTGTGTGTTGTGTTGTGCTGTTGAGGGGGAGGTAAAGAGAAAAGAGACGGATAAAGTTCGAGAGTGAGGCGGCTAATTGCTCAGTCGCTCCCTCATTAGCATATCCAATGCGCGTCCGCTGGACACAAGCCAATCCTCCCCACCTTCACACGCTGCCACTCATCTCCAAGCATTATTCACTATCATAATTATTATACCGACATGCGCAACCTCACGCACAGCCGCGACAGTGAGAGCGGCTAAATTCCACAGTTCGTCCCCGCACTTTGCCTGCAGACTCTTTTTTTGGGAGGGGGGGTGGGGGTGTAGGGGGGAGAGAAGAACTTTGTCAAGTGGACCGGTGCGCACTGCGCTGATGTGGCTGAGCCGCGCGCACACGCACAGCCCCGGACTCTCACAGCAGAAGCAGCGGCGAAACCAACGCCGGTACGGACACCAGTGCCAACACCAAAAACAGAACCAGTACCAGCATGTCCCGGCGCAAGCAAGCCAAGCCGCAGCACCTCAAGTCGGAAGAGGATGCGCCCATTAGCGGGATCATTTCTCAGCATGGTGAGTCCAAATTGTACCTCCCCAGTCCAAAAGTGTGTCTATCCCCCCCCCCCCCCCCCCAGTCTTACCTTGTTTAAAAGAGTTTTTTAAAATCAATGTGTTGATTGAAACTATTCTAGAAAAGTCCATAATTTGGATGTTTTTAAGTTGGAACCCTTTCTCCAAGGTGACGTGAGCGGCGCGTCGGAATTTCATACTTTATTCAATTGCAAATAGTGGTCTTATGTACAATGTTGCTGCTATTTTGAGATTATTGGTAAATAATACAGCTAGCATTTCGACCGGCCTTTTGAAAGGCCTGTTGGAAACGCAATCGTATTAAAACTATTTTCTGTGATTTCACCGAACGATGGTAATGTTCGTCTTGTAATATTAACCGAGTGAAAAAAATGAAATGTTTCTGAAATGACGAATTGATATACATTCATGACTGATGTCAATCTATTTATGACGCTCTGTCTTACTTCAAATTCGAATAAAACCAAGGATTAATAATAGCTCTTTTAAAAAGTTTGCAGCTACTGTGTTGCATGAGCGAGTGTGCTGTCCCTCTGCGCCTCTCTGTCTTCACAAGGACCACACAAAAAACGCTAATTCCGGTGCAGGTTGAAGCCTTGTTTTGTCATGTAAATGTTTTTTGTTTTCCCCCCTCACACAAATTTAGCACACTTGATTTATTGCCTTTTCTCTCACTATGTCGGCATTCCAGCTTGCCATCAGGGGGAAATTGACATCATGTTTGAAAAAAAAAACAGTGCAAACGCCTATTTGATAGAAAATCAACTTTTAAATTGTGACTCTGCATTTGTATCAAAACATGTTAAAACATTAAAGAAGGAAGATTTATTGCAAACATTATTTAATGCTGATAAATGGAGACGATGATTAAAACTATTTTTTTTCATTAGCAACCACGATATTCATTTCATTTCATTTATTAATGAAGCTAAAAAAAATAACCAGCCCAGTTAAAAGTAATTTAAATTCTAATTTCCAATTAATAATCAAGATTGCATATTATAACTACAGTATTAATTTGTAAATTCTCACCATTTTAAATTGTTTCACCCCTTTACACTCAATTTGCAGACTTTTTGAGTACAAATGTATGGCACGGGCATGATGAAGCTGCTCTCTTTTGCATGTGTGTGATGGTGTGTCTGTGTGTTTGGTGGTGGTGCTCAAACTGCTGTGCTCCCTTGAGTGTGATTTATACTTATGATTTCAGAGTATTTTATTTACAGACACATTGCTTCCTTTGAATATGCAATGAGGGCCCTTGGCAGTCTTAGATGCTTAAGGTCTATAAATGTAATGTAAAGTTGCATTGTTTTATCCTTGAATATTTTCATAGCAGATATTGTAGACCAAGTCCAGTTCACGTATCGTGAAAATAACCCTGTTGTGAAAAATGATATCGTTTACTGTATTGTTCTGGTGCTACATAGAGGTGTGTCTGTGGTTGAAAAAGGACACACACGTAGACATGTAGCCTACACACACGCACACTAATAGTGTCTTCCATTGTTTTTAAGACTGGAAGCGGCGGTGGAATGTTCCTCACTCTCCTTATTTGAGTACTAAACAGGCCCTCTTGTTTTCACACAAGAAAAAAAAAATCACAGAAACAATTGCAAACTTTTTTTTTTTTCCCGCACTGAAAACCTAGTCGACGTACTAATCTTAGAACAACAGCCGAAGCTACCTTACAGGTGACACGTCACTGTGTCGCGGCATGATCACACTCATGAAAAGCGGCCTTTTCATGCAGCGCAATTGATCCTGAGCTTGGGGAAATATTCGAAGAACGTTGAAATATTTAATCATAAAATCTATTTCTCTTTACATTAAGTACTAAGTCAAGCATCTGATTTATTTTTTTTATTTTATTTTTTTTACAAACGGTGACCAAGACTGCAAGTCGAGAATGCAGCTACACTCGAATGTCATTTGCTGTTTTATGTTAAGATGGTCAATTTGATATCACCTTCATGATTTATTACTCGAGCAAACATGGCAAAGATAATCATTGAGTGCCATCTATCCCATGTGTGGCATATCATCTGCCCCTCGGGCCTTCTGGATATTTGCCCCACCCCAGGGGTTTTGGGGGTTGTGTGTGTTAGGATTGGGGTGCGGGGGCCGTGGGTGCTTAGGAGTGCTTTTAAAAAGCTTGCTGACTTAACCTTTGTCCAACCCAGCTGAGCAGGTCCTGCAGCTCGGTGTCAAGATCCTTAAACAATTAGAACATGGACGCCGTTGACCTTGGCTGCACAGTCTGCTGGCATCCGAGAAAGTGTGAACAGTGACAGGCTCTTCATCTTGTCGCCACTTCCTGTGCAGACGGCGGATTTGAAAACGTGCATGTGATGCGTGCGGGCCGAGGGCACGCACGTTGCATGGCAACACACATTGACCCCTCTCGTTCTAAAACTTCTGAAAGTGATCTCTTCCAGAAAATTAAACATGCAGGGCGACAACATACAGATACGGAGTGATTGCTCTTAAACACCCATTCTAAATTATATTGCACTCGCTGTTTTTTATACGCATTCTGGGATAGCAACACATTCCATTGCCTGCTTTCCACATTCTGGGACAAAATGTCTCAAATAATTCTTTTCCCCCAATGTTTTTGTAATATATGATATATTGAAGAAGTACACGGATGCAATCAGTAGAATGTAGTGAGAAGACCCCTGCTGACAGTGTTAACATGCATGCACCACCAGCCCCCGCACTCCCCACCCCTGCAGTGAGGCTTTGTTTGGCTTTTGTTTTAATCCCCTCTCACCGATGGGTGCAGGCTGGTGGACCACACACACAGAGTGCAATAATGTCTTCAAGAAGGCACTTAAATATGACTCACTTTAATACAACTCTATTTTAATTACCTTTCTAGAATGAGAACACGTACAGTATTAAAACGTCAAATCGAGCAAGGGTATTTTTTTTTCATATGCACGTGTTCCTTTTATCCTTTTATTTAGATCTGGCTTGGTGATGACAGTGGTCCTGGGTTTTGTAAGGACTTGGAAGTCAAAGCATTCTCATAAACAGCCAGGTCAAAATCTTTTGGAATATTTTTGGGGCTGGAGAGGAGGATCGGCCGTGATTGTTGCTTCTTCCATTTGTCAAACCTTTTTTCTAAGAGACAGAATTTAACAAATGTTAATGTTAATGTTAACAAATCGTTCATGTTTTGGCTGCGCTGCATCTGCAGGCTATATGACAAAGGCCTCTCTGTTTGTGCAGATATCACTGCAGCACTCTGCAGTCGAGCTGACTGGGCGAATGGCACACACTTGAGCCTCTGCAGGTCTAAGGATGCATGAACTCATTCTGCGAGAAGCTTCGTGTGTGTCGATATAACCAACAGGTCATTTGACTAATGTGTAAGATCAGAAATAATAAAGTAGTGGGGAATTTGTGAAGGAGGAATATATATATATATATATATATATATATATATATATATATATATATATATATATATATTCACAATTACATGTTGAAAATGAATGTAGATGTACCTGTCAGGAAAATAATTCCAAGTGTGCAATGTGTTTTTATTTTGTTTTTCTGGAAAAAAAACAAACAATAAACCTCTCCTCATCCAAACCTCATTTTGAAACTTAGCATCGCTGGACCCCATTCTCCAACAGCCAACACTGATGTGCGCCCTCGGTGCCTTAGATGAATGCATCTCAAACAGTGAAAGGGAGGGGCACTTCTATGAAGAATTAAAAACAAAAATGATTTCCTTTTTCCTTTTCGTAAATTCAATCCAAACCATCATACAGAAGATGATAAGGTGCAAATAGTGCGATACAATTAGGAGGCAAAGAGTGGACTTTAATGAGCAGCAGATATTACTAGTGCAGTTTTTTTTCTGTGTGTATTCATGAAAGGAATGTATGGTTAAGAAAGACAGTATATGTAATTGTTCAATAGGCCAATGCTCTATTTAGTGCACAGCACTGTGGTTTTCACAGATTCAGAAAAAAGCTTGAATACCTCATCCGATATGTCACATTAGTGGTTTCACTTACCATGCCAAAGATTGTTGGGCATGATAGCAGGCACACATATTCAATGTCCACAATCACTCTATTGACTGTGTCCTGCTTCATATTTGCATGGGAGTAGATGAAGACTCTTAAAGCTGAAATGAAAGACGTATTGCAGCCTCTTCTTTTTCCAGCCGTCGCTTTTTCATTCTATAGGAAAATCAATACGCCAACACACAAATGTGCGCACGCAGTTTTGTACGCACAGCCACAAAATTTCGCCTTCACGCTGTGAGCCAACTTTAAGGCATTTAAGCCTCTTTTTCAGAGAACTTTAACATTTCGTGTAGACGCACAAAGCTGGTATCTTGTGTGAGATGTAATAAATTCTAAATCACGATGAAAACTAATCAGGGATACACATAACATAGCAGAGAACACACTTACATAATATGAACCATTGTGTGTGTGTTTGTGTGTGTGTGTGTGTGTGTGTGTGTGTGTGTGTGTGTGTTCATCGCTGTAATGTAAAAACAAGTATGTCCATATCTCTAATTTTTTTTTCCCATTTATTTTTTTTCCACAGTGCTGGTGAAATATTAGTAATTTGCATAAATGTGAGAGACACAAGTACAATGAATGTGTGTGTGTGTGTGTGTGTGTGCGTGTGTGTGCGCGTGTGTGTGCGTGTTTTTGAGAGAGGTGTTACAGGCATACAGGGGTTTCAACTTGTAATTGTATGAAAGAGTAAAAGAGATTGACAGTAATACCATTCTAATAACTAATCATCTAAACACAATGCCGACTCATTTGTGTTGACCTTTCAGCCCTCAATCATGGAAATGGGTTCTTTGTCTGCTGAGGAGCTGAGGGGATTTTCCGCCTCCTATAGCATGTGTCGCTGTCTTTTCTATTTACCGGTACTTGTCCCATTTTACTTGTTGAATTTTTTTGTTTGTTTTGAATCACAAAATGTTGTCCTTTTTGGCAAGTAAATCACTGAACAAATATTATTTTTTTGTTTTAAAAATTGGAAAACCATGCTATGAGATGAAACAAAATTTTGGGATAAAATTTTAAATTGGATGCTTATTTGATCAAATATGTGTTTGTGTGTGTGTGTAGGTGGGTGGGTGTGGGCGTGTTCCATATATTTACAGATTATTACTACTCCAACTATAGATCAATTTCAATGAATCTTACAAAATGAGAATTTTAATGCAGCATCTGTCATTTTACAATTCTTTTTGAGTTATAAGTTTGAAATAAGCACACTCCCTCCAGAGTCCAATTTGCAGATGTGAGTGTCTTCAATCAAAGATTTAATGTCTGTCTTATCATATCTCCCGCCACAATAACTTTTTGTGTGGGATCCAGTGTGCAAACACAACAACACCATTGTTCCAGACAAAAAACTGACTTTTCTAATTGTTTTAATCATTAGAATAATGATCATTTATTTCTACAGGAAAAAGCTCAAACAATGTGGTAAGCATGAATACAAACTGAACATAAAACATTAGACAATTGAAAAAAATATAAAAAGAAAAAAATTCACAATAAAGTTTGGAAAAAACCAAGGAAAGTAAACAAAAAAATAAAACATCCAAATAATGAGGACAAAGTCTTGTGCTATGCTAAAAGCAAATAAATAAAAATGGGTTTTAAGGTATGTTTTACAAGCGTTACCGTGGAGGGGACTTGTAGAATGTGGAGATCATTCCATCGAACACAGAAATATAAATTGTGCAAAATTCAACGCCTGCATTTGAGCACAAAAATACACTTATTGTGCCAACACCGACATTAGATTTTAGCCGACATACAAATAATAATTTATGGGTCCAGTATTCTACGTAAGACGATGTGATCAGGTCTTAGGTGCTAAATGGGTCACCGTTCAAAGCGTGAGGTGGCTTGTTGCACTCGGCTGGTCGCATGAGCTGGAGGAAGTGGCTTGCTGTAACTGTGATTAAACATGTGTAACTAATCAGAGACTTTGCTGCCTTCACACTAGCATGTAATTTGTTGAGTCTGGTTTAGTGAGCATTGGGGAGGGAGGGAGAGAGAGAGAGAGAGAGAGCGAGAGAGAGAGAGAGAGAGAGAGAGAGAGAGAGAGAGAGAGAGAGAGAAAGAGAGAGAAAACGAGTATGAATGTCTGCCACAAAAGCAAACGTGGTTTTCTTTTTGTGTTTATTCAAGGTTCGCTTCATTTACCGTAATTGTTTTTGGGATAAAATTCTATTTTGAAGTATTTTGGCCAAGTACATTCCGCCGCAATCCACAATTACATTCAGCTGGAAATTCAGTAGCCTGATATCAGAGGGGAATCCTAATAGGGCCATCAAAGTCCTGATTTGTACCCAAGAGATGAGGCACCTGTGAATTGTATGAAATATTGGAAATCGATGGGCTCTATAGAATTTCATTAAGCGGCAGTATCCACAATTGATAGGCCCTCATAATTTGATGGATTGCACAAAGAAAATGATTAGCTGGCTCTAGAGACAGGGTGTGAATGCGCAACCCTTGCCTTGACCATTGGTGAAATGGGACAATTTGTGAGGAGTAAAAAAATGTATATACATGTATGCATTGATTTTTTTTAATGTTAAAAATGAGAAAATCTAAAGTTAAATCTTTTCATCACTGCACTGCAAAATATATGTACTTTCTTTATTGATTTGTTATTCATGAATTCTCCCCTCCCCCCCCTCTTTCTGGATCCCCTTTAAAACCCCTGACCTCCTCCCTTCAGCTCGAGGTGATGTGCTGGATGATGCTGACAGCGGGAATGAAAGCCGCAGCGGCAGTGAAGAGACTCATGTGTGTGAAAAATGTTGTGCTGAGTTCTTCAAGTGGGCAGATTTCTGTGAACATTTAACGAGCTGCATCAAGAACCCACTAGTGCTGATTGTAAATGACAATGAGGAAACACCTATTCCCTCCCAGGAGTACTCAGAACCATCCCCTGTGCCCAGTTGCCCGAGTGAGCAAGCTGACAGCGATGATGCCAGGGACGGCAACCGCACACCCGCGAGTGAGGGCGACGATGTCTCAGAGATGACCACGTCCAATGGGATCAGGATCCTAGAAAATGAGGATGTGGAGATGGAGGTAGAACTCTCTTCTGAAAAAAACATGGATCTTGAAGAAAGAGACGTGGCATCACCTGAAGCAGATGGCTCAGTATCTCAGCTTGATGATGTCAGCCCCCCGAGTGTTACGAGCTATACCATGCCAAGCACTAATGTTACCCTCGAAACACTGCATGGCACCCGGGTAGCAGTTGCACAGTTTTCTCAGAGCATTCGGGCAGCAGCAGGCAATGGAGTTTCCACCATGGCTATCCCTATGATCTTGGATCAGCTGATGGCCCTTCAGCAGCAGCAAATACACCAGCTGCAGTTGATAGAACAAATACGAAGTCAAGTGGCTCTGATGAACAGACAGTCTGCATCACAGCCTGCACTGAACCACCACAACACAGTGACTGGGAACCCCGGGCCGGTTTCTGCTTGTGCCCCCTCGGTTGCAAGTCAACTTCAGCTTCACAACTTTATCACTCCTCCAGTTCATCAGCTGCCTGTTCGGTTGTCGGCTTCTCTCAACAGCCAAGGTTCTTTGCCTCTGACCTCTGGAATAGAAAGGCCTCACTCCCAAACATCGAGTAGAAGTCAGCCATCGAATTCTTCAGTCTCCAATACATCCTCCAGTAGTTCAGTGTTTCCCCCACCCAGTGCCTCTGGATTGTCAGCTCTCCTTCCATCCTGCTCATCATCCCTCACCAACATGAGCATGAGCAATAGTGTGACAGGAAACGGTGGAATCAGTAGCAGTTCCACACATCCCAGGAACTGCAGCACTCCGCCATCGCTCAGTCACAACAGCCTTCTGAACTCAGCTTCCAATCTACCGCTGATACCTCACAGCTCGTCAAGCAGCGTCATATTCCCAAACCCATTGGCTAGCATAGCAGCAACAGCAAATGCACTCGACCCCCTATCTGCTTTGATGAAACATCGCAAGGGGAAGCCCCCAAATGTGTCCGTTTTTGACACTAAGCCCAGTTCTGAAGACCCTTTTTTCAAGCACAAGTGTAGATTCTGTGCCAAAGTATTTGGCAGCGACAGCGCACTACAAATCCACCTGCGTTCCCACACTGGAGAGAGGCCCTACAAATGCAACATATGTGGTAACCGATTCTCTACCAAGGGAAATCTGAAAGTCCACTTCCAGAGGCACAAAGAAAAATACCCTCATATTCAAATGAACCCCTACCCAGTTCCTGAGTACCTAGACAATGTTCCTACAAGCTCAGGCATTCCATATGGTATGTCTTTGCCCCCAGAAAAGCCTGTTACCACATGGCTTGACAGTAAACCTGTCCTCCCTACTGTTCCCACCTCAGTCGGGCTCCAACTACCTCCCACCTTACCGAGTATGATGGGTGGCTTTGGTGATTCTGCAAGCCTCACTCCCTTAAATAGGTCACCTCAAAGGCCATCACCCCCATCAAGCGAATGTGCATCGTTGTCTCCGAATATTGTGATTGACTCTGTAATTACCACTACGTCAATTTCCCCAAAACCCACACCGGGGAGTGATATACCTCCTGTCCTGAAGCCTGAAGGCATTCTCCTGCCCCCAACCGGCCCGAGTCGGCCAGGGGAAAACACCACTACTACAACAACAGTATCACACGTGGTTCTCTCCACTGCCATCACCTCCACAACATTGACTGGCAGTTCCCAGGTTTCTGAACCCATCAACAGCCCAAACTCCTCCTCAAACCCGTTGTCCCACCCTGTTCTCCCCATGCTCTCTGATCAATTTAAGGCTAAATTTCCCTTTGGAGGCCTCCTAGACTCTATGCAAACATCAGAGACATCAAAGTTGCAACAGCTTGTTGAAAACATTGACAAAAAAATGACTGACCCCAACCAGTGTGTCATTTGCCACCGTGTTTTGAGCTGTCAGAGTGCTCTCAAGATGCACTACCGCATCCATACCGGCGAGCGACCTTTTAAATGCAAGATTTGTGGGCGGGCATTCACCACCAAGGGTAATCTGAAAACACATTTTGGTGTTCATCGGTCCAAACCCCCTCTACGAGTCCAGCACTCATGTCCTATCTGTCAGAAGAAGTTCACCAACGCTGTTGTTCTACAACAGCACATCCGTATGCACATGGGCGGCCAGATCCCAAACACTCCAGTCACAGAAAACGTTCAGGAAATGGACACAGACCTGTCATTCGATGAAAAGAGCATTGATGCAATGAGCAATTATGATGACGATCTTCTGGATGAAATGGAGCAGGCTATAGATGATGACGTTGATTTAAAAGAAGGTGAATTGGACCCATTGAAACCTTATTCACCTGGAAGCTCTCCACCAACTTCCATAATGTCGAGCATTGCCGCGATGGAGAACCAGATGAAGATGATTGACTCCACTGCAAAAATTACCAGTTCATTTATTCAAAAGCCTAGTCAAAATTTCTGCAGCTATGGAAGCGAGAATGAATGTTTTCCTACTGATTCGCTGTCTGTAGCTGGGGATGCAGAATCTCAAAGCTTGGGGAGCCCTGCGCTGTCAGAGTCCTCCGGTTCTTTGCAACATTTGTCTCCAGCTCACAGCCACTGTGAGAACCAGCGATCCAAGTCCCCAGCTACCCTCAATAATCACAACACCGCTGTGGCAGTAGAGGAGAGCCAGGAGAACAATGCAGTCGGCTTGGCAACTGTGAAGTCTGAAAAATCTGAAACTCCATCTCCACTTCCTGCAACAGAAGGCAATGGGGCCCTGGACCTAACTGCCATTCAACGGAGCAGACACTTTATCAAGGAGGAGAGCCACTTCAGTATGCTGTTTCTGAATAGAGATCGAGGTCTGTATGCTTAAAATTCCTCAATTAATCATCTAAATGCAAGTTTAAAAATATCTGTGCAGACTTGGTACAGTATCATATTGTCATATATCGCTATCATTTCACAGTGTTTAATAAGATAAGAAAATCTTTACTTGTCTCACAATGGAGAAATTCCCAATTTACAGCAGCAAAATTATGAAAGGGAAAATTATGATAAATATGAACAAGGAATATATGTATATGTAATAAGAAATAATAATAAATAACGAGCAATCATTTCTGATACCTGAAACGATTGACAAGTGACGAGCTCTGATACAAATCGATATTTTAACCCTTTCATGCACGCTGTAACCTGATAACATGGTAAGCTGTCCACTGTAGTAACCACTGTGAAAGGGTTCAAATTTCCAATCAGATTCAATCAAGTGTGCTGAAGAAATGTAAACAGTTACATTTAAACGGTCATGTGCGAAGCCTTTTTAAAAAGTATTATTTTGACTTTTTCTGTTAGGTCTAAACACTCCTAGCTTGGCCAGCACTGCATCAAATATGATCAAAATGGAAATGAACGGGCACAGCAAGTCGATGGCTTTGAGCGACAATTCCCACCTGCCTGTGGGCATCCAGGTTCCTGCTGCTGTAGCCCCCCAAGCCACCCTGAGCCCCAGCACTAACCCCATGTTGGCTCCCCCACCCCCACGACGTACACCAAAGCAGCACAACTGCCACTCTTGTGGGAAGAATTTTTCTTCTGCCAGTGCTCTGCAAATCCATGAGCGCACACACACTGGGGAAAAACCTTTTGCCTGCTCCATCTGTGGACGGGCCTTCACTACTAAAGGCAATCTAAAGGTAGGTAACAACTACAGTTGGTGGATTTAAGGATGTATGCCGACAAAATGGTGTTGTCGATGTTTTCCACTTAAACCACAACTACGAGTTGAAAAGTGTGACATAAAATAAAATTCACCTCTGAAAGAAAAAAATCAATTGCTTGTTTCTAACTGTTTCCCATGACTACGTGTCTCAAATCATTCTGGTGCTTGATGACCATGATAATTATTTGTACTTTGGTCATGTGTTTGCTTTCTTTAGGTCCACATGGGGACGCACATGTGGAACAATGCACCAGCGCGCAGAGGGCGGCGATTATCTGTGGAGAATCCCATGGCCCTACTTGGTGGGGACGCAATGAAGTTCAGCGAAATGTTCCAGAAGGACCTGGCAGCTCGGGCAATGAATGTCGACCCCGGTTTTTGGAACCAATATGCAGCTGCTATCACCAATGGCTTGGCCATGAAGAACAATGAGATCTCTGTGATCCAAAATGGAGGTATCAGCCAGCTACCTGTCAGCCTCGGCGGTACAGGAATCCCTTCGCTGCGAGCCATGCCTAGTGCAATGGACCGTATGCACACAGGCAGCAGCTCTCCTATGAGCGGGATTGAGAAAGCTACCCTCGAGGTCGGGGCGAGCCGCCCATTCTCCAGGTATATGGAGGAAAACAAAGAGATTGGGATCAATTGAAGAAAGACAAGTGTCTTGAAGCTAAGACTAAAACTAAAAGTCTCATATGGAAAGAAACTGCTGATAAAGTCTAAAATTCATGTTACTATATTATGTACAGATGAAATATTTTTTGCTCTTGGAAATATTGTATTTAGTGTTGACTAGAGTTTTTTTGCATTCCCTGTTCACTTGATATGATGAATGATGCTTTGTCTCTTGTTTGGGAATACAGAATGTTGTCTTGCAAGATTTGCATGAGACTTATAGTGTTTTTCTGTATGTTTGACTGCTTTGATGAATTCTTTTGAAAACCGGGATTTTGCCTTATTCACAATGGGCAAACATCATGAACAGGACTAAAACAGAAAAGAATGAATGTTTGTTCGTAGGCATTCAGTCGACCTGCTTTACGAGTGCTGTTTTTGATAGAAAACGACTACAGTATAGTGTTTCTCTGCTCACCTGACATTTGTTTTCTCATGACTAGAAAACTTGAAAAAAAAGTTTTAACTATTATAATCTTTACACTTAGTCTCAAAGCATTGTCTTATAATATTGTCCTGTGTCTTTAGTATTTATGATATTGACAACAAAAAAGAAAAAAAAGCGGGATACAAAAATATATTTAATGGCCCACCCATTTTATTGATTCCATTGTTTTTATTTTCCAACATACAGACTTCACTGATGAATATCCTGTTCAATAAAAACAGTAAGTCATTTGAGTTTCACAACAGAGAATATGCTGAGGTTTTTATTTGGATAGCTGGTAAGACTCTGTATCTTAAAATATGGAGGTGACGTGACCTGTATATGAGGCTGGAGAAGTCCAAAGCTGCTATGACCTCTGCCCTGCTTTTAACCTTTGTAAAAAAAAAAGAAAGACAAAAGAAGTGATCCTTTTGAAGAAAAATCTATGTATAGAAATACAAAAAATCTAAAACAGGTATACACACAGTATTTTGTATCACATAAAAACAGACATCATGAGTTGAAAGTATTTGTCATGTTTGTGCACTTTTTAAAAATGAGACGTTTTGTCTGTGATACGATTAACCTTTTGACCGAGCTATCATAAGTGCTGTTTTCATTGTTTTCGGCTTACCACTCCTACAATTTGCAGTTGGTGATTGCATCAGTGCTACTCATCGGAGTGCAAACCCATAAGTCAGTCAAAATCTTCGTAAATAAAATACTTGACCACAATGGTGTCTATGACTTATATTCCTCCTTCTGCATCATAGTGCTTGTTTCAATAGGATTTAGTCAAAATAAAAGGCATAGTCAGTGTCCTTAAAAATTGCAATGTATTACATTTGTTTACTGGCTGAATCACATATTTTCTAGTTTTTTGTGTGTTTTAAATATTATATTATTTTTGGTCTTCTCGGTCTGAGAAAAAATTATTTGCCATTGCTGAGTTTTTTTAGACAGCATCACGGTAAGGACAAAACAAGACATAAATATATAGTAACACTGTTGTTAATGTTGAAATGACAACCCATTTCCTTCAGATGCTTTTTTCCCGCAAGCCGTAACATAATCCACATTCAATCAGAATCTGCTATCGGCCACAGCTCATGCCCAGTCACCCAACAAACGGGCTGCCTGCTCAAACCAACCTTCAAGCTTATATGGCACTCATACCCGTTCATCTGCAATGTTCCTTTGTCTCTGTTCCTTTGCTCTTCCATGTCAAAGAGATCACATACAAACATACATGTATGACAAAGCAAACACATAACTTAATACAACTATTTCCAAGCATAGTGAGAAGTGTGTGGCTTCATCATCGCCTGTGAGTGTGTGTGTGTGTGTGTGTGTGTGTGTGTGTGTGTCTGTGCGTGCATACACACACAGACACACCTGTTATCTGAACTGCTTCATCCTCATGAAGGTCTGTGGGCATGCTATCCCAGCTATCCTTGAGCAGTAGGCGGTCGGTGTACATTCTGAACTGGTGGCCAGCCAATTGCAGGGCAGACAAAGGCAAACAGCCATTCACAATCAGACCTAAGGACAATTTAATCAGATCAATTAACCTACCGTAAATGTTTTTGGAGTGCGGGAGAAAACGGATGCAAACTTCACACAGTAAGGCTAGAGCCACAATTGGACGCTGCACCTCTGCATTGTGAGGCGAATGTGCCCCCGCAATGTGCCAACCTTGGATGGATGGATGGATCGAAGTGTGTGTGTATATATATATATATATATATATATATATATATATATATATATATATATATATATATATTCATTCATTCATCTTCCGAGCCGCTTGATCCTTACTAGGGTCGCGGGGGGTGCTGGAGCCTATCCCAGCTGTCTCCGGGCAGTAGGCGGGGGACACCCTGAATCGGTTGCCAACCAATCGCAGGGCACACAGAGACGAACAACCATTCGCACTCACACTCACACCTAGGGACAATTTAGAGTGTTCAATCAGCCTGCCATGCATGTTTTTGGAATGTGGGAGGAAACCGGAGCACCCGGAGAAAACCCACGCAGGCCCGGGGAGAACATGCAAACTCCACACATGAGCTGGATTCGAACCCGGTACCTCTGCACTGTGAAGCCGACGTGCTAACCACTGGACTACCGGGCCGCATATATATATATATATATATATATATATATATATATATATATATATATATATATATACAGTATAAAAAAAAAATAAAAAATCCTCGCCTCACCCCCCCTCGGGTGGTGTCCGTCCCTCATTCAGCTCGGGCCTCTACCAGAGGCCAGGAAGCTTGAAGGTTTTGCGCAGTATCCTTGCTGTTCGCAGCACTGCACATTTCTGGACTGAGATGTCCGATGTTGTTCCCGGGATCTGTTGCAACCACTCATCTAGTTTGGGGGTCACTGCCCCGAGTGCTCCGACCACCACAGGCACGACTGTCACCTTTACCTTCCAGGCTCTCTCCAGCTCCT
Organism: Hippocampus zosterae; assembly: GCF_025434085.1. Taxonomy (NCBI): domain Eukaryota; kingdom Metazoa; phylum Chordata; class Actinopteri; order Syngnathiformes; family Syngnathidae; genus Hippocampus; species Hippocampus zosterae. The sequence continues at coordinate 21,540,644 of NC_067455.1, read as the reverse complement.
CTCTGAGCCCTTGGTATTTCTCGAGTTTCTCGTGTTCCTTCTTTCTGATGTTTCCTTGGGACCGCTACATCCACTACAACGGCTTTCCTCTGCCCTTTATCTATGATCATGATATCTGGTTGGTTCGCCATTACCATCTTGTCAGTCTGGATCTGGAAGTCCCACAGGATCTTCGCTCTGTCATTCTCAACCACCTTCGGAGGTGTTTCCCATTTTGACCTTGGAGTTTCCAGTCCATACTCAGCACAGATGTTTCGGTAGACTATGCCAGCCACCTGGTTATGGCGTTCCATGTAGGCTTTTCTTGCCAGCATATCACACCCTGCAGTCATGTGTTGGATCGTCTCAGGTGCCTCTTTGCACAACCTACACCTTGGGTCTTGTCTGGTGTGGTATATCTGGGCCTCGATGGCTCTGGTGCTCAAGGCCTGCTCTTGAGCAGCCAGGATGAGTGCCTCTGTGCTGTCCTTCAGGCCCTCTCTAGTCACTGATAGGACTTCTTGAGACCGGCCACTTCAGTTATGGTTCGATGGTACATCCCGTTTAACGGCTTGTCCTCCCATGATGGTCCCTCTTTCAGCGCCTCTTCTACTGTTCCCCATTGTCTGAGACATTCTCTGAGTACGTCATCCGTTGGAGCCTTCTCCTTGATGTATTCACGGAGCTTGGATGTTTCATCCTGGACAGTGGCTCTCACACTCACTAGTCCCCGGCCTCCTTCCTTTCGGCTTGCGTACAGTCTCAGGGTGCTGGATTTGGGATGGAACCCTCCATGCATGGTTAGGAGCTTTCGGGTCCTAACGTCCGTGGTCTGAATCTCTTCCTTTGGCCACCTTATTATTCCTGCAGGGTATCTGATCACTGGCAGGGCATAGCTGTTTATTGCTCGGGTCTTATTCTTGCCATTGAGCTGGCTTCTTAGGACTTGCCTCACTCGCTGGAGGTATTTGGCCATAGCCGCTTTCCTTGTTGCCAGTTCGAGGTTGCCATTGGCTTGTGGTATACCGAGGTACTTGTTACTATCCTCAATGTCTGCTATTGTTCCTTCAGGGAGTGAGAGCCCTTCAGTGCGGACTACCTTTCCTCTCTTAGTCACCATCCAACTACATTTCTCAAGCCCGAATGACATCCCGATGTCGCTGCTGTAGATCCTGGTCGTGTGGATCAGGGAGTCCATGTCCCTTTCGCTCTTAGCATACAGCTTTATGTCATCCATGTAGAGGAGGTGACTGATTGTAGCTCCATTTCTGATGCGGTATCCATAGCCTGTCTTGGTGATTACTTGGCTTAGGGGGTTCAGTCCTATGCAGAACAGCAGTGGGGAGAGTGCATCACCTTGGTATATGCCACATTTGATGGACACTTGGGTAAGTGGCTTGCCATTGGCTTCAAGTGTGGTTTTCCACATCCTCATCGAGTTTGCAACGAAGGCTCTTAGGGTCCTGTTCACCTTATACAACTCCAAGCATTCAGTGATCCATGTATGTGGCATCGAGTCATAGGCTTTCTTGTAATCAATCCAAGACGTGCACAGGTTGGTACGTCGGGACCTGCAGTCTTGTGCGACTGTTCTGTCAACCAGGAGCTGATGTTTGGCTCCTCTGGTATCTTTACCAATGCCCTTCTGTGCTTCGTTCATGTATTGATCCATGTGTCCACTTATCTTAGCCGCAATGATGCCTGACATGAGCTTCCTTGTTGTGGAGAGACAGGTTATTGGCCGATAGTTGGATGGGGCTGCACCCTTCGAGGGATCCTTCATGATCAGGATCGTTCGCCCTTCGGTTAGCCATTCTGGGTGAGTCCCATCCCTCAGCAGCTGGTTCATTTGTACTGCTAGGCGCTCATGGAGTGCTGTGAGTTTCTTTAGCCAGTAGGTGTGGACCATGTCCGGGCCTGGTGCTGTCCAGTTCTTCATATCTGAAACTCTTTCCTGTATGTCTGCCACTGTTATGGTAACTGGGTTCTGTTCAGGGAGGTTGCTGTGCTCCTCTCTCAGGGTCACCAGCCATTGTGCACTGCTGTTATGTACAACCTCCTTCTCCCATATGCCTTTCAGTTTCCAGTCTTGGTGGGTCAGCTCTGTTGTTAGGCCTTTTCATCACACCTCTCTGGGCCTCCGTCAATTGACTCACATCTTTCCGGGCCGCCTTGATCTAAGCCTCCAACCGTCTTTTTCATGGTGGGTAACGTATCTCATGGCTTCCATGGTTGCTCTTATAGCCCAGAGTCTCCAGGATCACTGATGCTGAAGCGTATATCAGCTCATTGGTTTCTGTGATCGTTACGGTAGGGATCGCCCTCAGTGCTGCACTCACACTTTCTATGAGACTTTCAGATGGTACTTCACATAGCTGTGAAGTACCATCGGTTTCTAGGTTGCCCAGCTTTCATTCTCGCCATGATCTTAGCTTTCAGGTCAGTTGCTGCCTCACTCAGCATTTCATTCATTGGGGCTGGCCACCCAATCTCATCATCTGCATACATTGGGGCTTGCCTCCCAATCTCTTGTATGACCTCCTCCTCTGATCTGGCAGCCTGGGGCCCTTCACCATGGAACCTGCCTTGTACCTCATCAATCTCAAGTTGTGACAGCAGTTGCCGTTTGTGGATGTTGGAACACTGAGTTACTAGTTGTTTCGTGGTCAACCGTGACTGTGGGTTTCGAAGTAACCATTTAGCCCACATTCTTGGGCTTGGTTGAGTAGTAGCATTCCAACAGAGCCATGTTATCGCATCTCGCCCATCTCCGCTTTGTTCCAGGAGCCCATTTTTCATCAAGGTGCTCTGGTTCCCCAGCACCTGACGCAGACCTTGTTTGGCCGGGCGACGTCTGAGCCGGCATGTCATTCGTTTTATTGTCTCTCATCATTGTGTGAGGTAGGCATTAGCGTGAAGGATCTTGCCCAAGGACCCACACTGGATGGTGTTATGTGCTCATTTTCATTTTTGCCCCAAGCGGGATTCGAACCACCGTCTCCCGTATGCCAAAACGATGCCTTACCAACTGAGCTATCCAGCCGCTATATATGTATATATATATATATATGTATATATATATATATATATATATTAGAGCTGTCAGTTTAGCGCATTTTTATTGGCATTAATTTAAATGAATTTTAACAGGATTACATTTTTTCTCGCGAGATTAACGCGGCACACGTCACAAGCGGATGTTACGTTGCTCTATAAATACACCAGAAACAAAACAACAAGCGCGCTGCAGATGTCCACGCCCATGTCTGTTTTGCCAGCCACGGCAGCGCGAGACACCGAAAAGGGATACTTAGAGTTTATGAATGGAAAGTTTACTTTTAAATAGTTGCCATATTGCTCCACAGACAAGACCAAAGTTATCTGTTCTTCTCTCTCTCTCCGTATCATACAGGTATACGATGTATGCCACTGACGCGATTGTATTTGTTACTTATTTGGAACTTTTTTGTGTGGAAGGTTACAGTGGTCTGTGTCCATATAAGTAGAGCGGGTGGAGCTTCTCTGTGTTCGTCTGACAGCGACAGTGCGCTACGGTGGTAGCGACCTGGCGAAAGTAAAACGTCTCCAGCGTTGTCATCGAACCAAGTGTAATCATTCGAAATGAGGTCTACACAAAACCGTAGAGAGACTTCCGCGCAAGAAGGACCAACACAATCAACATAGCCTGACTGTGTTAGGGGGAGTGAAACCCCCCCCCCCCCCCTTCCAGAATGGTTTGCCCCTGCAGCACGGGGAAGTGTGTGTGCTTGTTTGTACGGCCGGCAGTTTCGAATACAGCGGCACATAATGAACACTGGTGTCCGGTGTCTCGTTATTCTTCAACAAACATACAGAAACAGACTGCTGTGTTGAAAGCAAACTTGAGAAAAACGAAGTATGCAACCATGGTTTGAATCCACTATAGGCTGAGTACTAGTGTACCTCAGATGTTATATTGCTCTGTTTTGATTTCATAAAAAAAGCTGTTAGAGCAGCTGTTGTGTCACAAAATATTTTTTTCACCGTTATTGATGGACAGTAATATTGTGTGAGAGATTATGTGTGAATAACTGCACCAAGTGAAAAATTGTTCACGTAAAGTTGAAAATCGAAATTGTTATTTCAGTAAATATTTGCATTTGGCACATAGAAAACTGATTCATGATTCCATGTTGATGAGAGCATTAAAATGGGGACAAAATAGGACAAAAAATGTAAAAGGAAATTCATAAACGATAAAAATGTGTGAGTAATCACGATTAATTTTTTAGTTCATTTGAGTTAATTATGACAGTTGCATTTTTAATTAGACTAAATATTTTAATCGTTTGACAGCTCTAATATATATATATACATATATATATATTAAGATATCCTTTATTTGTCCCACACTGGGGAGATTTACAGTCTACAGCAGCAAAAATAGGGGGTACAAAGAAGAAAAACAAAGTGTTGACAGTCCTCCCCGTGCCTGCGTGTGTTTTCGCATGTTACTCTGGCTTTTTCCCACATTCCAAAAACATGCTTCTGAAGTTAACTGAAGACAAAAATTGTCCTTGAGTATTCATGATTGTTTGTCTGTTTGTCCTCTGTGATTGGCTGGTAATGAGCCTAGAGCAGCAGTGATCAGCCGAGGGCAGCTGTCCTGGGTCTCCCTCCTCCAACACACCTGATTGTAATGATCAGGATTATTATCAGGCTACTTCTGAGTTTGAGGATAAGAGAATCCTTTGAATCAGGTATGTTGTAGTATGTAGACATACAAAACACACAGGAATATGCATATTTTTTGGAATATGGGAGGACTACCGGAATATTTGGAGAAAACCCACGCACGCACGGGGGAGAACATGCAAACTTCACACAGGAAGGCCGGGACCGGAATCAAACCCTCGACTGCTGCACTATGAGGCGCATATGCTCACCAGTCGGCCAAAATAGTCACAAAAACCAGTCGGATGAACAAATAAGCGAAAAGGAAGATTATCCATTAAAAAATACCAATGTGTGCTCTCTTAATATTTATTGTTTCCCAAAATATTGCAACATGAAAAATGAGTTAGGAATTAATGCTGTGGCTGACGATAGGTGTGTGTGTGTGTGTGTGTGTGTGTGTGTGAGTGTGAGTGTGTGTGTGTGTGTGTATTATACTGGCATGAACACATACTAAAGCATGATGACTGCACACCTTTATTTGAAAAAAATATGACATTGCCCTTGACAATGTTGTTCATGCAGTACAGTACTCAAATAGATTTTTTTTCCTGAGCTGATGCTGTCATGTCACAATGCACACTGAGATTACTCCAGTCATTGTGCAGGAGCGTGTACGCGCGCGTGTGTGTGTGCATGTCTTTGCGTGTGTGCGCGTGTTGTAGGCAGCTGCGCATTACATTTGACACATAGTTCACATGTGCTAGCACATACAAAGTCAATGACACTCTCGCATATTTAACAATGTTCTGACTTTCTGTAATGCAACAAACTCAGTGAAATGCTTTGCTGTGATCAGTTAAAAAGTTTTGACAATCTGCCTACCACACAAACATCATCCATTGCCCTGATGCTGAATTCCATGCAACAGAAGAATAAGATTACATTTGATTGTCATTGATTTCAATTCAATGTGAGCCATAACATTTTTGCAGGCAATGACTCTCCACAGTCTAGAGCAGATGCTGCAATAACACAGATCTCAAACATACAATCAGAATATGATTGGCTGTTTGAGATACCCCCACCCCCCCAAAAAAAACTGTCTCAGGCAAAACATTTGTTTGGCAGTTATGTTGTTAGTGTGACGATATGCCTCTGACCAATCCATTTGCTCTATCGATATCATTGTAAGTTTGCAACTATAATTTTTTTTCTCTATTGATAGTTACTCAAAATTTTAATTTTAATCGGGAGTTTTTTTTTTTTAATTGTGATTATTTTAATCCATATTTCAAAAGAGTTCAGTAGTCATACTTCCACTGTACCCAGCGATAATCCTGTTGATGGCTGAGTGGTCAATAATTGTGAGCTGCAGAAATGGTAATATGTGTTGCCGATTAGAGGCCCATTGTTTGACACTGCCCCGTCAGCTAATGGCACTGGCTCAGTCAGCGGGATTGTCAAGTAATGAAGAAATTTCATACTGACGGCTTTTCTCCATTCAGGCATTATTGAGCTCATATTTGAGAGGAAAGCAAATACATTCCATCCATTCTTCAACCCATGTGCTTGCATTTAGCGAACGGAGGCAGCCAGTATACGTTTATGTACAGACGTTTGTCTCACAATCTAAATGGCAATTCTTCTCAAATTTATCATATAATTCAACGGACTGCAGATGCACAGAGATACTTCATAAAGGAGTACTGTTGAGTCCGTAAGTGATTTCTGTTCAGCAGTATCCAATTTCAGAAGGGTTTGAATTAAAAAAAAAAAAAAAACCTTGACCACAATGTCACTTTAGAATTTCAATTTCCATAACAAAAGTTTGCATTCTAAGTAAGCAATCTAAAAGGATACAAACATTTTGAAATGATATGTACAGGTATGTTTCCCCATTATTATTTCATTTTGGAAAACATGGCAAATCATAATGTCTTTTCTGGTGTGTGTGTGTGGTTGAGGCATAGAACTGTGTTCTTAAGTGCTGCATCTGGGCATGGCACAGTGTGAACAGACTAGCTAGGGCTGAGGCAAGGCTTTCGGCTGTCCAGGCTGTTTGTTTAATGCCCTGCCGACTGAGAAAGTCTCTCTGAAACAGGTGCAGTAAATATCCCCATTGATCCAGAGGCAGGGGGCCCTATGATGATGTAGTGGCAAAGAGCCACAGGAGTAAATCTACCCGACAGTAATCCAATCCCATTCTCAAGGCTCTGGGATCTGAGATAGGTGCTTTTAATCCAAAGGTGTGTCTTTTTGCAGAATTTCCCTTCATGTTAGTGCTTCTTCTCCCGTGTTGTACTTCATGCGTCAGCTCTGGAGTCGATAGCTTGCTCAGGCGCTTCAGGAGCTATTCTTTAAACTGGTTTTAATTCGAAAGTCTATGTTGAGGATGCTACAAATTCAGCCTCATGTTGATCGTGCTGTCAAACTCCAGTCCAAACTAAAACCTGCTTGTGGAAAAACAATGCACTGAACTCCTCATAAAATGAATATAGACTCCAATGGGCTTTTATCACATTATTTCTTGTGAATATTGATAGAATACTAAAAAACATATGAGAGTACCCAATAGTTCGTCCTTTAAAATTGATCGGTCTTGAAGATAAATACAAGAGTAGGAATCAAAAAGTAAGTAAGAAAGAAAGAAAGAATCATTGTAATGGTTCTTTTCAAATCTCTCAATCCAAGCGAGGCCCATAAAGGCTTGCGAGCACCACGAGAGCCCTAACTCCCACCAAACACTCTTGGGATAAACTTGCTAAAAGTCAGTTGCCACATTATGACCATATTTTGATGTCTACAGTGTATGCTTGCACATAACACAGACAATGTGCGAAAAACAAACTGTTTATTCATCAAAAACGCAAAACTGACAATGTCCAAAACAGAAAACCCTGGTCATAAAGGACCCAGAGAAAGGAAATCAACAAAAAGTTCTTGCAAAAGGCCAGATAAAAAGAACACAGAGAATAGCCAATAAAATTACAAGAGTCAAATTTAGAGCAAAATCAAATTACCTAATAATTACAATATTAGGAACTAAGAGAGCAAAACGACTGAACAAGATCAAGATGTTGAGAAAACAACACTTGATCATAAACAGCAAGCAAGGTCCATAATCCGACAGAGTCCTTAAATTCACAGTGCCCATGGACTCTGTTATATTCATTCATTCAATTTCCAAACTGCTTTATCCTCACATGGGTCTCGGGTGGTGCTGGAGACTATCCCAGCCGACTTCGGGCAATAGGCGGGGGACACCCTGAACCGGATGCCAGCCTATCGCAGGGCACACAGACACGAACAACCATCCACACTCACACCTAGGGACAATTTGGAGTGTTCAATCAGCCTGCCATGCATGTTTTTGGAATGTGGGAGGTAACCTGAGTACCCGGAGAAAACCCACGCAGGCCCCAGGGAGAACATGCAAACTTCATACAGGTAGGCCGGAGTTGGGATCGAATCCACGACCTCTGCACTGTGAGGTCGACGCACTACCCACTGGCCCACTGTGCTGCCCTCTGTAATATTCACAGGTGTATACGCAAAATTTTTTATGATCAGGAAAAGACGACCTGATTTCTGACCCACTTAAACTAAGTAACGATTTTACTCGACTTGATTGAAATTCAGTCAGGCACACGTGTCAAACTCCGATCCTGGAAGGCCGCAGTCCTGCCGGTTTTCCAAAGGGCTGTTCACACAGCAAGATTTGGTCCGGTGCTACGCCGGGGCTGCCCAAGTAGAGCGTTCACACTTGCAAATTAGCTCCGGCGTAGCCCCGGAAAAAGGCTTACACCGGACCAAATTTGATCCACCTCAGGGAGGTGGTTTAAAAAATTTGCTCCGGAGCAAATGCTCCTTTGCGAAGCAGCACCGATGTAAATTTGCACGTGTGAACGCAACTGAGTCAAATTTGCTCCAGGGCAAATGCTTGTGAAGAGTACGTATGGCGAGAATGCGTTGCTTTCGGGCTCTGTCGGACTTCCGTCATGTGTTTGTTTAATAACGACACAAGACTTGGCTGGTAACATCTTTCCTTTTGTAGGAGACTGGACTGTCTCAGAGTTGTTTGTGTAGTTTGTTCCTTTGTTTTGTGTTCACAACCCCCCGCGCCCCATATAATTTATTTTGTGATTTCCTCTCTTGATTTTCTGTTTGCCGCATTAGTGTTTGCTTTTCTGAGTGTCATTGAAGTCAGCGTTGATTTACGTTTTTGTGGGCGGTCACTCTTGAGCAGAAGGCACGGAGACCGAGAAGGAGAAGGACGTGTCTGTCCAGTAGTCGCTTGAGTTGTGTATACGTTTTAAAAAGAACCAACACGACAGCTCATTTGTTTTCTGTCGTTTTGCTCCGCTGCAGAAACTGCCGTGTGAACGCAAGTGGGGCTGTACCGACGCTGTGTCGGTGCTATCACGCTCAGCGGCTTTGTACGTGTGAACGCTCCACACAATTTGCTGCGGTGCAAAATATATCGCAACAAAATACATCGGTGCAGCGCCGGAGCAAATGTGTGCCGTGTGAACAGCCCTCAAGTCTCCTTGTTGCAACACACCTGATCATCAGCAAGCTTTGTGGAATCCTGATATTGAACCTGTTCATTTCATTCAGGTATGTTGCAACAGGGAGACTTGGAAAACATACAGGACGGCGGCTCTCCAGGACCGGTGGCCCTCCAGGACCGGCGGCCCTCCAGGACCGGAGTTTGACACCTATGCAGTAGAGTCTCAAATTGACTGGTCCCAAATTGACTATCGACACCATGGGAGCCACATACAAGAAACAACATGAAGGATCTCCCTGTTCTTTGCAAACCTCACACAAATATTGCTTTGTCTCAATTTGCTTCGCAGCAGGTCTGCTGTTTAACTATTCATCCATTCATCCGTCTCTGCAGCGGCTATCCCAGCTGACTTTGGACGAGAGGACCCCAAACCTGTCGCCAACCAATTGCTGGGCTTATAAAGATAAACAACCATTCAGAACCACGGACAATTTAAAGACTTCAATTAACATGTTTGTGGAATGGGGGTAACTGGAGTAGCACGTAGAGAACATGTAAACTTCACACAGGGGGTCCGTAGCCTGGATTTAAACCTCAACAGTGAGGTGGAGGTATTATACACACATCCAAAATGATGCACTGTTAACTAATGCCAACTAATACAGCCACTAAACTTCTCTGATGCTTAAAAAGGGCTCATATGCTTGAACGCGACAAGGAGAACATGTAGCTGTAAGCAATTCCTCCATAGGGCCCCTTCGACTGAAAAAAAAAGTGATAGATTTTCAGTTTTACATTCAACTAACACATATCGTTTGTTTCTTTTTGAGCGAAAACACTGGAAAATGACATCCAGTTGACCACATTTTAATCACGTGTTGTCAATTATCGAGTTAAATAAAGCCAAAGGATATTTTTGGGGTCTTTCTGTTTTTCAGTGTAGTAGCAGTTGCCGTGGGCCCTACCACCAACAGACGGCTGATATGGGTCATTGATACGATGACACCTTGGGAGTCTAATAGCTCTGCCACTTTTCCACAAGACCTTCTAAAACAGTAGCACACCCACACCGCTCCGTTAAGCCCGGCACCACAGCGAACGGCCTCCATTACTTTTTTTTTCCATGTAGGCATTGACTGCTTCTGAAAGTTTAACTATTCAGTAAGAGGTGCAATGAAGGACACATTGTTGGCATGCTTGTTGAGACGTAGAAGCAAGGCTGAGTTTATCTTAGGTCCATAATATGAGAGAAAGGTTACCCAAGGAAAGTGGGGGTGTTTTGGTAAATCAATAAACGTATGGAAGATAGCGGTGCTCTACCTGAAGAAGAACAAGTCATCAATTAAACAAACTTGGCAAACATGGCCAATTCATCAGAGCGCCGCATGGATCGGCTATTGGGTTCAGCTCGACGTGACAAATGCTGGATCTCCTCTTTGTGCCCAAGGTTGCAAATCGATAGAGATCATCATTGTGATGTGGCCTTTTATCTCACAACCTGCTCTTTCACGCTCTCCATCATTCCCAGCACAGAGAGCTCAACGAATGGGCAAAAGCTTGAAAGAGTGTTTTAGTGTTTTAGTCTCACATCATATGGGTATGAATTGCTTCAACTGTTATCTTGGATTTTTTTTAATGACCTTTTTCCCTAAGCGGGGAATTTCACGTGTTTCATAGGGTTATTAACCAGTCAGGCCTATTTTCTTGTTAGCATGTTATTGCCCACGGCAGAATTGAATCCTCTTAACACATGCTCCCTTCCCCTCCGAGGTACTAATTTAAAAGTGTCAAATCTCGGAGACAAAAGCCTTCTGTTTGGCTGGCTGTATTGATCTGTGTCAATATGAAATTCCATGCCAATAAGCAGTCATGACGTTCTGTAACCGTCCAGTGATTAGGAGCCACTTCAATCACATGGAGAGCTTCCTCATTATCACAGGCCATTACCAGAAAATCAAGTTTTCCAACTGAATAATGGCAATATAAACATTTCCTTATTTTACTCTAATGGACGACTAACAAAACGGTACAGAAACGGAATACAAAAACGGTACAGACCTTTTGATTTACTGATACTCATTTTTACCTTATGGCTATGTGCAATCAGACATACCAAACAAATAAATATTTGCAATCAGTGATGTTCAAAAGGAAAGCTAAGTAAAATAAGTTTTTTCATGTATTCCTACCTGCGATCGGCTGGCAACCGGTTCAGGCTGTCCCCCGCCTACTGCCTGAAGACAGCTGGGATAGGCTCCAGCACGCCCCGCAACCCTAGTGAGGATCAAGCGGCTCGGAAGATGAATGAATGAATGAATGAATGAATGAATGAATGAATGAATGTATTCCTACATCCTACATATCAATTTCAAATAATTACATCTGTTCAACTGTTGTAAGTGCTGACATTATACACTTTGATGCAAGTATAAAATATGCATGTGGAAAGTCCACTCATCACTTAGATGCTTTGACCTACTCCAGTTCACAGAAATGGCAGCTGTCACAACTGCGGAAGGTGGTAAAAATCTGATTTGACACCTAACAGTCTTAATTTTCAGTTAATTTTAGTCAAGAAAATAGCTTTAGCATCAATGGCACATGACCACAACTGTAGCATCCATCTTCTGTAATTCCAAATTATGTAAATTATGATTCCATTACATCTGTAAAATATCACTCGGTCTGTGTAAATTTTACATGTTGACTGTACAATTAAATACGCATACCATCAAATGTACGTACATTTGCATTTATTTGTTCGTTTGTTGTCATTTTAACAATGCTTCTGATCAAAATAAACCTCATACTTTTGAAAAGTGTGTTTGAGTCGCCCTTAAATGGTGCCACACATTTGGAAGCATCATATATTTTTCCGGCCTCCCTGTGTGGAGTTTGCATGTTCTCCCCGGGGCTGCGTGGGTTTTCTCCGGGTGCTCCGGTTTCCTCCCACATTCCAAAAATATGCATGGCAGGCTGATTGAACACTCTAAATTGTCCCTAGGTGTGAGTGTGAGTGCGAATGGTTGTTCGTCTCTGTGTGCCCTGCGATTGGTTGGCAACCGATTCAGGGTGTACCCCGCCTACTGCCCGGAGACAGCTGGGATAGGCTCCAGCACCCCCCGCGACCCTAGTGAGGATCAAGCGGTTAGGAAGATGAATGAATGAATGAATATATTTTTGATATGAGCAGAGATCTGAGTATGTGGACTTAAGCCCATGGGGAAAAAGAATTGCCAGATCTTCTCCGGACAGAACGATTTGTTTTGCTGCACCCATGGAGTAACATCTTTTGGCAGACGCAATGTAATGGCATGGAGGGGCATCTCCTTCACTGATGAAACAAGGCTTGTCATCAATGGGGGTCATCTGAATGCAACGAGATCCCGAGATGAGATTCTGCAACTAGTTTTACATCTCCGTGTTCCAGGACCGAACTCTATCCTCCAAGAAAACAACAATCGTCCTCACATGGCGGGTTTTGTCAGAGATGACCGCTACAATTTGGAAGTGGAGATGATGGAATGGCCTGACCTCAAATGAACGCTTGTGCGATCAGCTTGGACATGGCGTTGACTACCCAACTACGTTGGCTGAATTCCAACAAAATGCTGATTGAAATATGGGATACCATCCCATGGTAGTGTGCGACCAAGCTGGTGACGAGTATTCGAAGGAGATGCCAGGCTGCTCTGGATGCGTAGGGCCCCTGCCCATTCTACTGCGGGTCATGATTGTTAAATGAATGAATTTTAACTTTCTATTCTTTCTTGTTGCTTCAAAGATCAATCATACAATCCACATAACAGCAAACAAAAGCCGATGGCAACGGCTAAATAAGCTGTCTGGCATTGGCAGAGAAAATTTGTCAATGTTTTCAAGGATGCGAACTACGTAGTCTGCTTTGCTGCTCATCCCACAAATGGCTGTTCCTTACAAATGTGGCTCCATTTGAAAGGGAATAAAAAACGGAATTAGCTTGCAGCAAAGCAGCATTGCACCAAATACTGCTTTACTCACCAAATACACCTTACTTTTTATCAAAGAGCTAAATGCCTGATTTTTGTTGACAGCGGAAGGAAAGTAGAACCAAACAGACAACAGCATGATTGACGCGTATAAACACTCCAAAACCATTTAAACAAGAGAAGGCAGCATTTGGGTCTCTGGAGTCATTAAATATCTTGATGCTGCTTAAATGTATGCAATTCATGCTGATGTATGGAATTTGAAGATTTTGGTTGTCACAGTAGGTGATTGACATGATGAGAGGATCAATGCAAAAATCCTTCCTGCCAAGCAATAATCCATCCAAACTGATCACGCTTAAAATTGCCTAAGGGTATTGATCACCTGTGCAGCACCAGAAGAGATCCTAAGCAGTTTTTCAATCACAATCAAGATGCTTCCCCCAATCCTTGCCCTATTGTCTCCTTTTTTTATTTCCGGTTTTGACTTTAATACATTTATCGTCCATCTACTGAAGGCATTCTACTTTACTGTGTAGACAGAACTACGCAAACACAATTAATGAACCAGTAGTAGTAGTAGTACAGCGATCTGAATCACCCTGAATCCTGATACTTCATTGAAGATATTTTGGACTACAGTACAGTGACAATTTTGTGGGAACAGTTGGGTGAAGGGTCTCTTCTGTTTCAGCATGACATGCCTCAGTGCACAAACAACATCCCAAAAGTTAGGCTTGGGTGAGTTTAGAATGGAAGAACATGCATCAGAGCCTGAATTTAAGATGATCAAACACTTGCTTTTTTTAAAACAAGGGTATGAGAATGCATTCATGATCAGAGAATTGTATAACACTCAAATCACTTCCTGAACCTGCAAGACACCCATGCATAATGCACCGATTGGTCTCCAAGTCAAAAGATTCCAATGAAAGATCCACCGCCAGTGTTTTTCTCACATTTTAAAAACTTAAAAGAAACTGCTAAAATATTACTAATGACTTTGAAATATGCATAGATCTTTTGGGGGATAGTCTAGCCGCTTACAATTTGCCATTACATTTTTATTTTCACACATTGATGACTTTTGCAATGAGTTTGTCCAACAGCAATGTCATGTTAGATGTTTTCTCTGGATAAATGTATATTCCTTCTCCAAGAGATGGGTCCAACTTGTCTCCTACACGCTGATTGAATTATTTATGCCTTGTTTAGCAGTGTGTATGTTTGTAAAGGTTAAAAAGGTAATTAACTATCAACTAAAACTAAAAGCGCCCACACTCATTCATTATATTGGATTTACCATGGACATTAACATTGTAAATCATCTAAAAATATGCTGATTCAATCCCAAAGAGATAACAGAAGTAACACAACTGCTATGCCTGCTTTTCTGAGCTCCGCTGGCCTCAGAGCATTTTATAGCAAATACCACGTCAACCTTGATACATTTCTCCTCTCTCCCTCCATATTTTTAGCCACAAAAATCTATAATGACTATGACGGCCACAGTATATTTGTCACAACAATCTGCTCAGGTCAATCATCAAGATGCTGATAAACATCTGTATTTCAATTAAATGTGTGCAAACTGCCCTTACTTAAACACAAATGGCTTTGATGTGTTACCATTTGAAATCATATCAGATGCTGCACAACTCAGAAACAGCCAATCAAGAAAGATGATTTCATCAAGAAGGCTCTTGGGTTACAGCGTCAAATATAAGTCATCCATATTTTTGGACTTTGTTCATTTGAGCTGAGGCTAGAAAGAGGGTAGATGTGACAAACAATGTTACCCTGCCTGACAAATCATTCTTGCTTGGATTTTTGTATCTTGGCAACTTTACTTCTGCTCTCTAAGAGATCACGGTTTGATGTGTCAGGTTATTCATTTGTTCACCTAATGTCCGCAGGCAAAAGAATACATAAAATAAGAAGAGCTTGAAGCTGTCATGGAAATATGTTTTGTTGCATTTCAGATATGCAGATACAATGCAAATACCAACTTATTAGCTTTGGTTTTAGTTGCCTATTTGCAATAATTCAAATGATTGACTATTAGATTTTTATTTTCTTTTATTTATTTATTTTTGCAGCATGGTGACCAAGTGGTTAGGGCGTCCACCTCACAGTTCTGAGGTTGTGGGTGTGGAGTTCACCAGTTCTCCTTATGTTTGCGTGGGTTTTCTCATGGCACTCTGGCTTCCTTGCACATTCCAAAAATATGCTTCTAAAGTGAACTGAAGACTAAATTGTCCTTGAGTATGAAGGATTGCTTGTCAGTATGTGCTCTGTGATTGGCTGGTAATCGGTGTCCTGATCAGGATTGTTCTCAGGTTTCTTCAGAGCTGATCATTTGAATCAGGTTTGTTGGAGTAGGTAGACAGAAAATAGATAGCAAGATAGCGGCATTCGAGGACTAGAGTGTACCCCACCCACCACTTGTCCAAAGTCAAGTCGAATAGACTCCAGCTCCCTATTCTGGAACCTCATTGTTGTCATCTTTACCCTCATTTTAGCAAGTTGGTTTAAACTAGGTATACAGATAACTAAACTAAGTATATAGATTACAAAACAGAGTGTAAAGGTTTGTACATTGAGTATATCGATTACTAAATCATGGTTACATATTAGTGAATTCAGGAACATGTTATCAATCCTATTTTTCTCATATCTGGCACCAGCAGTCTCGGCATAAAAATGCAAGTGTGCAGTTTTTGTAATGCCAACCACTCACCGGGCAAAATGCAGTCTGAAGTTTTGAATTACACTCTTTCAATTTCATGAACAACTACAAATAAAAACAATAAAAATATAATAAAATAGCGGTAGATCATCAAACCACCAACATTTAACATGGACACTTTATACCAGATTGATGGGAAACAGAAGGATTTTGCACGTGTGCATTTACTGTGGTTTTGTGATGTAGTAAAAAAGAAATTCAGATAGATGCTTAGCTGTCTATTTCCCACCCCCCATATCACTCTCAGACTTATAATTTGTCATGTGACATTTGATGGAAGCAATAGGAGTATTGTACATATTAATATGCATAAAAGCTCACTTTTTCTTCTATGCTGGCCCCTATAAATCGATGTTTTTGTTTTTATTCAGCCTCTTCCTGTTTTCTACATGGTGTAGAACAGAGGTGGGCAAACTACAGCCCGCGGGCCAAATCCTTACCCGTTGGTCTTTTTAATCCGGCTCGCCGAAGGTTGGTACACAATTAAGGTTCGATGTCAACAACTGCATTCATTTCATTTGGACCGTTACTTGAAGTTGCAGAGCATAGGGTGGGAGGGGGAGACGATATGGAAGTCAAGCAAATCCCATTCAATACGACGGAATAGTGTACTCTTAAAGTCTGAAAAACATGCCAAAAAATGCAAAATACTGCTTTTTAAATAAAGAAATCCAATTAATATTATGTCGAATTTACTTCACCCTTTTGACCCGGACCTCCATAATATTTTCTGGTTGTCATGTGGCCCTATGCAAAAAAACAATTGCCCACCCCTGGTGTAGAATCTATGCGAAATACCTTAAACTATGGAAACAAATCCCATAAATAACTTCTTCATATAAAACACTTTAATAGGGTTTATGAAAGCCAAGGGAGCAGAAACATGCTCCATCCCTCGGTTGTAAAGTATGACCTGTGGATATTATGTAAAAAATTAAACTGTCCATCATCATGGCTATCTTGCCATCTTAAGCGGCTGTACCTTGACACCACGCAGGCTTGGGTTTCAGGACAATGCAATTCAATACAGGCAACAGAAACTCTCATCAGTCCTGCCATTTTGTCTCTTTCCTTTTCAAATATTTTGCAACAGGTTTCCAAGGGAAGCCAAGACTGTTTTGAGCAAGGAGGTATGTGCAATACGATTTACTTCTATGATGAAGCTCAATATTGAACTCAAAAGCTCAAAGCAGGCATTTGAAAGCTTTAGTGGCATATTATATGCCATCTTTTTTATATTTTCATTTACCGTTATATGTATTAGTTAGGCCTCCTGTATTGTGTATGTAGAAAAGCTGACTTTTAATAAAACATGCAATAAATTGAGAGGAAATCATCAAAGGAAATTTTAACGACTCCCTTCTATGGAGACATGGTCAGATGATGAGACGGCTTGTAATATGATCCATGTCTGATATTCTCAGACTGTGTGGCGGAATTATTTAAAGCTCATCCTCTTAATGCATTCACAGTGTCCCCTTTCACTCAAAGACATTCGACCAACTGGACTACTTTTTTTCTCCCCCAAGGTATATCGATAGAGAATAAACCAGGCCAGCATGAGCCACTGAGACTTGTGATGGTTAAATGAACCCTCTCTTTGCAGTTAGGCACACTTAATGCTCTTCTCGATCTGTCAAAGTTAGGCATGAGTATTATGTATATGAGCCCTAATTTGGTGTCATTAGTGATACTAATTACATTATGGTGGTCATCAGTTGCAAAAATGATCTCAGAGTGGAGGTATTTTTGATACTAAGTGGATTTTGTCTCTTTGTGCAAAGGAGTAAGTCCCCTCAGGCCTGTACTAATTACATCTATAATCAAATGCATTTCGTGCCCCCTTGTTAATGACATTGATCTTTAGGAATATCCAAGCCTATATTCTGTGAGATTATTGGATAAAGTGCAGGGCAAAGTCCGTGTGACCTCAGTAAGAAGACGTCGTTTCAGACATAAGTAGGTATTAAATGGATATAATTGACAGAGACCCTTCCTGGCACCCGGCAGTGCTGAGGCCTCCGGTCCATGGATCATACAGCAGAGAGGCCAAATTTGCATGAGTTAGAAATGGCAAAGGGAAAATGAAGAAAAGGCAAATGAACAGGGAGATGGATCAAGGCTGAGCTTGTGGGCTTAGACCTAACAGGGGCCACAGGAGCACTGGTCAGAGATTCAATGATGAAATAAAACTCTGAAACTCGTTTCTTTAATGTTTGTATGAGCAGCTATGGATGAATTCTAAGAGGCCACTGGCTATTTTGTTCTTGTCGATCATCTCAAAGATGACAAAACAACCCAATGTTTTGGGGTGAGGCCATACTTTCACCATATGATCTGAGTTTTGCACATTGCGACATACAAACAATTGTAATGCCAAACCATGGGCTAGAAATGCATCTAACTAGAGTGCTCCATTACATTGACACATTTATGTGGTGATTGCTCCACCCATGCGCTACATCGGTGGGTCTCATTGTGGTGTGGAGACTGTTAGGATTTGTGCTCTACTGTTGGCAATGATGATAATTGGAGTGTTGGTCTCGTGAATCAGTGCCAGCCAGAGTGGGTAGATTGCAAATGATGATCATCAGAATCAGAATCAGAATCAGAATCATCTTTATTGGCCAAGTATGTAGAACACACAAGGAATTTGTCTCCGGTATAACACGCTGCACTAGTATCATCGTAAACAACAAAATCATTGAACCATTTTAGAGTATACCAGTAGTTTTGTAGTACCATTTTGTGGTGCAAGAAGAGTGACTATGTCAGTGACTGTTTAAGGAGTTAATGGCTAGAGGGAAGAAGCTGTTTAAGTGTCTACTGGATTTGGTGCGCATGGATCTGTAGCGTCTGCCTGAGGGGAGTGGCTGAAAAAGGTGGTGGGCAGGGTGGGGGGGATCCAGGAGGATTTTCCGTGCCCTTGTCTTGATTCTTGCAGTGTGCAAGTCCTCAAGAGTGGGTAGGGCGGTGCCAACGATTTTTTCCGCCGTCCTAACTGTCCGTTGAAGTCGGATTTTGTCCTTTTTTGTGGCGGCCCCAAACCAAACCGTGATGGAAGAACACAGGATTGATTCGATGACTGCCGTGTAGAACTGTCGTAGCACCTCCTGTGGCAGGCCATGCTTCCTCAGCAGCCTCAGGAAGTACATCCGCTGCCGGGCCCTTTTCAGGATGGAGATGGTGTTGACTTCCCACTTCATGTCCTGGGAGACTGTGATTCCCAGGAACTTGAAGGTCTCGACGGTTGACACAGGGCAGTTGGATAGTGTGAGGGGCAACTGAGGAGAAGAATGTTTCCTGAAGTCCACGATCATCTCTACAGTCTTGAGCGTGTTCAGCCCGAGGTTGTGTCGGCCGCACCAGAGCTCCAGCTGCTCCACTTGTTGGCGGTACGCAGACTCGTCGCCGTCTTTGATGAGACCGATGACCGTGGTGTCGTCTGCGAACTTTATGAGTTTGACAGCTGGATCTGTTGAGGTGCAATCGTTTGTGTAGAGAGAGAAGAGCAGTGGCGAGAGGACACATCCCTGTGGGGCTCCAGTGCTGGTGGTGCGTATTGATGATGTTGTTGCTCCCAGTCTCACCTGTTGTGTCCGTCCCGTCAGGAAGCTGAGGATCCACTGGCAGATCGCAGGGGACACACCGAGGTGGAGTAGTTTGGGGGTGAGGAGTTCCGGGATGATGGTGTTGAACGCAGAGCTGAAATCCACAAACAGAATCCTTGCGTAGGTTCCTGGGCTGTCGAGGTGCTTGAGGATGTAGTGCAGACCTATGTTGACTGCGTCTTCCACAGACCTGTTTGCCCGGTAGGCAAACTGGAGAGGGTCCAGCAGGGGTCCAGTGACGTTCTTTAGGTGGTTCAGCACAAGGCGTTCAAAGGACTTCATGACCACAGACGTCAGGGCGACAGGCCTATAGTCGTTCAGTTCCGATGTTGCCGATTTCTTGGGAACTGGGATGATGGTAGACTGTTTGAAGCAGGATGGGACCTCACACAGCTCCAGGGATCTGTTGAAGATCTGTGTGAAGACCGGAGCCAGCTGGTCAGCGCAGACTTTCAGGCAGGAGGGGGACACTTTGTCGGGCCCCGGAGCTTTCTTGATTTTTGCTGCTTGAAGAGCCGTCTCACGTCCTGTTCGTGTATCTGTAGTGGAGAAAAAGAGGGTGGGGGGGTAGGTAGAGTGGTTTCTGGTAGAGGTGGGTGTGAGTGGGAAATGGGGGTGTCCTTTTCAAATCGGCAGAAAAACATGTTTAGTTCATCAGCAAGACCCTTATTGTTCACTGTTTGGGGGGATGGCATTCTATAGTTAGTGATTGCTTTCAGGCCATTCCATACAGATGCAGAGTCGTTAGCAGAGAACTGGTTTTTCAGCCTCTCTGCATAGCTTCTCTTTGCGATGTTAATTTCCTTCGTCAATTGGTTTCGGGCATGTTTGTACAGTGCCCGATCTCCACTTCTAAATGCGGCCTCTTTCTCTTTCCTGAGTTGCCTGAGTTTGGGAGTAAACCATGGCTTGTTATTGTTGAAGGAGCGGAAGGACTTCGTTGGTACACACATGTCCTCACAGAAACTGATGTATGATGTTACAGTGTCTGTGTATTCATCCAGTGTGCCCGTTGAAGTTTCAAAGACGCCCCAATCAGTGCAGTCTAAGCATTCTTGTAGAGCTAGCTTTGCTTCATCTGTCCATTTTTTCACAGTCTTAACAACCGGTTAAAACATTTGAGTTTCTGTCTGTATGTAGGTATTAAGTGGATTAAATTGTGGTCAGAAAGACCCAATGCTGCACGGGCGACCGATCGGTATGCATTTTTGATTGTTGTATAGCAGTGGTCTAGAATGTTGCCTTCTCTGGTGAAACAGTCGATGTGCTGCTTATATCTGGGAAGTTCACGGTTAAGATGTGCTCTATTAAAATCGCCCAAAATGATCAGGGGTGACTCTGGGTATTTTAGTTCGAGTTTGTTTACTTGTTCGGCTAGCGTTTGTATCGCCGTGTTAGCGTTAGCTTGTGGCGCAATGTAAACACCGACTAGTAAAAAGGAGGTGAACTCACGTGGCGAGTAGAATGGCTTGCAGTTTAAAGACAGCGACTTCAGGTCCGGGCTGCAGTGTGCGTCGAGCTTCGTGACATCAGTGCACCATTCTTCGTTGATATAGAAGCAAATCCCACCACCTTTCGATTTCCCTGATAGCTCCGTGTCGCGGTCGGCTCGGAGAAGGCGGAAGCCGGGTAGATGTAGCGCGGGATCTGGATGGCGGTCACTGAGCCAGGTTTCAGTGAAGCAGAGCGCAGCAGAACGTGCAAATGTTTTGTTGGTCTTTGTGAGGAGAAGAAGTTCATCCATCTTGTTTGGCAGAGATCGTAGATTAGCAAGATGGATCGATGGGAGCGGGGTTCGAAATCCACGCTGCCGGAGCTTGACGAGCACGACGGCTCGCTTCCCCCTCCTCCAGCGGCGTTTCCATGCTCCGTACAGCGCAGCCGCTCCGCTCGCGATGAGCTCCGAAAAACCTTGTGGATTTTCGTGTGCTGGTGAAAAAAGACCGAGCGTAGACTCCCCAATGCGCAGCAACTCTTCCCTCGTGTAAGTAAGCCGCTCAGGGTCGTCAAAAACAAACGAAAATGACAAAAACAGGGATAATACTAGGGAGCGTGTGACCGAGGCTGCCATCGCTGTCGGCGCCTGATGACGTCAAAGTTATTACTGTTCTGACCAGATGGCAACTTGGCACCACAGCCCAACTGGATGTGTTGCATATATTTATAAAATGCACGGGTCTTGGCCCATGCATGCGTACTGTATGTATGAGGTGGCTAAAGGGGTCAGAATAATGAATAAAAAGACAAATTATATTGGAAAGTTCTCTTAAATTACAGAGTGAGTAGGCTTTTCAATTTAATTTGGGTCATTCACCAAGTGGTCGAGACAGGTCATGCTGTCAAAATTAGAAAATGCAAACAATAAATGGCATTTGGCATTTAAAGGTAACGACCTACCACGAACTGTCGACATTACTTGATTTGCAGTGACATTCTGTCAGGGCTTCAAGGTCTTGTCTGCAGGTGCTAATACTATTCGGAAGCACAAACATACATTTACAACTTAAATGAAGTGGAAATCATTTATTTCCAACAGTCCTTTGTCTTCATATCTTTGCGTCTGTCTTGGCCGTGCAGCTTCCAGTCCTCTGTTGGTTCTTTTTTTTTCTTTTTTTTTTTTTTGACCAATATGATTTCAGCTTCGATATGTCGCCATGCACATATTACTTTGTCCGGCGACGCCTTCGGTGTCGACCACACACACACCACTGATATTTGCTGATTCTTCTTATTGCCAATGCGACTGTAGCTTCACCACCGGAAAGCCATCCCGCAGACCCTGTGACATGTGAGTTTATCCGTCCTCTGAGTGGTTCTCTTACTATCGCTTCTGATTGGTTCAGTTTGATGGGCAGCCCAAGCCTGATTTTGATTGAGGATGATATCGGACCATGAATGAAAAGTCACTATTTTTATGAATTTATGAAAAATGTATTATTAATAATAGGGCAGCACAGTGGGGGACTGACTGGTTTGCATGTCTGCCTGTTAGTACAGAGTCAGGGTTCGATAACAGGCCCCGGTCTTCCTGTTTGCATGTTCTCCTGTGTGTGCGTGGGTTTTCTCTGGCTACTCCGGTTTAATATCCCACAATATCCCACACACAGCGGCCCTTGAGGACCGACTTTGGACACCCCTGCTCTAAATTGTCCCTCGGTGTGTGTGTGTGTGAGCACAAACGGCTGTTCATCTATGTGTGCCCTGCGATTGGCTGGCAACCAGTACAAGGTGTTCCCCGCTTATTGTCTAAAGGCAGCTGCAATAGGCTACAGCCCGCGACCCCAGATTAGAAAATGGATGGATAATTAATATTATATATATAATATAATTGTGTCCCTCCATGCATTTCATATGCCCCCCAAGTCTTCTTGAATCCAAATATATTAATCTTTGGAGTGTCCTCTGAGACTCTTGTGTGAGTCCGTCTCACTCCTTGTCTGTGGCCAAGGCATTCTGGTAGCCATCGTTGGTAGATTGGTGGCACACACAACGCAAACAAATAACAGAATATATTTTTAAATGTAAACAGAATGCCCATATGTCCAAGTTCTGGAATTGAAGTCCAAGTCTCGTCTCGTGAATGCCAAATCAAAGTCAATTTGAGTCTTTCATCAGTTTTTGCCAAGCAAGTCGCAAGTCATAAAATCAAACACTTGACTCCAGTCCAAGTCAAATGAGTCATGTGCCCCACCTGGGCATACTGCACATTATTTAAAATTATTACAAGGGTAAAACAGTACCGACAAAAGAGTTGCGCTACCAATGCATCGACCCGGCAGCAGGACACCTAGGAGTGGACCAACTTCTATTCTTGTGTAAAAGACAGGCACCTTATAAATGTATTGCTTTCGAAAATGATAAATGACCCATGCAAAGTTTTACACATGAGGCAGGATAAAGTTTATCTTTAGGGTATGTGCAACTGCCAACAGTGCTTGAAAAAAACTTTAATCTTTCCGCTCAGAATATCACTTCCTATTTCTGCACAGGGGGCTTGATGAGAGGCAGACCAGGCGTGTTTTTGACACCCGTCAGGAAATGGTCACAGTGAGTAAATGGTTCTTTTGCCACGAAGCCTTTCGACGGTGGTTCCTGTTGGCTGTTTCTTCAGCTTTTGCTACCTAATCAGCGGACTGCACAAAGGTGACAGGAGACCTCTTCTAATTAACTAGCCACTACAGTCGGGGGTGGCCCTACCATTCCGCAAACACTGGGGATTGCCTGGGGACCATGAGATTTCCATGGGGGGGCAAACATCACATGAAAAATGACTCGTAAAGTTGTCTTCGATAAAAGAACTAGTGTGAGGAAAGGAGAGGAGAGAAATACAATTGATCTCAGCATTTAATTAAACAAACGAAGAGGAGCAGGATGAAGTTGTTTTCAATCAGCGTTCCTGCTCAGAGCGTAAAAGGTGACGTACAAAGCCACGCTTGACAGAAAACGAGAGAAAAACAAACTCCGCTCTCAAGTACAGAGAGGAACAAAGAGGGTTTAATCAGGTAGGCCTACTGTTGCAGCGGAACAGACTGTGCAGGATTGAATCGTCCACATAAGGTAAAGGAGGCAGTTGGTAAGACGCCTCTGTATCATCAAGAGGCCGTTTAAATTTCGGAGATTATTCACCGTCGCTGGTTGACTTACGCTCACTACATCTTGGATTTTTCACCCAGTACTAAAAATAGAGCTAAAACAACACCAATTGAATTCAAATTCTTATGCCAAAGCAGTCACTGCACTCCATATGGCTAGGAAGTACTGGGAGGAATGAAACTTGTTGATGAACTGTCAAACTCTAATGAGTGCCAAAATAAAAGAAGAAAAAGGAATCATTGCTTGGTCATTAATGAAAGTCAAATAAATGATTTGTTTAATCTGTTTAAAGTGGGGAAGCTCCATATGTTTACAATTACGTGTCCATTTTTTTTGTTGTAGTCTAAAACCACACCTTTAAATTCAGATCAAAGCCCCGTTCTGATGCATTGGATGATTCCATCTTCTTATTCCATCTTCTACTGCATATGTGCAGAGTTTATTTCGACAGAAATTGGGATCAAAATAAAATAACAAACGTGGCCTATTGTGAAAAAAAATGAAGCAGTTAATCGAGTAGAGTGGATAAGAGATGAAGGAAAACAGTTTTCATCAAAACTAACAAAGGCTTTGAAATTGGATGTACATGTGAAAGAAATTGAGAAAATCAGCAACTAATATAAGATATATGTTATTAATATCGTTCCTTTAAAAATACCTGTGGTTTGACCGACCGACTGGAACGCAATACCATCTCTTCATCTTATTTACTGCTTATCCTCACTTGGGACACGGCTGCGTTGGGGCCTGTCCACGCCGACTTTGGGCGGCACTCAGTAAAATGCCAATGACATAATCATATAAAATTGACCACAACAAGGACAACAAAAAGCCCAACACGTAACAAAACTTAATAGAAAAGCCTCACACAAAACCCCAGCAGTTCCCAGGTTTGGGATTTGCCATTGTAATGTTCACATAAAACAGAAAAAGCAATTGTTTTAACATTTAACTTTACAGTGGAAGAAAAACATTCACATTACATCACAACAGCCACGTCATGTAACAAATGAAAGGCAAACCTTTTTTCCAACAAAATGAATCACGTAGCAACTCCATGTCGAAGACTATTTCAATTTTCTTTTCTGTTTGCCTTATTGACAGCACAAGAAAATACTCAATCCAAATGACTCCCCTTTGCCTCATTGTATCGCAAAACAACAAAACTTTCCATTTTGTCTCCTATGAGCCACTCAGCTGGACCAAACTCTCTTTACCAGTCAATTGATCAG
Source organism: Hippocampus zosterae (assembly GCF_025434085.1). Taxonomy (NCBI): domain Eukaryota; kingdom Metazoa; phylum Chordata; class Actinopteri; order Syngnathiformes; family Syngnathidae; genus Hippocampus; species Hippocampus zosterae. The sequence continues at coordinate 21,515,346 of NC_067455.1, read as the reverse complement.
TGATCATTTGACATGCCAAATGGTGAACTTAGAGAAGTTGTGTGCACAGGCTGATTTAATGTGTGAAGATATAATCCTCAGAGTTGTGGATATTATCTGTATGATCATCCTGACATGGCAGTTGAAGGCGAACATTGCTGGTACTGCTGTGCTCAACACCATACGACTAAATTAGGAAGGTGTGGAGCAAATCATACTGGCAGCAGTAAAACACGATGCATGAGGCATGTAGCTTTCATTACAACACTGTACTATTTCATCTCATGACTAACTTCAGCAAAATGTGAGGGGGACGGAGAGAGCGAGAGAGAGTGAGAATTAGAAAGAAGGAATATCAGGGCTTTGCATTCCTGGCTCTGATGTCAGAAGGAGGCTCGGGCCAAGTGGCAAAACGTCAGAATTGTCATTGGAAGCAGGGCTTAATGGTGCAATGATAAGCGTCTGTAATGACTACTGGAGAAGAACAGCGGCCTCTGTGAATCATATAACCTGGCATGTTATTCATGGTTGCAGCTGTGGGTACATTATGTGCAAAAGCACGAGATGACTATTTGTCATCTGTAGGAAAAAAGATTTGGCATGTGGTAAAACTGTCAATGAAATCAAAAGACATCCTTCTTTTTTTTCCCTGTAAACACACATTGGCTGCTTGCGTTATCATGTCATGTGCGAAGCTCATCAGGAAAAGTGTCTTCCTAATGATGTCGCAGTCTAATTCCATCACAGAATAATAATCCCACTCCTCGTCAATTCTATTCTCCTTGGTCAAAATATGTCAATACAGACAGTGCATCAAACTGTTCTGCCTTTACCATGATAGTAGTGCAGTGTCTTGGGCACTGTCATGGCTCTCAGAGCCAGGGAGAGGGAGGTGGTTGGTGTGGCGACGGCTTAATGTGAGCAAGAATTTCACATTCCAACATTGGTCATTACTGCTGTTGCACTTTGCTGTTGTGTAAAAGGTTGCATTTAAATATTGGATTTTCCAATAGTTTCTTTTTCTTTTTTTTTCTTTTTTTTTTTTTAGATTCATGACTTGATTTATCAAATTACAGTCATAAATAAGCAGATGACCTTTGGTCAAAATATGAATTTCAGCTCCGAAAATCAGACCCTTCTATATTGGATGTGGTCTATTAACTCCCGTGAAGTATTATCATTCATTCTTTTGATTTACTGAATATGAACTTCATTTGTGCAGCCCGGTAGTCCAGTGGTTAGCACGTCGGCTTCACAGTGCAGAGGTAACGGGTTCGATTCCAGCTCCGGCCTCCCTGTGTGGAGTTTGCATGTTCTCCCCGGGCCTGCGTGGGTTTTCTCCGGGTGCTCCGGTTTCCCCCCACATTCCAAAAACATGCCTGGCAGGCTGATTGAACACTCTAAATTGTTCCTAGGTGTGAGTGTGGACGTGATGGTTGTTCTGTGTGCCCTGCGATTGGCTGGCAACTGATTCAGGGTGTCCCCCGCCTACTGTCCGAAGACGGCTGGGATAGGCTCCAGCACCCCCTGCGACCCTAGTGAGGAATAAGCGGTTCGGAAAATGGATGGATGGATGAACTTAATTTGATTTTCACAATGTAGACTTCAGCATGATTCTAACTGATTTTCTTCATTTGAAAAATAATTTGTTCGATGTCAAGTCATTGATTGGATTAGCGAGGCATGGCATCGTATACCTGACAACAGCAAAGCACGAGATGGAGGATAGCAATTATTTATCTAAATAAAATGATTGTGTCTTTCTACTGTGGCTGGCCACAAATACAGAAAAAAGGAGAACTCTCCACAACTCAAACCTGCCGCTCCTCCTATCCGATTAAAAATGTATAAGATATATTGAATAAGTGTGGGAATCCCCAAATATGCGCCATCTGATCCGATAGGGTTTAAATGTGTCTTTGCGATTGTCAATAAGTGTTGGCGGTGACACGGCAGTATCGCATTGACTTGTGCGTATGAATACTCAGTGTCCTATTGGGCCATCAGCTGATTGTTTGCAATGTAAATGATGGTGCTGATGGCTCTGGTGACTGATGGCTTGAATTCCAATTAATCAATTGCTTCATCAGTTTCCCTAATTCAGATCAAATATCTCCTGAGTGCACACTCTTCTTTCAGTGGTATTAGAGGAAATAAATGCTCTCTAAGTCATTTTCATCAATCTCATGTACATGTCAATATCCCTCACGGGCCCAGTCCACAAAGCAGACTTAATGTCTTAAGTGTGTGTTTGTGTGACTGTGCGACTCGGAGAGGGATTTGGATATTCGGGACTAATATGAGTATCAGAATACTTTTATGCTGTGTAAAAGGGGGAAAAAAAGTCTTTGTTGTGTTAATTTATTTTCAGTACTTTGGGTCATAATAAATGTTAGATGGCCACATGATGGATGTTTCAAGTCCTGTGTCACACATGCTTCTTTTGTTTTCATTGTTGTTGTCTTTGTTTTTTTTAATCATTATTTCTCGACACTAACTTATGTATTCAGCTACCGTTGTCAGACCTATAAGCATTTTAGTTGATACATAATGCAAATACTGTACTATATGTACAGTAATCCCTCATTTATCTCGGTTAATGGGGACCAAAAACACACGCGATAAACGAAAATCCGCAAAGTAGCGTCCAATTAACATAAACAGTTAAGTCCGCAAAATGTCCGCGAGAAGCTGCAAAACAACAGCGAGTCACACAGAGCAACACATACAGTACTGTACTCGATGTATATGTAAAAAAAAAAAAAAAAATATATATATATATATATATATATATATATATATATATATATATATATATATAATTTTTTTAATAGGTTTGACAAAATCCGCGATGCACTGAACCTGCAAGAAACGAACCGCGAAGTAGTAAGGGATCTCTGTCCTCTGTAGTAAGGACATCAGGGCGGGACAGTGATCAACTCGTTAGCCTCGACGAGTGGGCCTCACAGTGCAAAGGTGCAGGGTTCGATTCCGGCCTTCCTGTGTGAGGTTTGCATGTTCTCTCCGTGCCTGCCTGGTTCTGGTTTCCTCCCGCATCCCCCAAAAACATGCATGGCAGGTTGATGGAACATTCTAAATAAGATAAGATGAGATAAGAAAATCTTGACTTGTCTCATAATGGAGAAATTCCCAAATTATCCCGAGGCGTGATTGTAGCATGATTGTGATGTGTGCCCTGCGATTGGCTGGCACTCGGCTCAGAGTGTACCCCACCGACTGCCGAAAGACAGCTGCGATTGGCTCCTGCACACTTGCCACCCTTGTGAGGATGATCGGATTAGAAAATGGATGGATGGATAGATGGATGGGTGGAGGAAGGACATCTGAGATAAGAAATAGCAAAACCTGAATCAAGGCCAAAAAAAAAAGCTTTCCAATGAATACAATTAATACGCTTCTGACACTTTCACTCAAAAGTAAGTATTATTATTATGAACAGATATTTGACAACATTTCCATGATTGATATTTTGGGAAATTCACAATGAATAAATAACAACCGCTAAGTTTTTCTGATATTCTAACCTCCATTCCGGTGTTTTGAGATGACAAATGCCTCCAGAGGAGCTGCAGTAGCAGAGGTCCTTATGGATGTAGCACAAAATCCCATAACTGTCATGTTATCCTTAAACTGTTGAGACTCCATTAGCACATCTGCTTGTTCAAGTTGCATTCCATTTCGCCCTGTTGAGACACAACAACTCAACAATCATCCATTGCGACATCGTTTGTCATGATGGTGTCATGGCTATTTGGGGCTCATCCCGGCTGACTTTTTTTGAGAGGTTAATCCGCATAGAGTATATTAATCAATTATCATCTGTAATTATTGTCTTTGCAAAGTCGTGATTGTTAATAGTCTACATGTTTTTCTGTATTGGATTTTATTAGAAAAGTGCGTGTTTGGTAAGTGTAATTTATAACTCACCCCTCTTTTCGACTGGTCTTTACTTGGGGCAGTTATGACAGATCATTAGATCCCAGTGAAAAGCAACCGCATTGAATGATTGTGATGCGAGCAGACGATAAGCCTTGTCAATTGCGCAAAATCAAATCAACTATTCATAGGGAGGCTGTCATAGGATATCGGCTGACAGATTTAATAATTCAGTTTTACCTAGACTTAACTGGTATTAGTTTGTAGCTAATGGTCGCCTTTGTAAAAAATCGTCAGAGACAATGGAGTGAGAAGATAAAGATAATTATGCCTACTTCATTTACTCGAGCCGCCCTGCGCAATTTCAAAGACTTCAAGAGTGATCAGCAAAGTGTACAGAGGCAAAGGGTACTGTAATTTGATTTATGAATTTGATCCCACCCCCTAATTTAATTCATCAATATTTCAACAGGGGCAATTATGCATTGTGCCTAAGCTCTCCGGAGCTCCATTATTCAGTCTGAATATCTTTGTCAGAGGGTGTGTAATGGCATTGCTAAATATTCTATAATGGCCAGACAAGGACTCGTCCCTCACACTCATGATTGGTTGTACTTTTGTGCAGGTTAAACATCTTTTTAATAATCACTGATGACAGCAGCATAGCACAAGGGCAATGAAAGCATAAGTCTCATGACCTATGCGTGTCTCCCATTCCTTTAAATGTGTATCATGAGTTTTACTCGTCCAAATAAGAAACATTACAAGATGAAAGTCAAGTGTGACTATTTTCTCAGTATGGGGTGAATGTTTGATTGATTGAAATGTTTTCATCGTTATTCTACTAGTCCAATAAATGTCACCCTCAATACAAATTGTACAGTAGACGCGTATTCATTCTGCAGTCTCACATGCAAAAATGACATGAATAGATGGGTCAAGTTAAATTTTCAGGCAAACGAAAACGCAATGTAAGTAGATCTTAACATAGGAGAGCAACACATTTCTTCCCGACTACCTATTTTGTTTCTCAACAAATGCTTAGCGGTCGTGAACTACATTGATCTGGGGTATAATTCTCGATGAAATTGATGGATGAGGGCAGCCATTGACAGAAAGGGTAAGGACCACTTTGAAATGTCCCCTGTGAATAAGTATGATGGAAAATAGATTGTTGAAGAAGATTTATGTTTGTTACCCACTGCCACAAGAGAAAGACACCCCCACCCCCAAACTCTGTTCCTCTCTACTCAGTTCACTTTTTATAAAAGTCAGCACTTCAATTGAGGAGCCAGTGCCAACTTTGCATGGACGATAGTGACAGATTTTTCCAGATATGCGTTTTTGTGGTGATTTGGTTTGGGAGTTGACTCTGGCACACTCGTACCTAATTTTGGTTTTGCTATCTGCAGTTTTGTGTTTCCTGTTTGTGCCTTGTCTGCTCATCATGTGTTGGTCAGCAACACAGCACTCGGCAGTCACTGGTGTGTTTTCCAAGTGTGCTTCCTTTTCCAGTCAGTTTGTATTCGGTTCCCCGTTTTTGTTCATTCCATCCCTGATCATTGTCCTCGCTTATGTCAAGTTTGTCGTGTGTTTTGTTGTGCCTGTTGTCCTTGGTCTTTTTTTTTTTTGGTTCATTTTAGTTTCTCTGTTATGGATTTTTGTAATTATGCCTTTTTTATTCTGTTAAGTAACTCTGGTTGCCTTTTTGATATTCTTTTTTTTAACTACCCCTGTACTCATAACACCTTCTGTCTGAACTCCATCACAGTGAATAAACCCCCACATGAATGAACGATCAGCGCAAAGAAAGACTCAGCAGCGTTGGCCTGCAGCCTATCACTCTGCTCGGCATCAGCCTTGTCAGCCAAGCCATATTTTAGCCAGGAAGACCTTTTGTTTTCAAGTTTGCAGCATCTACTTCTCTGACTTATTAAGTGAGGGCCGTGGGGGTTGGCGGGTGCATGAACAGTTACTTGGGAGACCGGGGCTCTTCTTAAAACAATTGCTATCTTGGTTCAACAGCTGTAAACAACTACTACACACACTAACCTAACAGCTACGTCAAGCAGCCTATGCTTGCCCCCTTTTGGCCCGGATTGAAAGGTTGCTGTGTTGTACAAGTCGCGGTGCCCACAAAATCCAATGGTGATTTCGTCCAACATTATTTGTCCAATTTTTACCTGGCGTATGTGCCATGCATGAGACGAAGGAAGCACATTCTCGTGTTGCTGTAGAGATGCACTTCTATCCAAGCAAACTGTGTGGAATTTATTTGAAATCACGTCATGAGAAGAGCAACGTTTTTGTGCATTAACAAAACACCAATGTCTGTAGTAGTTAAAACAAGACACCTGCCTGCTGGTTGCCACTGTGAGAGGTTCAATGTGTGTGTTCTGATCGTCTGAAGTCACCACTGAGTGATAAAATGCAGAATATCAAAAGGATTTTGATCCACGTGATGAAATTGGTGTAAGGCCTAAAAATAATTTTTATTTATAGTTTTCATTTGTGCGTTGAGATCATTCACCACCAAATACCGTCACGATGTCGGGCTCTTGCCCACTGTAATGTGGTGAAGATTTGTTTAACTGCCAGCAGTGCAATCAGATAATCCCGCCCAGAGGTCAAAACAGTTCAGGCTATGGTCTGAGATTTCTGTCACCTTTAAGAAAAACAACCAAGATAGCGGTTAACACCATTTTATACTTTACTGGAGTTGCAATGGCTAACTGTAAAATACTAACCAAACCATGTATGAATTGTTTGTGGGAGAAAATGCAAATGCAAGAGCACATTAATTCTGGATGTTAATGGCAACTCAATACCTTCTTGGCTGCATATTTACATTAGAATATGTACATGTGTAATTAAATCATTGTATGGCATAATGCTGCATCAATGGTGTGTGTTTCACTGACCTCAATATAGCTCTGTTTTTACGTCTGTAGCTGCCTAATTGCTGTGCCATTTATGTATGTCTTTCCGTCTCTTCAGCTTATAGAGAAACAGGAGCAACTTTCCTAACCTGAAACGTCTAACTCAAAGAATCTAAATGGTGCCAGCGGTAGTTCCCTAAAACTACATCAGTTGCTCACGAAACACAGTTCAACAATGGTGGGACATTGTGATTTCCTTAGAATGTTCTAGAAGTGATCGCTTGAAAATGGAAGCGTTTGCAGTGATTTGTTGAAATGAAGTGTTTTACTATAATAATGTTTCCTGCCTTATTAAATCATTGCCGATAATTAGATGAATGTAATCAATTGCAGATGTCACATAAATGAAGAGAATTTGAGCAAATGTATTAGTTCAGTAGCGTGTATCAACATGGTAGCCCTTTGCATCAATCAATACTCCATAAGTAGGTCATAGCTTCATAAAGATTGGTGACCTCTGATGTCATTCATGGGGGGAGAAGCCTAAGCATATTCACTACTTGGCCCAGCACAACTCAGCTTGCTTTATATAGCTTTAAAAAAAGGAAAAAAAGAAGAGCAGCTGAAACAAACCGCTATAGAAATGTTTAAAACACCAAAAACAAAAACATATTTATAAAAATAATAAATGAAAATCGATAGATCCATCCTGACTGGTTAGTTCATACATCTGCCTCACAGTGCAGAGGAGCAAGGTTTGTTTCTGGGCCCCGGACTTCCTAGAAATTGTCCCTTGGTGTGAGTGTGAGCGCGGATGGTTGCTCGTCTGTGTGCCCTGCGAGTGGCTGGCACCAGTTCAGGGTGTCCCCCGCCTAGTGCCCGAGGATGGCTGGGATAGGCTTCAGCACACCTGCGACCCCGTGTGAGGATAAGCGGATTAGAAAATGGATGGATGGATGGCTGGATCTTTGTTTGTAGTACACTCAACCTTTGTGTTTCAAACGGAAAGCGTCATAATGGGCAATTATATTCATTCGGCGAGATGCAAGGTACATTCAAATCGTGTCGAACATTTCAAACTCAAATAGGAAAAAAGTCCCTGATTTCGTAAACATTATTTGCCACAAATGTCAAAAATAATGTGAGTTCTCTATCAGTCATTTTACTTAATTGTAATCAATGGTCATCAAGTCACTTATGTTGGAATACAGAAACAAATCAGAAGGCTTCCAAAGGCAATTGTAAGCAAGCGCTTCAGCCTGCAGTGTGCCTACTCTAAAAGCCCTTCGCGTCGCACAATCCCCCCACTGCTTCTCAATTCAACCCGTCAAATCACAGTCTTTGTGATTACAAAAGCGCATCGAGTCAAACCGCGAATATGTTGCAAATGCAATTAATCACTCAGCCCAACTCAGCACCCATCCCTAACATGTGAGTGTGACCGGGTGTCTGTCTCTTATACTGCAGTATATGCGCTCTGTGACGGACAGACCACAGACCATCACCATCAGCCTCTCAACCCAAGATGCTCAATAGGCACGCTTCCGATTATTTTCCCTATGGACTGAATTCCGGGTGCACAATAACAATAACAATAACTCCTTCTTTTTGTACATTACTTTCCAGCACAGTCAGTCCGCAAATATAAACTTATAATGCATGCTATGATGTTCCGGAAGATGTTGAAAGATTGGAGTTCCAGTATATTGAACCTTTAGCTGAGGGCCACGACCTTTCCTATTCTTACTGTTTAGGAGAATAAAAACTGCTATGAGTAACAATAATGCCTTGCCTTGTACTCTTGATCTCCATTTTTTACTCACCATACCCCCATACATCTTAGTCAAGTTCAGTATACACAAATTAGATTTTCAAGAAAATATATCAGACCGAATATAAATTACATGAACATAACACTACTTATGTCCCATAAATGTGTGTTTATGTCCATGTGTTTTAGATGGTTGGAAGGCTTATGTCAAAACAAAACTAGTGCAGAAGGCTCAGGGCTCGAGAAAGAATCAATAAAACCTTCTGAAGTATATTGGTACTTGCGTATGTGTCTCTGAGTGCGTATGTGTCTCTAATATGACCTGTCACTTGGTTCATTTCAGGCTGCTAAGAGATGTGTGAGACAATGACTATGTCCGGGTGGTGAAATGAATGTCACAAATCCCCAATCATCTTATATAAAGGAGTAACCTGAGCCATTGTAGGACACCGGGGATGAAAACCAAGGAGCATCATTTTGCTGACAGCCCTTTATAACCCTCCTTACACTGAAATGACATCTTTGCTTTACTCACTTGCCGAAGCACTTAATGTCATCAGCTGATTAAACTTTTAGTCTACTGGCAAAGTAACAGAATTATCAAGCTAGAGTTCCTTGTGAGCAGTCATATCATGTTGGCATTTTAGCCCTTTTATTTTCTTTTATCTTGAGTACTTTGCTACGAGTACTGAAGTGCTTCCGTACTTTGCCGATCCAAGCGCCATTCTAGCTTCTTGTCTCATTTTAATAAGATCAAATAGATTTAGGTTGGGCCATGAGGTCAGTGGGATTTTCTGTCATTGATGTCAAGTTGAATTGTGTTAACAGGTCCATAACACTGTAAAGTGTACATTAAACTACTTTTATTGAGCCCTTTTCATTGTATTTGTGATGAATTTGATGCTGTGACTAAGCATGAGGATCTACGCTATAAAATACCCCATGATCGGTGATACAGTAAGGCAACCACCGTAAATAATATTGCTCATAGAGAAATGGAAACAGTTTAGGATAGTTTAACAGTGGACCGCCCACATGATTCATGTTTAAATGCATTAACTGTTTATTCTAGGAGGGATTTTCATTTTCACTTGAATTAACAGAGCAAGCTAAGAGCAGAAGGATCAGTGTGAAGAGGTTTATGTTGCTTAAAGGGGCGCGGGGGTGCATAATTCTTTAGTACAAAGCATGTTTAATTTGGGGCACAATTGTAATCCTTTGCAATGCATCGTCAAACTTTGAATGGTGGCCATGGTTTACAGCTTTGAGATATCATTGTCAGCACTATCGGAATGGTTGTCTGCATGTGTGTGTGCGTGCATGGTGTGTGCATGTGTGAATTTGTGTCAGTATGTTTGAATCTGTGTGTCCATGCTTTGCTTGGGCTCATTAATGAGAGGCGTCCGGGTGGTCCGCAGGGGCCCGTGCAAGATAATCTTGGCCTGTTCTGCAATGAAAGCTCTTCTGAACGTAACCGTAGAAACTCACTCAAAAGGCAGAGGTCTTCGCTGAATAATTCAGCATTTCCAATCAATTTCAACCCCCACCTCATCGTGACACCTCCCTGGGCTGTGCGGGCATCTGCAGACTCATCATGGGAATGTTGACAATTCCCTGTAGGATGCATCTGCTGGCACTTTGGCAACATGAGATGCTGTGGGAGCATTAAAAATATTGCTGTGAGTTTGCAACCGAGCATGATCAAATATTTATCTCTGTCTAATGCAGTTTTGTTGCAAATGTCAAAAAGTATTTGTTTATCATGATGTTTCCATACATAAAATATATTTGTCTTCATTACCCAAATGACTTTAGAAAATGGTAGCCCGTTGGTCAACTGGTTAGCGTGTAGGCCTCACAGTGCAGAGGTGCAGGGTTCGATTCCAGTTTAAGCCTTCCAGTGCGGAGTTTGCATGTTCTGCGTGTGCCTGCGTAGGTTTTCTCCAGGTATGCCGGTTTCCTCCCACATTCCTAAACATGCATTGCAGGTTCATGGAACACTCTGAATTGTCCCGCGGTGTGAGAATAAGTTTCGGATGGTAGTTGGTCTCTGCGTGTCCTGTGACTGGCTGGGAACCGGTTCAGGGTGTCCCCTGCCTACTGCCCGAAGACGGCTGGGATAGGCTCCAGTACACCCACGACCTTTGTGAAGAAAAGCTGATCAGATCATGGATGGATGGACTTTAGAAAAACAGGGTGCAACATGAACTGGTCAGCAGTCAATCGGGTACATATTGACAAACATTCATTCACATAAACACGTGTTGGCTATTTTTCTTCTGTTAACTTTAAAAAGCATGTTTTAAGAATGTGGGTGGAAGTCAGACGTGCCAAAGAAAACCCCCTCCTCTTCCTTTGTTACACCATATATACAGTATGGTCAGTTTTACATGCTGATAAAACCAATTCAATTGTGGACTATGATATTCAGAATATTAGTTTGTCATGTGTCATATACATTATTTGCTAGTTTGCCTCCACTTATAGTATGCACAGAAAATGGAAGAAAACACTGATAATTATGATTAAATAATCAAGACAGGGGTCCAGACAATGGAAACAAGAATGATTTAAAAAGACAAAAAAGAAAAAAAGTATATGCAATGTGCAAAGATGCAGTCATTCAGCTAATGAATATTCATTGCACAGCCAGAAAGTACATCCATGATGTGAGAGTATATTTTTAATGTGTGCTTCTAGCAGGTGTCAATTTTCCAAAGGTGCAGTATATAATGTCTTGTAAGGAGAAGGTGGGTGTTGTTGTGTTATAGGTGCTGTTTGGTGCAGTAGTCAGCTCTATTCTCTTCAAGCTGCAGTCTAACCGTCCTGAGGATTACCTCGATTGCAGGTGATAACAGACAGGCAGTGGAGCAGACAGGGCCGACACAGGACACCCACTCCTTGTGTGGAAAGCCGTATGAATTATTTCTTGTTTCCCCACAGTATGCCACTGGGGGGTATAGACCAGATTATGAATGGAAGGCAGCAATGGTATGACCCAGTTCAGGGATGACAATGCGGATCTATTCCTGTTAATGAGTCACTTTGAAAACTCTGCTTTGAAAACTCAGTTCTTTCTGAGATAAAAGTTTAACATACTGTACCTGTAAGTCCATTCCTCAAAATAACAAACCTCTATATTGTAACATTGCACCAAATTGTTTCAAGTTATTGTTTCAGTCACAGAAACATATCTTGAAGACACTGTCTGTCCAAACAAAGCCTCAAGAGTCTTTGTCGATGCCAGGTGCATTGAGCAAGATGATATCAGGTTGAAGTATGATTAAATTGACACCCCGTGTCTCACATCCGTGTTGGGCTCTTGTACCTGTGGAAGCACTTATTCACATCTCACATTCAGTCTCTCTCGTTCTGCTAACATCATTGCATTCCAATTACAGTGAGAAAGGGGTAGTGGGGGTGAGGGAGAGAGAGAGAGAGAGAGAGAGAGAGGGAGAGAAAAAGAGATAGAGAGAGAGAGAGAGAGAGAGAGAGACTGTGTCGCTCTTCCATTACGTCATTGCGCTCTGTCATGGAGTTTTCCCAATGTTTGTGTCACTAGTCTCTGGGTTAGTGTGATTGGAGCCTGTTCTCTACAGGTGTGAATGTGCATATGAATCGTTGTTTGTCTATATGTGCCCAATGATTGGCAACCATTCCACCTCTCGTCCCAAATTAGAAATGGATGGACAGAGGTTTCAAAACACATGTGCATGTCATTGAATCTTGTGCATTCTGTGATTTGTTCAAAGACTGGGTTTGAATATTTGTTTTAGTTCAGAGGTGCGCAAACTACGGTCCAGGGAGGGACGGGCAGACAAAGAGATCAAGGGACAAATCTTATACACCAGCTGCAGACCACGGTCAAATGGAAATAAACCTTCGACTACTATATTAGATGAGCGATCGATTCAAAACAACGGAAGTTCCGGAAGCCCTACGGAAGCCCAAAGTAGCGGCAACTCAAAGCAACTCCCACTCGATACAACGGAATAAGTGTCCCCGTCGCTATTTTCTTTCTTCGCTTATCATTGGATCCAAAACGGTGACATGCAAGTGACTCTTGATTGCAGCGAGTTTCACTGGAATTGCGAAAGTTTCAGGAGACGCTTGGAGTTGGAAAGACCCAAATCTACGAGACATTGGAACACAAGGAAGCGATTCTTCCTATGGCATCCCTTTAGTGTGGGACAAATTAAGGATATCTTATCTAATCTTATCTTATCTTATCTTACTCAGTCCGATTCTGGCAATTTCCATGCTGGGAGTGAATTGCTTGCGGCTCCACAGTCACTCGATTAAATGAACGTTTCCTGGAATGGTTTGACTGTTATCGTATTAAAAATGTTCTGCAAACTGGACCGCTAACAACAGAGAAGGCGAGTTCCATAGCGCTAACTATGAGCACAGAAGTGTCCCGTGGCTGGCTTCAAAAGCTCGTTGCACGATATCAGCTGAGCAATTCTGGTGATCGAGGGAAGGTAAAGTTCGAGACAGTGAGTGAGAGGAAAGAAAAGCCACCAGGTCTCCTATTCGTCTAATTTTGTAGCAAATAGTGTTTTTTATATTTTGAATTTTTTAGATACCTGTATTGTATGCTGCCGTTTTTGTGTTATAAACAGTTTTTGGGCAATATATTGTTTCACTACTTGTGTTGTCACACATGTATGTTGTTAACATACTTGAACATTCATACAGGACATGTACAATATTTGTTTCACTAATCTAATATTAATACTTGAATGCTTTTGTTCTGGTGATGTTTGGTATGGACTGTCAACATATGCAGTTTTTTATATGTACCGGTACTGTAATGTGATGTAATTGTAAAATCAATGTGGCCCCAGAGCCAAAAAGTGTGCCCACCCCTGTTTTAGTTGGATATATTCACCTTTATATGACAGCAGTATTAGATCAGACTTCTGAAGTCCACAATCCAGCTACTCAAAAATGCTGGGAATACCTCAGGAGCAAAAGTGCTCTTGTACATGTGTATAAAAATGGGATTGTTTTCCTAGTTATATGATACAGTACGTTGGAGGTTCTCCTAAAAGAGAATAAGACAACATGTGTTTTATAGTGTCAACAGAAAATGTCTCTACATTTGGCAGCCCTTAAAAATATCCTCCTCTTCAAAGTTATCAGTGAACAGCGAAGAGAAGAATAGAAGACTGACTTCCGGAACATCTGCTCCCAAGATCAGAGCTGCCAAAGACTGTTGGTATTTGCAGTTGCTCTGAGGTTGAGAGTTCATGCTCTGTCACATATGTATTGTTGATATCATTCTTTTTCTGACATAATTTATTTTTATTTTGTTCCTTTGAATGTCCCACATTTGTACTTTGGCCTGTGGAGGGCCATCAGCGTGACTGGTTTGTGGTGCTGGAACAATTTTTCTTTTATTATGTTTTATCATGTTGTTTTTTATTATTTGTTGGGACGATTTAGAAGTCAACAAGAGGAGCTATGTTTAAAAGCCATTTGTTATGGCCTCAAGCAGAGTTTAAAGAGTATTTCCTGTAACTCATTCATGCTGCACTCCATTAATTGTGCAACTTACATCAAATGTCTGTAACAGGCATACTTGGAAACAAGTCCTGCATAATGGACAAAGATTAAAAGCAGTTTAGATAAGCGCTGACACTTGAGGTTCTGTCTGAAATGTATTACGAATTGAACTTCAGTTGACACTGGATGTATTTAAATATGGACAATGCAAAAATAAATAAATAAACACAAGAATTTAGCTAAGAACCGGCTCTGCTTCAATTTTGAATCCAGCAGTGTTTTCATGTGTGTGGCCTCAGTTTTTTGTCATCATTTCAAATGTGTTTAGTGCTTGATAACAGCAATCTGACTGAAGTCTGTCCTACTAGGTTTGAATATGGGGAAACTGCAGAAACTGCCTGGCTACTTCCAGCTCTGTTTAGCTGTAAGTAAAAATATATGTACAAAGACTTAGATTTACATGCACATTTACACACACACACACACACACACACACGCACGCACACACACACGCACCCTAGAAAGATCTTCCTCTAATGATTTATAAAGGCCATAAAGTGAAAGTTGAAGTCGCAGCCTCTCGACCAAAGTTAGCTGTGATAGGCTCCAAATCAACAGTGACCCTAATGAGGACACGAGATCTAAAGAAAATTGATGGCTGTGAATAGGTTAAGGAAGTTGCGGCCCTCTCTCTTGCATTTGTCTTCATGCAGTTGTGGGGAACACTTGAGCTGTTTCCATATGATGCCAGCATTGGACATGAGTGGCTGTCTTCCTAATGGGACACTTAGACGTCTGGGCTTATGTCATTCAGCCCCAGTGTGCAGCATTCAATTGCCCCCGTATCACAGGGATCAAGCTCTGCAACCATCGATCTGTGGCTAGTCTCCTCCATCCCGGCGGTCACGGTGCAGGCAACCGGAGCCGGCAGGGTCCTAAGGAATCCCTCTCAACGTCTAGCTCAGCTTTGGGACACACAAACACATGCAGTACTTTCCCATAGTCACAACAACTTCTTCATTTCTGACCTTGATGTGCGTCTGAAGCAAGGAAGCACTGTCTAAATATACACACACACAAAACACACTCATCATGAGTAAGAAGTAGAAAGATGTGACCTGAACTCAAAGCGCTCTGTTTTTGTGCCAGTGCAAGTTGGCGCAAAGCGTGGTGTGAATCTGTACTGGGGCTAGAATATTTTTATTTTGGTCGAGCATTTTGCGCTGTTGTGGGCGTAAACACAGCCAACTCATATCTACCAATCAAAGCGGTTCCGCTGGTTCCCTTTAAATGATGTGCGCAAGAAGCGCACTGATAGCCCTTGATATAATGAGGAAGACGACACTGATTTGGTCAAGGTATGCAAAGGTATGTTTGTAAATAAATGATGATATAAAGGTGGCTATGGAGAGTCACAGATCTGCAATGTCGGGCCCCACCCTCCATATCAATGCAACGCCCAGTAAGATTTGAGTAACATTTCCTAAAGATGATAATAAATATGACTTGAAGACCATCAAATATGATAATTATAATAATAATAAGTAGAAGAAGAAGAAGAATCCATCCATCCATCCATTTTCTGAACTGCTTTATCCTCACAAGCATTGCGGGGCATGCTGGAGTTGCCAGCCAGTCACAGGGCACACAGAGACGAACAACCATCAGCACTCACACTCACACCTCGGGACAATTTTGAGTGTTCAATCAGCCTGCCATGCAAGTGTTTGGAATGTGGGAGGAAACCGGAGTACCTAGAAAAAACCCACGCAGGCCCGGAAAGAACATGCAAACTCACACAGGGAGGCTGGAGCCGGGATCGAACCCGGTACCTATGCACTGTGAGGTTGACGCGCTAACCACTGGATCACCAGGCTGCCACAATAATAATAATAATAAAATAATAATAAAGGGTGGCACAGTGATCGGGCGGTGAGCACGCCAGCCTCAGAGTGCAGAAATGCAGGGTCTGATTGGATGGATGGATAATAATAATAATAATAATAATACATTGAATTAATTGATTTCTGCATTTATTCAGTGTTCAGCGCACACTGTTTTCATATTCACAAATGAAAGAGGTCGGCGGAGCTCTGAATCTGTCTCCCAGCACCTCGATTAGATTCACAAATATTGCATTACATTAGCTGTGTCAATAGTTAGACATGCTTGCACCAAATTGTCAGGTCCTGCGGGCACATGTGAAAGTGAACGTCAGGTGCAACGAGGCCTGAGTTGGCACGAAAATCAGGGCATGCCATTTTAGACTCGAGCGCAGCTCCACTGTCTTTGAAGAACGAGCCTGTATTATTTAAGGAACTCTTTTTGGACATTCCGTCCTCAATCCAATAAGTGTTTTCAACAACAAAACTGGCAAAATGGAGAAAAGGACAACAGCATCAATTATCCATTCAAACATACACCAAATTTCTCTTATTTTATCGTGTTCAGGGTAAAACTATGTCATCCTTGCATTAAATCCACACTCCAACCTTCTGAAAAATGAATGTTGGTAGCCTTTACCAATCCCTTGATGATGTATTATACAATTTCAAAAAATGGAATATTGAGTGAAGCTGCTCCCCTTTCATTGGTTGGCATTTCAGGATTAATTTCTCAAATAACATAATATTGTCACACTTTTCAGTTTTTATGTATAGTTTTTAAGGGAGTGCAGGTGTAGGGGGTGCCCCACATCTCTGGAATACATTAAGCAACCCCTATGGCACCTTCAATGGCGACATGCATTTTGTTTTGGAATAATGGTGCCACCAATGTAAATTTGGGCCATGGTAATAAAACTAAAAAAGAGGTTGAATGACTGCTCAAGAATCTTTTTTTTTTTTACTTTTTTGATTATTGTTTATTTTTTTGCTGCATCCATAGTTTAAAACTTGTCCTCACATTTGTAGACTGTTTACCTTAACACCACAACAGAAAGGAGCTGCTTTACAAAAGCCGCCAGTTGTGTCAACTTTTTGAAATAGTTAAAAAAAAAAGCAACAAACAAGTTGAATTAAACATGATTGGAAACATGTTTCCATTCTTTTTTTTTATTGACAAGAAAGAAGCTCAATCATGGGATCAATTGGCTTAAAATTGCCAAAGTCAATCCCCAATTTACACATCAGTTACAAAACAACTTTTGGCCTGAGGTATGTGCTTCCTAGATGTGAATTATTTTGCTGAATTTGAATTGCCTCACCTGTACAACTGTACATGACTAAAGAGCGTGAGAGACATGGTCCAGCAAGCCAAGAACTTTTGCTCTCTTTATTCGGAAAAATCGTTGCACATCAACACGAGGTAAGTTATGGTGGGTCATTCATTTCATCAGTAAAAAAAAATAAATAAAAAGTGACAGCAAAATAAAAACAAATGAGACACATGTCAATGAGGTCTGTGGGACTGAAAGATGTACAGTTTGCTTTTTTGTGGGGGTGGGGGTTCTGTATTTGGTTGCTTGTCATGAGTGTGGCACCTGCATGTGATATAGTACCGGTAAGTCCGTTCTTGATGCCATGTCGACTCGGCCGGCCCGAAATACTGACGGCAGATTACTGACGGACTCACCGGGCTGTTGATACCCACCTCTGGTTAACTTATAACGCCTATTTTTGGAATGCGGGAGGAAGCTGGAGAACCTAGAGGAACCCCAACAAACACAGGAAGATCGGGCAAACCCTACAAAGGGAGGCAGCAGTCGGGATCTGAGCCCAAAACCGCACTAACACTGGTTCTAGTCCTCTATGTAACCCCAAAATTCATACAGGTGTAATATTTGATGCTGATTTATGTAGGTATTTGCAAAAGAGTGGAGAATGCCGTTTTGTGCTTATGTAAAAGAAACCTTTGCTCTGAAAGAAATCTGCTGCAAATGCCGGTGCAGTGAGAGACTTGTTTGCAGTTGGCATGCGTGTTAATATCTTTTTTGTGCAAAGCTCGCCTGATACTTTGTGTGTGGTCCATTCCGGTCTGGTCTGAAAAGCGGAAGGCCCGGTTTTTTTTCTTACTTCATTTTTCAACATTGGCCGGTGATGCTTACAATAAACCCAGATTATGAAAACATTGTGGAACTCTGATGAATTCAAATATCAACAAGGAGATATGACAAAAGGCCCCTTAAAGTGCAGTGTGTGTTGTGTGTGTGTGTGTGTGTGTGTGTGTGTGTAAACATCCACGGTCACTGAATCACAGGTCATTGTGATAATATTTATTCATATTTCATCATTCTATTTTCAGGTTTGTTCTGTAAACAGTTGGAATTCCAAGGATGAAACCATGTTGAGGGTTTTAAAGTTACTCCCAATGGTTTATCTGTTGTTAGCTCTTGGAGAATTATGTTTTAAATACAACTCGTACATACCTTTATTGTACTTGAACAACATGAGCATGTATTGTTCCTGTTCCCTAAACCAGAACATCTCCTTTAAAAGAATATCCACTGCTGAGGGTGTGAAGCGTCGTACCATCCAAATATTCAGATTTAGACAATTCTGACAAACAATCTGGCAATTCTGTAGAACAAACCCCAATTCAAACGAAGTTGGGACGTTTTGTGTAGAACATAATAATAATAATTCATTCATTCATTTTCCGCTTACCCTCACAAGGGTCGCGGGGGGTGCTGGAGCCTATTCCAGCTGTCTTCGGGCAGTATGCAGGGGACACCCTGAACCGGTTGCCAGCCAATCGCAGGGCACACAAAGACAAACAACCATCCTCGCTCACACTCACATCAAGGGACAATTTTGAGTGTTCAGTCAGCATGCCATGCATGTTTTTGGAATGTGGGAGGAAACAGGAGTACTCAGATGGAGGCCCGCGTAGAAGATGCAAACTCCACAGAGGGAGGCCGTAGCTGGAATTGAACCCGGTACCTCTGCACTGTGAGGTCAATGCATTAACCACTGGGACACCGGGACACCCATAATAATAATAATCGACATTGAATTTCAAATCCTTGTCAACCTGCATTCAATTGAATGCACGACAAAGAAAAGCCATTTCAACAAATGGAGCCTTGCATTTCTTGTGACGGTATTGATGGATAGGAGCGGGGGGCGAGTATTTCTGATGTTATATTTGAACGACATGTCAAGTGCATGTTGGCTCATTTATGCGTGAAATGTACAAATTCGAGGTCATTTAAAATAATACTATGGTGTGCTGCTAAAAAAAGGAGATGCAGGAGCTGTGTTGGAAAATACTTCATGGCTTTTCAGTTGCCAATAACAGAAGTCATCCAGAAGTCCGCCACATACAAATCACTCTGTCCCGAACACACCACACAACCATTATGGGGGAATTATGTCAACATTCAGCACAATATGTACTGCATTACCGTACTGTAACTTACCTTTAGTGTGCATACTTAAACGTAGGAGGTGGAAGGATTAGTTATTGTTGGTGAAGTAGAGTTGTCATCGGAGAGATCAGTGGAGAGATGTCTTATCTTCCACGAAGAGTGTCAGATTCAGGTGATGCTGCTGAGTTGGCATTGCTGGGGACGCAGGTGCTGACAAAAGCACTGCAGAGGATTCGGCTGCCTGAGCTGTCTTCATCCTTCTTCATCTGTGTGGTGCTTAAGGCTGCTAGCAAGCAGACTTAGTGCTGTTTCTCTCCTTCTCATAGTAGATTAGTGTTGGAAATGGATCGGTGTTGCTCGCTCGGCAGGGCTGCGTCAGAAAGGGGAACTACACTAATCTAATAGTACAGGGGTGGGCAATTCCAGTTTCGGAGGGCCGCTATCCCGTGCATGTTTTTCATTTCTTTCTGTTGCACACACACCTGATTGAAATGACCAGTCATCAGCAAACTTGATGGAAGCCTGATACGGAACTTGTTCATTTGAATCAGGTGTGTTGCAAGACGGAGAGCTGGAAAACAGGCAGGATAGCGGCCCTCCAGGACTGGGATTGCCCACGCCTGGTATAGTATGATATGGCGCGCGGTTCAAAATGTCATTTTGCAAAAAAAAAAAAAATTAAAAAAAATATATATATATATATATATATATATATATATATATATATATATATATATATATATATATATATATAAAATGTATGACATGTATGGATGTCAGCGAGCATTTTTTATGTCAATGTATGTTTGTAACTTGGAAGATCGTAACTCAGGTACTTCCAGGATTTTCAAAAATAAAAATTAAAAAAAACTTTACTTTTATCACAATGTGTTGCCTTTCGTGTGATCAATTGAAAGTAGTTTTCAAAAGAACATGCATATCTTTGGATTCTGATGATTCGAAAACATCCCGACTGGGCTTTGTCGTCACTGTGTTTGTTATTTCAATTTTTGGTCAAATATGAATATGTATGCTGTGTTGTTGCCCTTTCAGTGATGGAACTGTGATATTACAGCTGCTCACAATTAAAGCTAGGCTTCTGTGGCCGCCAGGGCTCCCCTTTGAAAATAAACAGATTAATCTGAAAGGGTGGGCACAGCAAGCTTTGAAACAACATGGTTGATTTGAACATCTGGTGTGTTAATAGTGTCCCTTCCATCTCCACTGACATAATGACACTATGGTTTGGAAGGAACTATGGATGATGCAAATATGTCAAGTAATCAGTTGAAAAGGTGGACAAAACGAGTGACACAACAGAGGATAAATTGATGTGGGTGATAGAACCGTAATCTGTATATTCTTCTATATAAGTAGCGGCTGCTGATCATTCAAATGAAGGGAAGCTCAGCTGCCCCTCAGACTGACCATCAAGTCATCATGCCGAAGCCGAGCGTGCAGACCAGCCCACTGTGCCATCAAACCCAGGAATCAGTGGGTTTCCGATGGGTGGGATAAAGCCCAGCATTTATTCATTGACCATCTAATTTCGCGCAGTGAATGAACCCACTCTACGAAGCAGGCTATGTAAAAGCACAGAGGCAAGGCAGAAATGAATGAAAAGGAAGTCAGTTACTTGTGATAAGTAACTGATTCTGAACAAATGATGAAGGTATTTGAGCACATATTTCACCACTTTTTTTCCGTGCGGGGAACGGGGATTTTAGGGGAAGCTGTACTTCTCATGCTGTCGTAACATGTGCAGAATGTGGTTTTGTGTTGTCTTGCTGAAAATCCATAAAAAAGACATTGTGTGGATGGCAGGATGTTTCTCCGAAATCTTTATGTACCTTTTAGCATTAATGGTGCCTTTACTTATGTGTTACCTATGCCCTTAGCACTAACACAGCCCCATACCATTACAAATGCTGGCTTGTGAACTTTGTATCCATACCAGGTCAGATGAATCCATTCGTCTTTGCCTCGGAAAATATGACGTGAACAATTTGAAATGTGGACTCATCAGACCACAGACCACAGACCACTTCTTAACCGGTACTTTGCATCAGTTCAACTTACATGAGCTTTGCCCCAGAGAGGCTGGCAGAATTTCTGGGTGTTGTTGAATAATGGCTTTTGCTTTGCATAGGAGAGAGATGTTTAAGTTGCACTTGCAGATACAGCGCCAAACTGTATTTACTGACAGGTGTTCCAGAGCCCATGTGGTGATATCCTTTCCACATTAATGACAGTTTTTTTAAACCAATTATGGCCTGTTCACCTTTGGGGTGTTCCAAACAGGTGTTTGATGAGCATTCCTCAACTTTTGCTGTTTTTTATTCATTTATTTTTTGCCATATGGACCAGCTTTTTTGGAAGGGCCTTATGTGCAAACTGAATACAGTGATTTTCCACCGAAAAGAGACATCTCTTGGAAGTAGAATTTATATATATATATATATATATATATATATATATATATATATATATATATATATATATATATATATATATATATAGTATAGGTAGATATAATATAGGTAGAGATAAGTCATTGTTTGTTTTGGAGGGAGTGGGAAACAATAAAAAAAATCTTCGATTTTGTTCACTTTCTGTATGTTCTTTTATTTGTTTCCTGAATTTAAAAAAATATTCAGAACAGTGAAATTTATCCAGCATGGCTGGGAGTTCAGCACCCCGAAACCTCTGATGCTACAATTACACTTGCATATTCCAGACCTACATGCTTACCTTGGAGACTGGAGTTGGAGAATTAGCTAAGAACCCTCCAGTGCACTGGTCAGTAATCAATCTGTTTTGATACATAGTTTTGTAACCGTGACTTTTAAGACAGAGTTGCACCTACCTATTAGAAAGGTCACAAGCGTACATTAATTAACCAAGAGGGAAATGAACTAATGGTGGCTAGCGAGTGGCATTTAATGTGACACCTAATCCGAAAAGAGTCACCATAGCCTCACCCTTGTTTTATTTGGTTTACAGTTCCAAAGTCATTCGAGATGGCCTTTTACAGTTGCAACTAACAGAACCGAAATTACTATTATTTTTACAACTTACTGTTTGTAATCTTGTCTATATTTGGAGAAGTAGAATTTACTTAAAAAAAAAAAAGTTGTTTCCTTCAAGTTTTTCACATATGTCCTGGAGGTGGGGCTTTCTGGCGAGCGCCCAGTAGCTAAGCCTGTACCTATGGGGTGCTGCGGGGGTATGGCGTATTCCCTTTATCACCGAAGTCAGAGTTTGGTCCGCATTACCGGCAGGAAGTTGGATTTGTTTCCAGTGAGTGTTGGACTCCAACCAAGGCAGAATTTCTAGGTGCGGCCAAGGAAGAGACTGGTCCGGTTTGGTGGTATTCCATCTTTGCTTTTTGCAGAATATGTGGTACTGACGACTTCTTCTAAGCGTGATCTCCAACTCTCACTGGAGGTGGCCAAGTGAGTTCTTGGGCTACGGCCGTGTACAATGCTTGTCTGGAAACTTCGGTCTTGACTTCCCGGACTTTCTCGTTGAGTTCCGCCGAGTGTTTCACCATGTGATTCGTAGTAAGGAAACCGGGTGGCAATTATTGGACTGTGTGCAGGGTAGTAAGTCGTTTGCTGACTACTTCATTGATTTTATATTTTGGTGGTGGACAGTGGGTTCGGTGACCATGTCCTACGAACTACGGACTTCGCAACTCTCTCAAGGAAGAGCCGGCCATCCCTGATCACTTTGCCTCACTTGAGGAACACATTAGTCTGGCCATTCATTTGGGCAATCCACTGAGGGAGACACACAGGGAACGTGGAGCAGAGCGATACCCAAGCCCGAGTGCCATCCAGTTCCAGCTTCAGTAGTCCATGGTGAAGAACCGATGCAGCTTGGAGGTGGTGGACTGATATTTTTGAAACGATTTGTCGAAGTAAAGTGTTGCATTGTGATATTTCTCTTTCGGGACCATGTTAAATCATTGCAAATAATTATTGTGAGAAATCATGTACATGGTCAATGTCTTGATGTACAGTACATAAACATAATTAATTCATTACATAATAATTCAATGTCAATATTATCACAGTTAATAATACAAAAAGTACTACAATTTAAATACATAGCGATCTTGTCCATAAATCCGTCCAGGGTCAAGGGTATCCCAGCTGATATCAGGCAAAAGGCGAGTCCACCCTGCATCGAATACCAGTAAATTGCTAAATAATAAAATAACAAAAAAAATAACCATACTCATGTTGACGCTGACAGACAATTAAGAGTTGTCAATTATCCAAAAATGCACAATTTTGGAGAATGGGATGACATGAGACGAAGCATGCAAGCAAGAGGAAAACATGAACAGGTATTTGAAGGCAGCTCTCACAACTGTGAGGCAGACTTGCAAACTATTATCTCACTGTGTTGCCACTTTGAGCTCATTCCATGATGAAGCTGTTTGAAGGGGGTGAGACATCTCATCGTGACCTGCATGGTACAATGTCCACAAGAAGTACATTCAAGTATTTCATCCAAAATATGTATATATACATAGATCGTTTGCGGGAGAACACAATTGAGAATTAAAACAAATACCACATGTAACGCAGAGTACCAACAAGATACCCACATCCTGTTTTCCACAGTTGGACTTCATCACCTGGTAATGCTACAAAACTTTGCTTACTCTTTCATTGACTGGTTCAGATGTCTGTGTAAGTGGCCGTAATAGTCGGGGGCAGTACTCTGTGTTGATTTTGAGGTTGTATACAAAAGTGTTTACTCCAAAATCTTCCATTCCATGTGCACAGGCTTTGAAAGCTAATGTAGCATGGAGGATTCACATCCTCAAAAAGCTTGGTTAAGGATCTCTGGCGCACTGGTCCAAATGTTACATGTAGTGTTTTTAAAGCCACTTGGCTTACATTGTTTGATGACAACTCCAATGACAACACTTGTTCACATAATTTCTCTTGAGTTTCTCCTTTTTTGATCATGTGGGGGTTTTTTTTCCTATCGTGCCGCCCTTATGACCCTTGTATCACCATCTGGTACACATTGGGGACTGCCACCGTCATCTGCTGATAATTACTGTCACCTGCACATTGCATGGTGCAATAAACACTTGGCATTACCAGTGGTGAGCCTGCATCATTGGACTTATTTAGACCGCCTTATAGCAGGTGGGGGAGAACACGAGAGGAAGACACTGACATGATATCAAAACGGCATCCTCCGATAATAGCTATTTTCAATCATCTCCAACAACACAATGAGAAAAGTGTGCCCCTGTTTAAAAGTTGCGAGTCAACCACATCCCTTGTTTGTCATCATTGTCACAAAGATTAGGTAATAGCACTGAGGGTTTCCCCACTTGCATGTTTATGCTTCTAATTTGGTGACCTTTACTAGCACAGGAAATCTCCACTGATATACAGCACTTCCATGATAAATACTTGATTTTAAATATTTATAATAGAACCAGGAAGCCACAAGAGCATAATAGTATAAATTAAGCGCATCAAATGCAAGTGGCTTGAAAGGCAATATCCATTTTAGACTCCTTTTTTTTCACAGACTGCGGTGGGTACGGAAAGAAAGAAAGGAGTGTTAACTGTTATTAGAATGATTTAATGATGTGCTTATGCTTTCTGCAGTACAGTATTAATCTTACAAGCCGCAGAATATGGAGGTGTCCCCTACGGTGTTTTATTCTTCAACATTTTGCTCTTTAAATCTGCGAGTAACACAGAGAATTATTTGACACTTATGAGGAAGTCGACCACTTACAACAGTTCATGGTGATTTTTAAACATGTGTTTTACATGTTTTAGAATTTCAATATATGGTGTGAGTGCCATTTTCTAAATTTTCAACATTTAACCTTTCCATGCACCTGAAAACATGATGAGCTGTCCACTGGAGTAACCGCTGTCCCTGAAAGGGTTAGTTTCAACTTTCATGAGCAAGTAAACACGTCTCAGGAGAGCTTGAACATTGTTTTACTTCCCATTGATTGTCTTCAGGAACTGTGTTTGATGGTGGATGGGTGAAGGCAACAAAGTTCCAAAACTCAGCAAACTCAAAAGCCTGTCAAAAGGTTGACTTCCTTGAAGTCTCAATGAAGCTGTAACGTCGACATACGTTAGCGTGTAACACCCACTGATAGTGCTCACAATTCCACAATAAAGTGTTGAAAAGCAATTCGAATTTGTGGAAATGTATATAAATATAAATTTAAAAAAAAATTATATATATATATATATATATATGCACAGAGAGAGAGAGAGAGACTTAAATGCAGTAAAATCGAGAGATTGACAAACACAATAGAAAACCTAATGGAATGTCTAACCATTGAAATACACAATAAAAAGGCATCAAATATCATCATAAGCTGCATCTATAGGACACCAGGAACATGTATTGACACATTCAATAAAAAACTAACAGATATGCTCAGTTACTACAACGATAAGAAAACACGAATAATATGTGGTGACTTTAACATTGTCTTATTAAACCCAAATAGACACAAAAAAACAACTGACTTCATAAATACTATGTACAGCAACAGCTTTTTCACAGTAATCCTGAAACCTAGCAGAATAACAGTTGACACGGCCACATTAATAGATAACATATTTATAAATAAGATTGATCGTAAAATGGAAAGTGGACTTCTCATTAATGACATAAGTGACCACCTGCCTGTTTTTGCAGTTTTTCATAATTATTTCGATAGAAAAGCTAAATCAGCAACTCGTATAACAGAAATAAGACTACGAACCCAACGTTCCATCGATGCCTTTAAGCAAGACCTAGAAAAACAAAACTGGACCGAGGTCTACTCAAACGAAGACCCAAATACAGCGTTTGAAGTATTTCAGTCTACCATAATCTCCTTATATGATAAACATTTTCCATTAACTAAAGTCTCCAAAAAGTATAAAGACCCAAGTAAGCCAAGGATAACGAAAGGCATAG
Source organism: Hippocampus zosterae (assembly GCF_025434085.1). NCBI lineage: Eukaryota > Metazoa > Chordata > Actinopteri > Syngnathiformes > Syngnathidae > Hippocampus > Hippocampus zosterae. The sequence continues at coordinate 21,489,029 of NC_067455.1, read as the reverse complement.
AAAACGCATGTAAAAAGAAAAACAATTTATGTAAATTGTTTTTAAAATTCAGAACTGAAGAAGCAGAAAAAAAATATAAGACCTATAAAAATAAACTAGTAAATATTATAAGAACCAGTAAAAGAGATAATTATCATGCACTATTAGAGCAGAATAAAGGTAACACACAAGAAATATGGAAAATACTTAACCAAGTAATCAGAAATAGTCCTAAAAAATGGATTATCCAGAGTATTTTATCAAAGGCCAAAATACTATTTTGGAAAAAACTGCAGAAATAGCAACTGAATTTAATGAGTATTTTGTCAACATCGGCAGTAACCTAGCAAAACAAATTCCTGATCCAACAGACCCGTTTGAAGTAGATAGATACGTAGAAAAAAACTCCTCCACGATGTTCCTTACTGCAGTAAAACAAGAAGAAGTATCAAATATTATAAAAACTTTTAAAAATAAAAAGTCAACTGATTGCTTTAATATTGATATGACAATAATCAAGCAGATTATAGAATATGTAGTGCGACCTTTCACGCACATATGCAACCTGTCATTCAAAGCTGGTATCTTTCCATCAAAAATGAAAATTGCTAAAGTTATTCCAATCTATAAAAGTGGAGAAAAACATCTGTTTACAAATTATAGACGAATATCACTACTACCACAATTTTCAAAAATATTACAAAAACTATTCTCGCAGACTTGATAGTTTCATACAAAAGCATGCGCTGTTAAGTGAGAATCAATATGGCTTCAGGGAAAAACGGACCACCTCAATGGCAGTTATGGAGTTTGTGGAAGCAATAGCCACTAATATAGACAACAAAGAATTTACTGTTGGGGTTTTCCTAGATCTAAAAAAAGCTTTTGACACAATAGATCACAGTATATTATTGAAAAAACTAGAAAGATATGGCATTAGAGGTGCAGCTTATAAATGGATAAAAAGTTATTTAGAAAACAGATATCAGTACGTGCAACTCAACAATAAAAAAACGAATCAACTGAAAATCACTCACGGAGTTCCTCAGGGGTCAGTGCTTGGTCCAAAACTATTCATCTTATATATAAATGATATCTGCAAGGTCTCAAAACTATTTAAATGTGTCCTATTTGCTGATGATACAACTTTCTACTGTTCTGGAATAAATTTGAAACAGCTCCTGACAACCGTAGAAAACGAATTAAACAAATTAAAAAACTGGTTCGACAGAAATAAATTGTCACTTAACCTGAAAAAATTGAAGTCAATTGTTTTTGGCACAAGACCAATCAAACACCAAGCTAAAATTATGGTAAACTCAATTGAAATATAAAGAGCGTATGAAACCAAGTTTCTCGGATTAGTAATAGACTCAAAACTATGTTGGAAACCACATATCGATAACGTAAAAAGAAAAATAGCCAAGACCGTAGGGATCCTCTACAAAACCAAGGAAGTGCTAAATAAGAGATCCTTGTACACATTATACACTTCATTATTATTACCATACATGACCTTCTGTGTGGAAATATGGGGAAATGCCTGCAAAACAAACACACTCCCTATTCTCAAACTACAAAAAACAGCAATTCGAATTATTAATAGATCAAAATATACGGAACCCACAAATCCACTATTTATCAAATTAAATACGATGAAATGTTATGACCTGGTTGACTTTAAAATCGCCCAATTAATGTACAAAGCACACAATAACCTGCTCTGCCAAAACATTCAGAAGTTTTTAAAAATTCGAGAAAGCAACTATGAATTAAGAGGTACCAACTTATTCAAAAAACTCAAAACAAGAACAAACATCAAGCAAAGAAGTGTATCTAGCAAAGGTGTTAATCTGTGGAATAATCTCGAAACGGACCTAAAAATGAGTAAATGGCTTGCTGAGTTCAAAAACAAATTCAAAAAAATAGTACAAACAACCTACACCAATCAGAGTTAAAATGATAAATTCTAAACATTAAATATAATGATAAATCAGAACTAAGTTGATAACTAGAGAAAGGTCTTGCAATATCCATTATGAATACAAGAGAAAATTGACACAAGAGTGCCAGGGTGAGGATGTATATAATCCCGATACAAACCAAAAGTTGTGAAAATATCACGGTTAAGGGTAAAGTATGAGCCTTAATGGAGACTTCTTACTTTTTCTTTTCTGATTGATATAAAAATGATTTAGTAGATATAAACACATAACGGGGTAGGACTAGATAAGTTTTTTTTACTTCATCCTCCGCCCTTGAACATAATAACTGTGTTGAATGAAGACTGATTTCTTTCTTTTTACTTTTTTATCTACCTTATTTTCTGTCAAATTATTACTGTATATGTTTTATGTTCAATAAACAAACAATAAACTGCCCGGGGGTCCAGTGGTTAGCCCTGTGAGGTGTTAGCTCTGGCCTGCCTGTGTGGAGTTTGCATGTTCTTCCTGGGCCTGCGTGGGTTTTCTCCGGGTACTCTGGTTTCCTACAACATTCCAAAAAAAATGCATGGCACGCTGATTGAACACTCCAAACCCTGATTGTGAGCATGGATGGTTGTTTGTCTCTGTGTGCCCTGCGAGTGGCTGGTAACCCATTCGGGGTGTCCCCTGCCTACTGCCCGAAGACAGCTGGGATAGGCTCCAGTGACCCTCGTGAAGATAAGAGGATCGGAAAATGAATGATATATATATATTTATTTATTTATTTATTCATTCATTCATTCATTATGTATTGTGTTCATATATGTATTTTATATATTATATTTATATAAATCCTGTCATGACCTTGAAAAACAATTAGCGGTACTGAAAATGAATGACAATATATTTTGCATAGCACTCTGGCAGAAACTGCAACAGTTAAAAGGATGATGTGTGCATTTCTGCCGTCAATCCTGTCCCAGGCCACAGGAAGCTGGTGACTTTGGCCGAACCGTGGAGTACACTATGAACTCGTCGTCGATCCACACCATGCTGCACAGAAGTCAGGTAAGTGTGCCACTTCTTTCCCAGTCAAAGTCAATCAAAGCATTCACATTTTATTCAGAATTATTGGTTCTTTGTTTCCCTTTTGGGTCATCTGTACAATATGCATTAAAATTTGTTCTCTAACGCAGCAAGACTTTCAATAGCTGGAACTGAATCCAGATCTTGTGTCAGCACCTTGGAGGGTTTTAATTTAGTGTTGTAGGCAGCAAGTCAAGGCATCAACTTAAACACTGCACAATGATGATTGCAGCTTGAAGTTGATTAATTGTCAATCACATGGTTTAGCACGAATGACACAGACTGCAATCAACAGGTGTTTGGTCAATGCAGCTAATTAGCAGTGGTGCCTCCAGCGTGTGGAAATATGTTTTTGAAAATAAGACCAGTTGGATGGACATTTGCAAAATATGCAAGTCTGGCCTCAAATATAACAACAGCACAAGTGCAATGAAAATATTATCATTAAACTGTACTGTGTGCTTAAAAAAAAAAAAAAACAAAGACTACATTGGTTGATCAACAATGTCTTCCTGTGAAAATGAATGGTCAATGTCACAAACAACACGCTTTCAACCCTGCCATTCTCTTATGTAAATTGCTGTTAAGAGTTAAGTTCCAGCTGTCTGTGAATGTATGAGCAAGTGTCTGAATGGAACAAGATAAAAGTGGGTTGGGCCCACCGCAACCGAGAATGTGAAGAAGGTGACTGAGTTGGCGTTTGGGGGTGAAAATGCTCACGAGTTGACAATTGAGAACAAACAAAAAAAAAAACAATCAATGACATTGATTAATTAACTTCAACTCGACTGACATTACCTTAGTGTCGACTACAACAATAACAACAACAAATCGGAAGTCGTTCACCTCTAGTGGGACAAATCTGCAAACGGCGCAGGTATTAAGAGTGGCTGAAATTGAATCAGGGATTTTTGTACTGTGAGGCAGCAGTGCTAACCGCAATTGAATGCTGAGGAGAACGTGTTCCTGATAGGAGTTTCTAAACTGTCCCTAGTGGCTTGTGAGCAGCTGATAATTGTGAGCAGGATAAATGTGTATATCAAATAGTTTACAAAATGAAGCCAGCTGTGTTTCCCATGCATACTCTTCCTGACACGCACCATTAAACCTTATTAGCTACTTCCTCCAACGGAGATCCTCCTCACCCCATCTTCCACCCTTCATATTAACATTATTCTAGTCCTTCGACTGGAAATTATTTGCTTTATTGCCGATTGTCAGCCTCGCGCTGTAGTTTTGTGACACAACATAATTAGCACTTCGGAATATAATCATGGATGAGCTCTGTCGGATTGTAGTCTTTAATGCTCAAATTCCAGTATCATTTTGGTTCCGTCTTCACCCATTGCCCGCCCCACCCCCCTATTTCTCTGTGCATGCAGCTTATCTCTGATCCCTCTGTCAGTATGCTTGTCTTCTCTCAAAGGTCCTCTTGTCAACGCACCACTCACAAACCATTAGCTTTGAAATGATTCATAAAGAATCAATTGAAAATGATTACAACAGGGAGGGAATAATACATGGGTCATGAACAGATGTCATACACATGCCGAAGACTATAGAGAGACATTACCAGTGCCACCAAATGGGGCTGAAAATTGAATGACGCTAGCTTGGTTTACTCCGATCGCATTAGACCACGAGCAAATGACCAGAATTTAAATATGGCATTAACATTTCTAGAATATTCCAGTCATAATACAGTTAGTCACATCCTTGTGGCTTTCTGCAGTGTTGCAATGTGCATACAGTATGGTACAGTTATTATCGCTTACTAATTCTCAAACAATGATGTCAAGATAAATACAACAACAACAAAAAAATTGTATTTCGACTATAGAACACAAATATAGTATAGTAATAAAACGGCGCTTCAGATTATAAAGCGCACCTTCAATGAATGGGCTATTTTAAAACTGTTATTTATAGGGTGCACTGCATTATAAATCTCAGAATAGTAACTACCATAGTAGCTGCATTACACTATGCATCCACTAGATGGAGCTGCACCAAAGGGAATGCAGTAGAATACAATACAGCTTTATTTATATAGAGCCTTCACAACTGCTTCAGCTGGAAGAAAGCCATTCGACCGGGTCAGAAACACGGACATGAAACATATAAATACAAATGGCGTTGCAAAACAATAAATGAACGACAAAAGTTATGAAGCCAATTGATTTAACAAAAAGGCACACAAACCTTTTGGGCTCACATCCACAAGGGGCTAAATATCCTTTGAAGTCTTGCTTGTCTCCTTCTTTATCCAGTAGTCAACAATGCTTTTGGTATTATCTTTTTTCCATAATGGCTGCACAGAGCTCACAAAGTAGTTGTCTGTTTGAGTGTGTGTTGGCGAAAGCACACGTCACTTAGTGTTGGGCAGAATCCTTTTCGGTTACAATTGGTTCCTGCTAATAATCACCACAAGATGGCATAGGAACATGTGACATCACATGACTGTGTCTCTGCGGGTTGTGCTTTTTTTTTTTTTTTAACGTCAAAGATGCTGCCCAAATGGTATGCTGCTTCTACTGTAAGTCTTTTGGCAGACAGCCAAAGCACCGGAAAAAAAGGTTACATTGCTCTGATGTCTAGGAGAAGGGAAACCATCTGCACATGTTCAAAGAACATTCAAACCTTGAATCGTCGGTGAATGGCATTGCAACTGGTCAATCAAAAAATGCCACGTTGTAGCACGTGATCACACTCAATAAAAAGTATGTTTCGAAGTATTAAATGAGATCCATCTTGCCGTTATCAAACTATTCCAATACAGTATAACCCATTGGCGTCAGGGACCAATCCTTGTATCTCCAAAATAATCACTTTTCAGGAGACCTCAAAAACGGCATGTTGGTTGAACTGTAAACTTTGACTCATCAAAGAAAATAAGCCATTTTCAACACGTTGGATTGGTAAATTCATTCATTTGGCCACCTGTGCGAGTCAATGACATCAGCGCTCATTCATTTAGAATGAGAGCTCACTGTCATTCATTTGTTCACCCTCTAAGTCACCAGCTCATCGCCTTCACTCTGCGGCATCCAAAATCGTTAAGGCGGCTACCCAAAGCCGCCATCCTCGGGATGGGAGTCGTAACCCTCAAACTGAGATTCTCCTCTCTGGTGGCTGAAGACCTCATGTTCAACTTTCTGGGAACCAGTGTGTGAAAGGAGCCACTTCTCCCCAACTCTTGTGTAAACGTTTTTCACTGGTGTCTCATCAGAGAAAGTGGTTCTGTGTTTTGTGTGCAAGGGGGTGTCTCATCAATTTGTTGCATAGAAAAATGAGGGCCCAGTTGTTTTCTTAGATTGGGCAGAGATGTTGCTTAGATAAGATAAGATATCCTTTATTTGTCCCACAATGGGGAAATTTACAGCCTCCAGCAGCAAGAATGTATGTAGAAAGAAGAAGAGAAAAAAAAACAACAACAAACATCTTTCAATTAAATACAATAAGAACACAAATGGATAAATCGCAGTACTATTTACAATTTTCCTTCACATCATTTAATTATTATTATTATTATGATTGTTATTTTTTATTCATCAGCCTGACAGCAGTCGGTAGGAAACGAAGAATGAGCATGAATGCACACAGATGGGTGAATGGAGTAAAGTAACATTTAATTTTAAAAGCTTTGAAAGCCTCATGTGACTAAACGGCAGGTGCACTTTGTGCCATGTTTAAGTAATTTAGAGGCTTGACCGTTGGTGTAAAAACACCATTACAAAACATGGTAAACCTCTGTTCATTCATTACAATTTCTCAACAGAAAAAGATCCAGAGGCGGAAATTTGTTTTGTAAATTTCTTGAACACATTTATTCACGTTTATTTGGTCAATAGCTTTCAATCAATAGGCAACACACAGAGGCTAAGTACAGTCAGTAAGCTACCGAACAGTGAAACTAATGAGAGACAAGATAGGCGATCAGCCTGTCAGAAAGTCATTATCTCATCACTGTCACTTTTTATTTCGAGAAACGGATTCCACATTTCAATATTATTGTGGCATGGAACATTGGCGATTCTTTCATTGAGTGTTACATTCCCTCAGATCATTTCACTCACGTAATGTGAGCAAAACAACTAATTTATTCAGCCTATTTGCATTTTGCTGGCAGTGTTGGGCTGAGCAAAGGACCACAAATGTCCCACTTGTGTCGTCCTCATGTCCCGGCATTGCACACAGCTCCAACTCGTTGTACTCATCGAGCAAAATGTTAGTTAGTTCTACTGCTTCACAATAGGATAGATTGATGGGTGCGTGCAGGGATGCATGGTACAGTGGTGAAAACCAACACGTGGGGAGTCTTTGTTTTGACAAAAGACATGAGCACAGGAAATGAATGGGGCTACATCCTGTCTTTGTACGATTATAATCTACAGTAGTTACAGTGGCCAGGCAATTCATTCTTTCTGACAGCCGTGCCATGTTGTTTGTGGTTCAATTAAATAGTGAATGAATGTTTCTCATTAGAATGCCTGAAGCCCGTCTTTCTGTTGTACAGAGTTGGTAGGTGTGCGATGGTCATTCACCAGATGTGCCAGGGTGAGTCCCTCACTGACTTCCTCATTCCGATCCCTCCAGACATCTCCACCAACCAGTGCGCTGCCTTCTTGGATTTATTCAGCTCCAAAATGAACACCATCACCAACAAGTGACCAACTCACACATTCCCACAAATGACCTTACCTGGTCAGCAACACGGGCAAGTTCATGCTTCCTGTGGATTATTATATATATATGTCACTGGGGTTATTATGGGTGACACGGTGGTAGATAGCTGGTTAGCACGTCTGCCTCACAGTGCAGAGGTCCAGGGTTCAAATCCGGCTCCAGCCTCCCTGTGTGGAGTTTGCATGTGTTTTTTTCTCCGGGCACTCTATTTTCCTCCCACATTCCAAAAAACATGCATAGCAGGCTAATTGAACACTCGAAATTGTCCCTAGGTGTGAGTGTGAGTGCGGATGGTTGTTAGTGTCTGTGTGCCCTGCGATTGGCTGGCAACTGGCTCAGGGTGTCCCCCGCCCACTGCCCGAAGACAGCTGGGATAGGTTCCAGCACACCCCCCGACCCTCATGAGAATAAGCAAATCTGAAACTTGATGGATGGATGATTATCATTCGTCACTGATATTGTAGCAGTACACTCGCCTGACTTGTGTGCAGGCAATGTGGGTTCAGTTGGCACTCAGTAATGCTCTGAATGTGTAAATAGTTGTTTGTCTCTCTCTTTCCTTGTGACTAACTGGCAACCAGAAAATGGATAGATGGATTATTATATCAAAACCGCTATATGTTGGAGAATGACCGCTGTCATTCTCCAATATATATATATATATATTCATTCATTCATTCATTCATCTTCCGAGCCGCTTGATCCTCACTAGGGTCGCGGGGGGTGCTGGAGGCTATCCCAGCTGTCTTCGGGCAGCAGGCGGGGGACACCCTGAATTGGTTGCCAGCCAATCACAGGGCACACAGAAACGAACAACCATCCACGCCCACACTCACACCTAGGGACAATTTAGAGTGTTCAATCAGCCTGCCACGCATATTTTTGGAATGTGGGAGGAAACCGGAGTACCCGGAGAAAACCCACGCAGGCCCGGGGAGAACATGCAAACTCCACACAGGGAGGCCGGAGCTGGAATCGAACCCGGTACCTCTGCACTGTGAAGCCGACGTGCTAACCACTGGACTACCGGGCCGCCCCATATATATATATATATATATATATATAGCCCATGAAAAATGAAAAATGGGCTACTGGAACTGTCACGTTCCGTGACTGCCAGCAGGTGGCGGGTTTTTCCCTCTGCCTACTGCACACATGTTCTTAATTCGTGGGTGATTATCAGGCCTTTATCAAGTGGCTCTGGCAGCTCATTCTCTGCCGGAGAATTCCACGTCGTGCCATATTCTCTCCTGCTCTATTTCGCTATTCATTATTGACTCGTTGCCTTCTTGCCTTACGGCCGATACTCTTGTGATTTCGCGTTTAGACTCTAACAATTGTACTTACCGTATTTTCGCCAATTCAGGCCCTCCTCGTGTTTTGTTTTCCGCGAGCGTTTTCAGTTGTTTTTCTCCTTCTTTGTTACTCCTGGTCCTTATTTGATCAGCGTTTTTTGTTACCGTTTTTCCCTGTCGGGCTCTTTCTGTTTTTTGTCATTAAAGACACCTTTTGTTTGACAAGATTTTTTCGTTGTCTGCTTTCCGGGGATCCAACCCTTTACTTCCTTGTTCTGCATGGAGCGATCCGTTATCGCTTCGGGCAGAACGTGACAGAATTCTCCGGCCAACATGGATCCCGCAGATATCGAGAAAATATTGTCCGCTCTTACCCGACAAGAGCAACAGATGAGTCAGCAGGGCCAAGCCATTTCGGAACTCCGAGGCGCGGTCTCCATGCTGGCTCATCGGTTCGACGAATTCGAACCTCGTTTAGTGCGGGTGGAGGAACGGAGACCCCCTCCCTCCGGGGCCCGTCCGACCACCCCGGAAGCGCCCCTCTCACATACCACTATGTCGAGGGAGCCATCGCTTCCACACCCCCCTCGTTACGGGGGTGAGCATGGGCAGTGTGGTCACTTCCTTCACCAGTGCTCACTCATATTCGACCAACAGCCGTCTGCCTACGCTAATGATGCCGCCAAAGTGGCCTATGTGATGAGTTTGTTGACAGGTCCGGCGGCGTCATGGGCGATTGCGACCAGCGACGCCAAGCCGAATCTCCGATCGTCGTTCCCTGAGTTCGTGACAGCATTTCGCTGGGTGTTCCACCATCCCGTGCGGGGCCGAGAGGCAGAGGGTCGGCTACTCGCCCTCCACCATGGAGAACGATCGGTCGCGGACTACTCCATCGAGTTCCGGATTCTGGCAGCACAAAGCGGATACGCCGATCGAGCACTGTGCGGACTGTTTCGCCGTGGCCTGAACACGCAACTCAAGGACGAGCTGGCTACCCGCGACCACAGCACCGACCTGGAGGAGCTGATCGACCTCGCCCTCCTCATGGACAATCGCCTGAGGGAGCGAAGCCGGGAGGGTGGAGTACTCAGGCCTGCAAGGCTCGGTGACCACTCCCGAGTCCGGGAGACAGCACCCACGGAGAAACCGATGCAACTGGGAGGTAAAGACCTTGGTATGGAGGGAAGAAGTCGTCGTCTCCGCGATCGGGCGACGAATGACAGCGTCCCACCATCTCCTCACGCCACTACCAGCTATCCAGGATCGTCATTTCACGCCCACCCCGAGTACTGTGAGTCACGATCCCGCGCGTCACCCCCCGAGTCTAACTGTATCGACATGCGACTGGGACACCCCAACAGACTGGAGCTCGATGGGGAGATATTTGGTGGGCCTCGGTCGAGGCGGGTTCGGGCCCTGGTAGACTCAGGGGCGGATGACTGCCTGATGGACACTGATCTCGCATCCGAACTGGGTTGTTTTCTGGAGGAACTAATCGATAGGAAGCGGGTTCGTGATCTCGATGGGCGTCTCCTGGCGGTCGTCACACATAGAACAGAGCCATTGAAGCTCCAACTTTCCGGTAACCATGTCGAGCACCGTCGCTTCCTCGTAATGCGGTCCCGTAACGCTCCTATCATCCTCGGTTTACCCTGGCTCAAGGTACACAACCCCGTAATTTCCTGGGCGCGCCCAGCCATAGATAGTTGGAGCCCATACTGTTATCAACACTGCTTACAGTCAGCCGTCGGGGGGTACGATCGTGTCACACCCCCCGAGGAGATCTGCCTTGACGGAGTGCCGGATTGCTATCGGGACCTCAAGGAGGTCTTCAGCGAGGATCGCGCGCGTTCTTTGCCCCCACACCGCCCCTACGATTGCGCTATAGACCTGCAGCCGGGCGCTCCGTTGCCGACCTCGCGGCTGTATCAGGTGTCCCAGCCTGAGCGCGAGGCGTTGACGGAGTATATCAACAGCTCGCTCGCTGCAGGTCTCATTAGACCATCACGTTCACCGTTAGGGGCGGGTTTCTTCTTCGTGGGTAAAAAGGACAAAACCCTGCGACCCTGCGTCGACTACCGTGGGTTAAACGACATAACCATAAAAAATAGATACCCACTACCTTTGTTGGATTCCGCCTTTGCCCCACTGCAATCCGCCACAGTCTTCTCAAAACTAGATTTGCGCAGCGCTTACCACTTGGTCCGTATCAGAGAGGGTGACGAATGGAAGACCGCTTTTAAGACCCCTCTGGGCCATTTCGACTATTTGGTGATGCCTTTCGGGCTTACTAACGCTCCTGCCGTATTCCAAAACCTCATCAACGACGTTTTAAGGGACATGATAAACATTTTCTGTTTCGTTTATCTGGACGATATTTTGATTTTCTCTCGGTCATTACAAGAGCACCAACAACATGTTAGGCTGGTGCTACAGCATCTATTAGAAAACCGGCTCTTCGTCAAGGCAGAAAAGTGTGAATTCCATGTCCCCGTCATCTCCTTCCTGGGGTTTATTATTGAACGGGGTAGGTTGCGAGCAGACCCCATTAAGACGCAGGCAGTCAAAGACTGGCCGGTTCCTACTAACCGCAAGGAACTGCAGCGCTTTTTGGGGTTTGCAAATTTCTATAGACGGTTTATCCGCGGTTATAGTCAAAAGGCGCTTCCCTTAACCCGCCTTACTTCTATTAAGACCCCATTTAAGTGGGACCCTACCGCGGATGCTGCATTCGGAAACTTGAAGGCGGCGTTTACCAGTCCCCCCGTACTTCAACACCCTGACCCCGATCTTCCCTTTATTGTAGAAGTGGACGCCTCGGATTCAGGGGTGGGGGCGGTGCTGTCCCAACGCTCTCCGGTCGACCAGAAGCTGCACCCCTGCGCCTTCTTCTCCCGTCGACTCACAGCGGCCGAAGCCAATTACGACGTGGGCAACCGTGAGCTGTTGGCTGTTGTCTCCGCCTTGCAAGAGTGGAGACACTGGCTCGAGGGGGCAAAGGAACAGTTCACGGTCTACACTGACCATAAGAACCTCGCTTACCTCCGAACCGCAAAAACACTAAACTCCCGTCAGGCCCGGTGGGCCTTGTTCCTCATCAGGTTCAATTTCATTCTCACATACTCCCCCGAGTCGAAGAACACCAAGCCCGACGCCCTTTCCCGTCTCCACGACCCCACGGGAGGGGATCAGCCCCCGGAAACCATCCTCCCGGTTCAGTGCATCGTGGGGGTCGTCCAATGGGAGATTGAGCAACGTATCCAGACTGCCCTGGAGGGGGTTCAGGTACCGGCGGGGTGTCCAGCAGGGAGGCTGTTCGTGCCTCCGCCCCTGCGGTCTGAAGTCCTGCAGTGGGGTCATGGGTCCAAGGTGGTATGTCATCCAGGGGTGAACCGGACGGTGCAACTCGTCGCCCAGCGGTTCTGGTGGCCGGAGCTCCGGAGCGACGTGACGGAGTTCGTCAAGGCCTGCACCTCCTGCGCATGCGGCAAGTCTTCCAATCAACCTCCGGCAGGATTGCTCCAACCGTTGCCCATTCCGCCTTGTCCTTGGTCCCACATCGCTTTGGACTTCATTACGGGCCTTCCCCCCTCCCGGGGTCGAACGGTCGTGCTCACGATCGTGGACCGCTTCTCCAAAGCGGCTCATTTTGTGCCCTTGTCCAGGTTGCCGTCGGCGCTGGAGACCGCCGACCTCCTGGTTAAACACGTTTTCCGCCTCCACGGCATTCCTACTGACATTGTGTCGGATCGGGGGCCCCAGTTTGTGTCTCGCGTCTGGAAGCGGTTCTGCCGGTCCCTCTGAGCTACTGCCAGCCTGACCTCCGGCTACCACCCACAGTCCAACGGACAGGCGGAGTGCACCAACCAGGATCTGGGGGCGGCCCTCCGCTGTGTGTGCCTCCACCGTCCCGCATCATGGGTCGACCACTTGCCATGGGTGGAGTATGCACACAACACCCTCGTCTCCTCCGCAACCGGCCGATCACCGTTCATGACAGCTTACGGCTACCAGCCGCCACTGTTTCCATCACAGGAGGGGCAGGTGGAGGTCCCTTCCGTTCAGCACCACCTTAAGCGGGCCCATCACATGTGGAGAGAGGCCCGGGCTGCGTTGTCCCGCACTGCGACCCGGAAGATCGCAGATCGCAGATCGTCGTCGGCGCCCGGCGCCCTCCTATGTGGTAGGACAAAGGGTGTGGCTGGCTACGAGGGATCTTCGCCTGGCCGGCACGTCGGCGAAGCTGGGACCCCGATTCACTGGACCATTCGAGGTCGAGGCCGTCATCAGTCCAGCTGCAGTCAGGCTCCGGCTGCCACCCACCATGAAGGTTCACCCCGTCTTCCACGTCTCCCTACTCAAACCCGTGTCTTCCAGTGACTTGGCTCCTTCTCCCACGCCGCCTCCACCTCCGCGGGTGGTCGATGGCGGTCCAGTGTACACAGTGCGTGCCATCCTGGACTCTCGGCGCAGGGGCAGGGGTTTCCAGTACCTGGTCGACTGGGAGGGCTACGGGCCGGAGGAGCGGCAATGGGTGCCTCGCTCCTGGATCCTTGATCCGTCCCTTCTGCGCGACTTCCACACCTCTCATCCATCCAAACCGGGAGGTCCGCCGGGAGGCGTCCGTTGAGGGGAGGGTACTGTCACGTTCCGTGACTGCCAGCAGGTGGCGGGTTTTTCCCTCTGCCTACTGCACACCTGTTCTTAATTCGTGGGTGATTATCAGGCCTTTATCAAGTGGCTCTGGCAGCTCATTCTCTGCCGGAGAATTCCACGCCGTGCCATATTCTCTCGTGCTCTATTTCGCTATTCGTTATTGACTCGTTGCCTTCTTGCCTTACGGCCGATACTCTTGTGATTTCGCGTTTAGACTCTAACAATTGTACTTATCGTATTTTCGCCAATTCAGGCCCTCCTCGTGTTTTGTTTTCCGCGAGCGTTTTCAGTTGTTTTTCTCCTTCTTTGTTACTCATGGTCCTCATTTGATCAGCGTTTTTTGTTACCGTTTTTCCCTGTCGGGCTCTTTCTGTTTTTTGTCATGAAAGACACCTTTTGTTTGACAAGATTTTTTCGTTGTCTGCTACTACTCACGCAACCCTAGTCAGAGGGGTTACATGCAGAGAATGTGGGCTAAATGGTTACTTCGAAACCCACAGTCACGGTTGATCACGAAACAACTAGTAGCTCAGTGTTCCAACATCCACAAACGGCAACTGCTGTCACAACTTGAGATTGATGAGGTACAACGCAGGTTCCATGGTGAAGGGCCCCAGGCTGCCAGATCAGAGGAGGAGGTCATACAAGAGATTGGGAGGCAAGCCCCAATGAATGCAGATGATGAGATTGGGTGGCCAGCCCCAATGAATGAAATGCTGAGCGAGGCAGCAACTGACCTGAAAGCTAAGATCATGGCGAGAACGAAAGCTGGGCAACCTAGAAACCGATTACAACGGCTATGTGAAGTACCACCTGAAAGTCTCATGGAAAGTGTGAATGCAGCACTGAGGGTGATCCCTACCGTAACGATCACAGAAACCAATGAGTTGATATACGCTTCAGCAACAGTGATCCTGGAGACTCTGGGCTATAAGAGCAACCATGGAAGCCATGAGATGCGTTACCCACCATGGAAAAGACGGTTGGAGGCTAAGATCAAGGCGGCCCGGAAAGATGTGAGTCAATTGACGGAGGCCCAGAGAGGTGTGATGAAAAGGCCGATACCCGAGAGGTATATCCAGATAACCATACCTGAAGCACTCGAAACTGCCAAACAAAGGCTCCAAGCCTTGTCCAGTCGCCTAAAGCGATACACGAAAGACAATGAGGTCAGACGAATAAACAGGCTGTTCGCAACACAACCTGCGAAAGTGTACGCTCAGTGGCAGGGTCCTAACAACAGAGCTGACCCACCAAGACTGGAAACTGAAAGGTACTGGAAAGGCATATGGGAGAAGGAGGTTGCACATAACAGCAGTGCACAATGGCTGGTGACCCTGAGAGAGGAGCACAGCAACCTCCCTGAACAGAACCCAGTTACCATAACAGTGGCAGACATACAGGAAAGAGTCTCAGATATGAAGAACTGGACACCACCAGGCCCGGACATGGTCCACACCTACTGGCTAAAGAGACTCACAGCACTCCATGAGCGCCTAGCAGTACAAATGAACCAGCTGCTGAGGGATGGGACTCACCCAGAATGGCTAACCGAAGGGCGAACGATCCTGATCATGAAGGATCCCTCGAAGGGTGCAGCCCCATCCAACTATCGGCCAATAACCTGTCTCTCCACAACATGGAAGCTCATGTCAGGCAAAATTGCGGCTAAGATAAGTGGACACATGGATCAATACATGAACGAAGCGCAGAAGGGCATTGGTAGAGATACCAGAGGAGCCAAACATCAGCTACTGGTTGACAGAACAATCGCACAAGACTGCAGGTCCCGACGTACCAACCTGTGCACAGCTTGGATTGATTACAAGAAAGCCTATGACTCGATGCCACATACATGCTTGGAGTTGTATAAGGTGAACAGGACCCTAAGAGCCTTCGTTGCGAACTCGATGAGGATGTGGAAAACCACACTTGAAGCCAATGGCAAGCCACTTACCCAAGTGTCCATCAAATGTGGCATATACCAAGGTGATGCACTCTCCCCACTGCTGTTCTGCATAGGACTGAACCCCCTAAGCCAAGTAATCACCAAGACAGGCTATGGATACCGCCTCAGAAATGGAGCTACAATCAGTCACCTCCTCTACATGGATACAATACAATACATGCTGATTTATATAGCGCTTTCACAACAGCGGCAGCTGTAACAAAGCGCTTTACAAAACAGTTAACATAAAGTAAAATAATAAACACAACACATAACATAAAACATGGACAGTCGTGCAGTCCTAACTACTTTTCCGTCACACGCTTTGTTGTTTGAAGTAGTTTGAGATGAAAGAGGAGAGAATCATAGTGTCCTTTAACCAGTGGATCAGAGACGTCATGCTCAAAATGTGCACACGTCGGCTGCCAGCTAAGTTTCAAAGTCAACAAGAAGCTGTAGCATCCATTGACGAAAAAAGAGATTGGTTCACTTCTCCTGTCCCATGGAAATCCATTTCAATTCCAAGCGGCGACTCACGGTTCCAAATACGCATCGGCGCTCTCCGCCAACGCTCCTCTCTCCTCATTCTCAACTTCAGCGGCCATCCATCCAGCCGCACCAACGCCAACTGTCCAACAGCGCTGACATAGCCACTGAACAAATCGGGGTTGTGAAAAATGCTGCCCATTACTGGCGCAAAAAACACAAGCGCCCCAGGTCTGTCCAGCACCGACAGTCAATGGCGCCGACATTCCTCCCAATCAAAATCTGTGCTGGTACAGGAGTGCTGCCGAGAAGGCGCAACCACCAAGCACAGATACTGCTCCTTTGACGAATGTCGTGGCCAAAAAGCGCTGAAAACAGTCCATATCAGGTCCACACAATGAAACAACAAACAACATGTGACAAAACAAAAGACAAAAACAGCAAAAAAAAAGAAAAAAGCAAGGCTCTTGAAGAGCACTTGCCGATGGCTGCCTACTCGGGCGCCATCTTGGAAAAAAAAACAAAACAATGATGACATAAAGCTGTATGCTAAGAGTGAAAGGGACATAGATTCCCTGATCCACACAACCAGGATCTACAGCAGCGACATCGGGATGTCATTCGGGCTTGAGAAATGTAGTCGGATGGTGACTAAGAGAGGAAAGGTAGTCCGCACTGAAGGGGTCTCATTCCCTGAAGGAACAATAGCGGACATTGAGGACAGCTACAAGTACCTCGGTATACCACAAGCCAATGGCAACCTCGAACTGGCAACAAGGAAAGCGGCTACGGCCAAATACCTCCAGCGAGTGAGGCAAGTCCTAAGAAGCCAGCTCAATGGCAAGAATAAGACCCAGGCAATAAACAGCTATGCCCTGCCAGTGATCAGATACCCTGCAGGAATAATAAGGTGGCCAAAGGAAGACATTCAGACCACGGACGTTAAGACCCGAAAGCTCCTAGCCATGCATGGAGGGTTCCATCCCAAATCCAGCACCCTGAGACTGTACGCAAGCCGAAAGGAAGGAGGCCGGGGACTAGTGAGTGTGAGAGCCACTGTCCAGGATGAAACATCCAAGCTCCATGAATACATCAAGGAGAAGGCTCCAACGGATGACGTACTAAGAGAATGTCTCAGACAATGGGGAACAGAAGATGAGGCGCTGGAAGAGGGACCATCATGGGAGGACAAGCCCCTACACAGGATGTACCAACGGACCATAACTGAAGTGGCTGATCTCAAGAAGTCCTATCAGTGGCTAGAGAGGGCTGGCCTGAAGGACAGCACAGAGGCACTCATCCTGGCTGCTCAGGAGCAGGCCTTGAGCACCAGAGCCACTGAGGCCCAGATATACCACACCAGACAAGACCCAAGGTGTAGGTTGTGCAAAGAGGCACCTGAGACGATCCAACACATAACTGCAGGGTGTAAGATGCTGGCAGGGAAAGCCTACATGGAACGCCATAACCAGGTGGCTGGCATAGTCTACCGAAACATCTGTGCAGAGTATGGACTGGAAACCCCAAGGTCAAAATGGGAAACACCTCCGAAGGTTGTGGAGAATGACAGAGCGAAGATCCTGTGGGACTTCCAGATCCAGACTGACAAGATGGTAATGGCGAACCAACCAGATATCGTGATCGTAGATAAAGCTGCAGAGGAAATCCGTTGTAGTGGATGTAGCGGTCCCAAGTGATGGAAACATCAGGATGAAGGAACATGAGAAACTCGAGAAATACCAAGGGCTCAGAGAGGAGCTGGAGAGAGCCTGGAAGGTAAAGGTGACAGTCGTGCCTGTGGTGGTCGGAGCACTCGGGGCAGTGACCCCCAAACTAGATGAGTGGTTGCAACAGATCCTGGGAACAACATCGGACATCTCAGTCCAGAAATGTGCAGTGCTGGGAACAGCAAGGATACTGCGCAGAACCCTCAAGCTTCCTGGCCTCTGGTAGAGGACCCGAGCTGAATGAGGGACGGACACCACCCGAGGGGTGAGATGAGAATTTTATATATATATATATATATATATATATATATATATATATATATATATATATATATATATATATATATATATATATATATATATATATATATATATATATATATATATATATATATATATATATATATATATACATGGTGACATTCTATATACACATTAGTTTACAAAGGGGTGCGGGGGACATCAAACACTATCTTTTTTCATTCATTATTTGACTTCCTACATCTCACAATTTAAATGAACGCTAAATATATCACTACAGTTTACCCCTGCTTTCAGCATCAGACAGCAGGAGTAACTGGTTTCTGTAAAGTTAAGTAACAAGAAAAAAAAAACCTTAATTCTCTCAAAGAAGTTTTCTTGTCCTTGAAGCTTGCAAAGTGTGATTTGTAAATTAGATATGCAGGTATTACAGATGTGGTATTTCTCTTGGTGCCATGTGATCAATTCAAGCGCGATAATAATAAATGTATACATTTAGAGGTATTTCACAGCACTGATAAATGATTTTACCCTTGCGCTGTTGACATTGTCTGGGAATAAGCTATGTGCGTCCCTGATGTGTATTCTGTCTGTAGGTTCCTTGTTCAGCTTGGGGAGTCTGAGGATATGGCAGAAACATATTCATCATTAACATGTTAGCATGCACAAAACACACAAGCACGTGCGCACACGGACGGACGCACGCACACGCGCACACACATACACACACACACACGCAAACTCACAAACATCCACTTGCATTTTCACAGGTGGCTTTCCCTGGTCAAGAGAAAATTTAGATGTAATCATTTCTAAATTTAACCCCATTACAGTTCTCACTTATAATGGGGTTTGTAAAGAAATATTTGTGTGCCTCTGTTGCCAGCTGATACAATCACCAGATAGGGGTAATTGGAACCCCTGTAGTCAACTGAATGATGATTGTGAGCTCTCTTATTAAGTGGGACAAGGAAATTGGAGACTCTGTGGTAACATGTTCTTTGTTCAAGGTGGTGACATTCTCTCTACTCATTAATTTCTCAACTCGCTTCTCTTTTTCTGTTGTTTCTCCAGCAGCACACACTATTTGTATCTAACATGAAAATGGGAAAATATATCTTCTAATCCACTTTGGGGGATTTTATTCGGTGCTTTGGTGTGTTACTCAGTTCATATGATTGATTTGTTGGGAGCAACAATAGAATCATAGTAATGGAAGTCATTAACCCAGTTAGGGGATCTAATATTACCAATCTGTGAGCATCTGAAAGATCCATCAATAGGTGAGATATTCACTTGCAGAGAGGTGGGGTGACACATTTAGCATATTTCAATAACGTAATTTTCATGTGAGGCAGGTCAGCCTCTGAGTACAAAGGGCGATACCGTTGGACTTTGTGACTTGAATCGTGGCGTATGCTAAGCAAATCAATAAAACATTAATGGTCACATGCAGAGAGCAGCCATTCGGTACCTGCCTGCCAAGGGCAATGGTCTAACCGCTCAGAAGAGAGAGAAGGATTGGAGTTGCTGGGTTTAAAGAATGCTCTCGCACCAACATAATTGGAAGGTAGCTGCCTTATGACTGCAAATTGGGTTTTTGCGCCTCATCAATAGGCGTTTTGACAAGCTATGTCCATCGCAGTGCATCTCACTCTTGCTATTCCAAGCAAAGAAAGAGTCTTCATAATTACATTAAACCTCTTCCTCTCACCACCCCCAGCAACCCCCACTATTGTTGGACACGAAAAGCAATATGGCATGATTAGGGTAGAATGGGATGTAATGGGAGTGGTGACTGGAAATACAGGTTGTAGATGAAGCGAGTTACCTTAGTGACTTATCTACTTAATAAATAAGGCACATGGGTCTTACGTTAAAGCATGTGAAAATGCTTTCCTCTTATTGTCCTGAGTTGACATTAAAAGGAAATCGATGTCAGTATAGATACAGTCTTGTTTCACGCGTGACTTATTGTGAAACGGTGCTGTGCCATACGTTTTTTTATTTGGTGGGTGTGATACCAGCAATCGAGGCTATGTTTCGTTAAAACTCAATTGTCGGTCATATTTAACTCTTTCATTCCACAAGATGTACTTGTACGTCTTTTTAAAATTAGGACCCGCCTACCAAGGACATACTTGTACGTCTAAGTCTTTTTTTTTTGCGTCGTAGAGAGGAGGAGGAGGGTGTGATGCAATATGTAAATGAGAATAAGCAGTTTGCATTGTAAATAATGTCAAAAAGCAACCAGTAGGTGACAGTGGTGCCTCACATGCTTGGATACTTTTACAAAAAGCTCTTTTTCTCAGGTTTTTTTGCCCAGGAATTGCCCTTTTCATGGATCTTAGCCATTTTTAATGCCGATTGCTGAAGAATGGAAAAATATATATTTTTTTCCTGCTGAAAGAAGAGAGTCCAAACTTTATTTTGGTAGGCTCCATGTTTGTATAACATTAGAACCAAATATTCTATGGGCCTTCAGTCAAAATCCAGTAAAAAGTTGGGATTGAAGGGGTTGCTCCAGTAAAAATGGCTGGGATTGAATAAGTTAAAGAGGATGCCCTTCTAAAATGTTCTCAGCAGTCTGTTCTTTGTGTCCCCACTTGTTAAAACACAGCACTCTGATTAATATTGTGCTTCTGGATTGGAATTAAGGAGAAAAATTCACTAATTTTTATCCATTTCAGGGGGCGGCAATTTTGACTTGTACTGCCATTTGCTGTCAATTGAAAATGAGATCACAGTGCCCAAGTGCTCAGGAAATAACTGACATGGCTCACCAATTTTCTGGGTTTGGTCATCTGAAGTTTGCAAGCTTCGCCCCTCGGCACTGTGATGTCGTTTTCAGTCGACGACAAGTGGGTAAAATGGCTCCTCCCTGAAAAACACATTTCATATTTGTTATACATACAGTAACAATAAATTTTAATGATCAACAGATAAACAGCACGCTCATACATTGTAACATTCTATATTCTAACAGTATCTCACTGTTGCTCCACCATCATCTTCATCATCATAATCGCTGCCTGCACCCACACACGAAATCCGCAGCTGAACGTGACATGCTAACACAGCATGCTGAAGAGAATAGTATTCATTATAATAAATTATAAGTTCTCAAGATGTCACCCTGCACTCAGCATTACAGACTGATAATAAATTAGTCACATGAGATCAGATGAACCCACTTTTCAAGCAAATCACTATGTTCATGGTGGATGCCCACTTGGTGATATATTTTCAAGATTATTCACCTATCACGGTTATACCTAAAAGAGCTGCGCGACAGTGTTTTGCGGTGGTGGGTGAGTCAGTGAACTTCCATCATTCGCCAGCAGCGGACCCGGGAGTCAGTCAGTAAAAAAACTGTTTACAAGGGTTGCACATATTTTTTTATTCATTTAGAAAGACTTTATAACACTTTACCAGCTAGGGCAGTCTGTCCATCCGGGCCGGATACCCATTTGGGGGGCGGAGATGAGATTTTTAAGGATGGACTAAGCAAGGACAGAAGTGGGTTTTCGTCCTTCCCTTTAATTGTCCCTAACTTTGTAAATGTAATTTGTACATCTTTTTACATGCAATGTAAATGTTGTCTATGATCGTACCGGTTTGCGGTTTTCGCAAAAGACGCCATTCAAGATGGAATTGGCAGTGCTCCATGAATATATGGAGCAAAGTAAGTGCTACCTGTAGGGTATTAATAATACCCCATGTATTTCATGGGCTCTGGTGAAGCGTCTGGCTCTGCCCACACGGCGTCATGCACAGACGCTTTTTAAATTTTTCCGGAGGGGGTGTGGCAGACTCTTGACGGAAGCTCTTTAAAAGGAGGATGGACAGGGACTGAGGTTGAAAATTATTAGAATAAGGACAGAGGGACAATGACAGAAGGGTACCGCCAGGTTGTGGACGTAAGACAAACTGGCAAAATTGTATAAAGTGCCCATCTGTGCATTTTTCACGAAAAAATATTCATTCTTATACTACGATTGCTCCTTCTCCTGCTTCTCATCCTCGAACTGCCACTCATCTTTGCTTTTCGGGTTCCTGGCAGTCCAGGGGACAAGAAAATAACTTCCATCGACGCTTATTCCGTCAGTGTTTCAAAGTTTCCATCAGTGCGCCAGTAAAAGCAGAAGTCAGTGATGGACATCCGGCCTTTTCGTCGAGGGAAGATTGACGACAGGTGTAAATACCCACCCACTTCTAGCATTGTGTTATTTAGATTATACTACAACATATAAAATGTTTTCTTTTTTATGACATTATTTTATAACAAAATTTTACACCTCCTGGAACCATGTTTAATTAAAGGTGCAGGGAGGGTAACGCAATTTTGAAGAAATTGATGGTGGCTTTGGCAGAAAGATTTTCCACTGCACGGGCATGTGTAGTCCATGACATCGTATTTCATTCCGAAATTTGAAACGGTGCGCAAAGAAGCCTATGACTAATTCAGAAAGCAATTAATTGAATTCATCATTCTTATTATTATGACTGTCATCTTTATTTATTAAAAACATCCCCGTGGCCGCAGAACAACTATGGTGGGCTGGGGTGGGGTCACATATAGAAATGTACTATTGGGGTGCGAGGCAGTCTCCAATTGCTCACTGCATTGATCTGTGATGTCCTTGGCCAACTATACACCTTCCATTTGGTGGAGGTTTGCTTGCATTCCAATATGAGTGTACTTTATGCAGGAGGTTGAAGCACACAAACTCCAGAAAATTAGTTTCTTGTTCTGCATTGTCAAGAACTGGGCTTCTCACAAGCATATTTAAAGGGAAAGAGAGGTGTTGCTTCAATTTGCGTGAAATCAAGTAGGCTATGTTGACACCCACAATCGCGGAAAAAAAAAAAAAACCCTGCCTCGTTTTTAACTATGCCAAGCTACATGTGTCTGCAAAACTATAAAAACTTTGTCAAGCCTACCGCCACGTTGGTTTAGCCCGCGCCTCGCACTAAACCTGCATTGAACATGAAAATAGAGCACTATGTCCTACAAACATAAAATGAGGCAAATAAAACAACAGGAAGTTTATAACCGAAGGCTCTGTTTGGTGTAAAATTTGATGTTTCAGTTTCTGAATGTTTTGTTTCCTGTTTTTGTTTTGAAATAGTGTAAACTTCTTGGGAGTGAATGTTTGGATTGATGAAATGCCTGTTTAGTCATCCTAGCGTTTGTTATTACCATTCTGAAGACATGCAATAATTCCAAATAGTATCATGGCGGGACTCCGTGGATTTGAAGAACGCAGAAAAATGCAGAAAAATTATGTGTGATTTCTGGTGTATATTTGAAGCTCAAAGCTACTTCAGTAAATATTCTGCATTACAAATATCTAAATGCGGGAAATATTGATTTTCTTCATGTTCCTGTTGTTTTCCCAACAATTTTGAAATTGACTGAAAACAGACAGGATTAGGGTTTTCAGCAAATTCCCCGAGTGTAGGGGTCAGCACCCCAAAATGTTGAAAGAGCCATATTGGAACAAAATAAACAAAAAACATATATGTCTGTAGCCACAAAAAATAAAATGCCTTATAATGACACACAACGAGCATTCATGATTAAAAGCCCCCCCCACCCACCCACCCTGCAGTTCATCCTGTAGAGGAGGCGTGCCCAAACCTTTTTTGACGGAAGATCTACTTTTCAAACAACCAACCCCCGTGTTTGACCCGTTACCCCGCACGCGCGCATACGCACACACATTACACATGCAGCGGTTACTACATTCATTCATTCATTCATCTTCCGAGCCGCTTGATCCTCACTAGGGTCGCGGGGGGTGTCGGAGCCTATCCCAGCTGTCTTCGGGCAGTAGGCGGGGGACACCCGGAATCGGTTGCCAGCCAATCGCAGGGCACACAGAAACGAACAACCATTCGCACTCACACTCACACCTAGGGACAATTTAGAATGTTCAATCAGCCTGCCACGCATGTTTTTGGAATGTGGGAGGAAACCGGAGCACCCGGAGAAAACCCACGCAGGCCCGGGGGTAACATGCAAACTCCACACAGGGAGGCCGGAGCTGGAATCGAACCCGGTAAGAGCTTAGTTGCCTTCTAACTCCTTATCATTTACATCAGTGATGTTCTCAGCACTGGTTTCATGATGAAAAGTACCAATAAGTATGTTTTATTTTTGGATCCTGCAGTCCGTATGGTCCTCCATCATTCAGCCACATTGGCTCACTAGTAGTGGCCACAAGCTATTCGTGCAAAGTAAAGAAATTAAAAGTTGTTGACTAAAATTAGTAAAAGAGCATCCAGTGCAAGAACAAGATTTGGAAAACATGATTTTAAAAATGCTGTGAAGGAGCCGAACGCATTCACTCCCAAAGACGTATTTAGATGTCTTTTCAGACGGCACACATTTAATCCCAGCTCCTCATTTTATATTACTTCAAAAGGGTCTGAAAGAGTCTGAAAATGGCCAGCCATTTTCATACCTACCTGGATTTAAAGCTACCTGGATTTAAAAGCATTTACGCTTCATTGGTCTGTTTTGAATCTTTACTCATATCAGTCAATGTTTTTTTAGGTTCATGACATGATGTCATCATTGCTGTAAAATCTCTAACTTTTTGTCTGACATTTGATGGGTCTGTTTGGATGCACTTTGAACTGTACAACTTGGCCAGTTGACGTTGGAGGCAACAATAAAACTTCTGAATGTGTTTCGGCTGAGAAATTATAGCTTCCGCTTCCCCTCTGTAATCACATTTGATTTCTTTGTGCTCTTTAATTAATAGTGGTGGCTAGGGTTGGCTTCTGACCACCCCCTTGGCCACCAAAATACCTGTAGGAAAATTTAGATTTTTCTTCCATTTTCACTTAGATGCCGTATTATTGGACCAACTATACTCTGTCACAAGCTCTCTCTCTCTCTCTCTCTCTCTCTCTCTCTCTCTCTCTCTCTCTCTCTCTCTCTCTCTCTCTCTCTCTCTCTCATATGTATATATATATATATATATATATATATATATATATATACAGTCATCTCGTTACCTCTGCGTCCAGTGGCCTAGACACATAATTTTCCCGCGGGATGCACAGTGCCAAATGATGTGCATTTTTGGGACGCAAGGAAATTTCTCAGTCAGAAAAAAATAAATAAATAAAAAAAATAAAAAACGACGGTATATCTT
This sequence comes from Hippocampus zosterae, assembly GCF_025434085.1. Classification (NCBI taxonomy): domain Eukaryota; kingdom Metazoa; phylum Chordata; class Actinopteri; order Syngnathiformes; family Syngnathidae; genus Hippocampus; species Hippocampus zosterae. The sequence goes on along the minus strand of NC_067455.1, from coordinate 21,463,811 downwards.
TTTTTCCAGCAACACAGTGTCGCAGTTCGACAATCGCCGCCATTGTTTTTTTTATCTCACGTTAAATAATCTCTCATGACGAGATTTCTATTCTCGCGAGACAAGATTGGCGAGATCAGCCTTCAACCTCGTGGAAAGCAGACGATTGCCATCCATCCATCCATCCATTATCTACCGCTTATCCGGGGCCGGGTCGCGGGGGCAACAGCTTTAGCAGGGAAGCCCAGACTTCCCTCTCCCTGGCTACTTCTTCCAGCTCTCCCCGGGGGATCCCGAGGCGTTCCCAGGCCAGCTGGGTGACGTAGTCTCTCCAGCGTGTCCTGGGTCTTCCTCGGGGTCTCCTCCCGGTGGGACATGCCCGGAACACCTCACCAGGGAGGCGCTCAGGAGGCATCCGAATCAGATGCCCAAGCCACCTCATCTGGCTCCTCTCGATGTGGAGGAGAAGCGGCTCGACTCTGAGCCCCTCCCGGATGACCGAGCTCCTCACCTTATCTCTAAGGGAGAGCCCAGACACCCTGCGGAGAAAACTCATTTCGGCCGCTTGTATCCGGGATCTCGTTCTTTCGGTCACGACCCATAGCTCGTGGCCATAGATGAGGGTTGGGACGTAGATCGACCGGTAAATTGAGAGCTTCGCCCTTTGGCTCAGCTCCTTCTTCACCACGACAGACCGATACAACGTCCGCATCACAGCAGACGCTGCACCGATCCGCCTGTCGATCTCTCGCTCCCTCCTGCCCTCACTCGTGAACAAGACCCCAAGATACTTAAACTCCTCCACTTGGGGCAAGATCTCCCCCCCGACCCGGAGGGGGCACTCCACCCTTTTCCGACTGAGGACCATGGTTTCAGATTTGGAGGTGCTGATTTTCATCCCAACCGCTTCACACTCGGCTGCGAAACGCTCCAGTGAGAGTTGTAGAGCCCCGTTTGAAGGAGCCAACAGCACCACATCATCTGCAAAAAGCAGGGATGTAATACTGAGGCCCCCAAAACGGACTCCCTCAACGCTTCGGCTGCGCCTAGAAATTCTGTCCATAAAGATTATGAACAGAATCGGTGACAAAGGGCAGCCTTGGCGGAGTCTACCCTCACTGGGAACGATTCCGACTTACTGCCGGCAATGCGAACCAAACTCTGACATCGGTGGTATAGTGACCGAACAGCCCGTATCAGGGGGTTCGGCACCCCATACCCACGAAGCACCCCCCACAGAACTCCCCGAGGGACACGGTCAAACGCCTTCTCCAAGTCCACAAAACACATGTAGACTGGTTGGGCGAATTCCCACCTCAAGGACCCTGCTAAGGGTGTAGAGCTGGTCCACTGTTCCACGGCCGGGACGAAAACCACACTGCTCCTCCTCAATCTGAGGCTCGACTTCCTGACGGACCCTCCTCTCCAGCACCCCTGAATAGACCTTACCAGGGAGGCTGAGGAGTGTGATCCCTCTGTAGTTGGAACACACCCTCCGGTCCCCCTTTTTAAAAAGAGGGACTACCACCCCGGTCTGCCAATCCAGAGGCACTCTCCCTGTTGACCACGCGATGTTGCAGAGGCGTGTCAACCAGGACAGCCCCACAACATCCAGAGCCTTGAGGAACTCCGGGCGGATCTCATCCACCCCTGGGGCCTTGCCACCGAGGAGCTTTTTAACCACATCGGTGACTTCAACCACAGAGATAGGAGAGCCCACCTCAGAGTCCTCTGGCTCTGCTTCCTCCAAGGAAGGCATGTTGGTGGAGTTGAGGAGGTCTTCGAAGTACTCTGCCCACCGGTTCACAACGTCCCGAGTCGAAGTCAGAAGCGCCCCATCCCCACTGTACACAGTGTTAGTGGTGCACTGCTTCCCCCTCCTGAGACGTCGGATGGTGGACCAGAATTTCCTCGAAGCCGTCTGGAAGTCGGCTTCCATGGCCTCACCGAACTCTTCCCACGCTCGGGTTTTTGCCTCGGCGACCACCGAAGCCGCGGTCCGCTTGGCCAGTCGATACCCGTCAGCTGCCTCTGGGGTCCCACAGGCCATAAAGGCTCGATAGGACTCCTTCTTCAGCTTGACGGCATCCCTTACTGCTGGTGTCCACCAGCGAGTACGGGGATTGCCGCCACGACAGGCACCAACCACCTTACGGCCACAACTCAGATTGGCCGCCTCAACAATAGAGGCACGGAACATGGTCCACTCGGGCTCAATGTCCCCCGCCTCCCCCGGAACATGGGAAAAGCTCTGTCGAAGGTGGGAGTTGAAACTCCTTCTGACAGGGGATTCCGCCAGACGCTCCCAACAAACCCTCACTATACGTTTGGGTCTGCCAGGACGGACCGGCATCTTCCCCCACCATCGGAGCCTACTCACCACCAGGTGGTGATCAGTTGACAGCTCCGCCCCTCTCTTCACCCGAGTGTCCAGAACATGCGGCCCCAAATCCGATGATACAACTACAAAGTCGATCATCGAACTGCGGCCTAGGGTGTCCTGGTGCCAAGTGCACATATGGACACCCTTATGTTTGAACAAGGTGTTCGTTATGGACAATCCGTGGCGACCACAGAAGTCCAATAACAAAACACCACTCGAGTTCTGATCGGGGGGGCCGTTCCTCCCAATCACGCCCCTCCAAGTCTCACTGTCATTGCCCACGTGAGCATTGAAGTCCCCCAGCAGAACAAGGGAGTCCCCAGCAGGAGTACTCTCCAGCACACCCTCCAAGGACTCCAAAAAGGGTGGGTATGCTGAGCTGCTGTTTGGTGCATATGCACAAACAACAGTCAGTACCCGTCCACCCACCCGAAGGCGGAGGGAGGCAACCCTCTCGTCTACCGGTGTGAACCCCAATGTACAGGCACTGAGCCGGGGGGCAATGAGTATGCCCACACCTGCTCTGCGCCTCTCACCGTGAGCAACTCCAGAGTGGAAGAGAGTCCAACCCCTCTCGAGAGAACTGGTACCAGAACCCAAGCTGTGTGTGGAGGCAAGTCCGACTATATCCAGTCGGAAATTCTCTGCCTCACACACCAGCTCGGGCTCCTTCCCTGCCAGAGAGGTGACATTCCATGTCCCAAGAGCTAGCTTCTGCAGCCGAGGATCGGACCGCCAGGGTCCCCGTCTTTGGCTGCCGCCCAGCTCACATAGCACCCGACCCCTTTGGCCCCTCTCATGGGTGGTGAGCCCATGGGAAGGGGGACCCACGTTGCCTCTTCGGGCTGTGCCCGGCCGGGCCCCATGGGTGTAGGCCCGGCCACCAGGCGCTTGCCAACGAGCCCCACCTCCAGGCCTGGCTCCAGAGTGGGGCCCCGGTGACCCGCGTCCGGGCAAGGGAAACCTTGGTCCATATATTGTAGTCATCATAAGGGTCTATGAGCCATGCTTTGTCTGGCCCCTCACCTAGAACCTGTTTGCCATGGGTGACCCTGCCAGGGGCATAAAGCCCCAGACAACTTAGCTCCTAGGATCATTGGGACACGCAAACCCCTCCACCACGGTAAGGTGACGGCTCACGGAAGGGCAGACGATTGCCAAGTTGTGTAAAAACAAGTGTTGCGAACAAGTGTTGCGAAAAGTTTATTGCTGCGATATCACAGAGAAAGCAGCTAAAGTTGGTTAGTTTTTTGCAATAATAAGTTGACTTTGAAAAAGCCTCGTTTCATTGGAAGCAGAGTAAAGAGAGTAGAATTCATGACTGAACCAAGGGATGAAATAAGAATCTATTTCTCAGCAAATATTGTATGCCTGAATTATTTAAATTTTTGCAGCATTTGTTTATAAGAAATAACCCTATTGCCAATGTATATTGTTGTTTGTGATATTATCATTTGCAATTGAATAAGTAGACCATTGCAGAATTCAAAATTTGGGACTCTCTAAATGCACAATGGGACTCATACTTTTCTGATCAGCGAGTCCCAAGGACTCGCTGGGGTTCGACTGTAAAATTATCATTGTATACAGTATATATAGTAATGACAAAGACAATGGCATTATCTAATAAATTAGGCTCATCAAAATGTTCTTTTTACCTTGACTTTGTGCTTGATTATGAATGTGATGGCATTGTTCTGGATAGGTCTGAAGTTCATTTCATGAAACTCTGACTGCACAGCCACCCCTGGCCACCACTCAGTGAGGTGTTGGATCACCTTGATCACCCCATCGAAAAATGTCTGGCTACGCTCCTGGTCACAGCTGCACAATGCACACTTGGGGCGATATATTTAATCCCCTCCAGGCCCAGAGGACGCTATAACACCCCAGAGATGGCTTCCTTTTGATAGCTGGCCCCGAGAGCTTCCTGCCACTTAGTGCAGTTTGATGGCATCATCACTGTGACCATTGATCTGTTTGCTTGACTCTGCATTATTAAGATGACAGTTGTGTGCGTGGATGCATGTTGTGTGTGTCCCCACTGTAATGCATGTCTCAGATCCATTATAACCCAATTAGATTCCTTTCTCCTGAAAGTGCTGCTCTTGAACAGAGAGCATAATCTTTAATGGAATTTGTGCAAAATTACATTATACAGGCATCAATAAACATAACATAATTCAGAAGAGTAAATGGGTGTAATTTATTGGATGGGCAGGCATAATGGCACAGGTTTGTACATAATGAAGATGTCAAGCGGACAGGTTTGAAACAGTGGAGCACAAGGGAGTTGAAAAATACATCATCATCGTGGATACAGTATGTCCCTGTGTGTGTGTGTGTGTGTGTGTGTGTGTGTGTGTGTGTGTGTGTGTGTGTGTGTGTGTGTGTGTGTGTGTGTGTGCTCGTGCGAGTGCGTGTGTGCATGCGTGCATGTGTGTTCAATATTCTGGGGCAAGAATTAGGAACAGCAGGAAACTGGCAGATTCCTTATCCACATGAGTGGCTAAAGAAAGTTGAACCTTTTATTAGAGAAGGCTGTAATTTAATGGGCCGGGTGTCACACATGGGCGGAGATATCCAAGCAAGAGAAGATATAGGGTGGCGAGTGAGGGACCACCAAGAGGAAGACAAAGATCATATTGAGCGACAGATGCAAAGATAGCAAGACAGCTGAGGAGTGTAAGACATAACCACTAATATAGACAACAAAGAATTTACAGTTGGGGTTTTCCTAGCTCTAAAAAAAGCGTTTGACACAATAGATCACAGTATATTATTGAAAAAAATAGAAAGATATGGCATTAGAGGTGTAGCTTATAAATGGATAAAAAGTTATTTAGAAAACAGATATCAGTACGTGCAACTCAACAATAAAAAAAACGAATCAACTGAAAATCACTCACGGAGTTCATCAGGGGTCAGTGCTTGGTCCAAAACTATTCATCTTATATATAAATGATATCTGCAAGGTCTCAAAACAATTTAAATGTGTCCTATTTGCTGATGATACAACTTTCTACTGTTCTGGAATAAATCTGAAACAGCTCCTGACAACCGTAGAAAACGAATTAAACAAATTTTAAAAATGGTTCGACAGATATAAATTGTCATTTAACCTGAAAAAATCGAAGTTAATTGTTATGGCACAAGACCAATCAAACACCAAGCTAAAATTATGGTAAACTCAATTGAAATAGAAAGAGCGTATGAAACCAAGTTTCTCGGATTAGTAATAGACTCAAAACTATGTTGGAAACCACATATCGATAACGTAAAAAGAAAAATAGCCAAAACCGTAGGGATCCTCTACAAAACCAAGGAAGTGCTAAATAAGAGATCTTTGTACACATTATACACTTCATTATTATTACCATGTATGACCTACTCTGTGGAAATATGGGGAAATGCCTGCAAAACAAACACACTCCCTATTCTCAAACTACAAAAAGCAATTCGAATTATTAATAGATCAAAATATACGGATCCCACAAATCCACTATTTATCAAATTAAATAAGATGCAATTTTATGATCTGGTTGACTTTAAAATCACCCAATTAATGTACAAAGCACACAATAACCTGCTCTGCCAAAACATTCAGAAGTTTTTCGAAATTCGAGAAAGCAGCTATGAATTAAGAGGTACCAACTTATTCCAAAAACTCAAAACAAGAACACACATCAAGCAAAGAAGTGTATCTAGCAAAGGTGTTAATCTGTGGAATAATCTCGAAACGGACCTAAAAATGAGTAAATCGCTTGCTGAGTTCAAAAACAAATTCAAAAAAATAGTCCAAACAACCTCCATCAATCAGAGTTAAAATGATAAATTCTAAACATTAAATATAATGATAAATCAGAACTAAGTTGATAAATAGAGAAAGGTATTGAAATATCCATTATGAATACAAGAGAAATTTGATACAAGAGTGCCATGGTGTGGATGTATATAATCCCGATACAAACCAAAAGTTGTAAAAATATCACGGTTAAGGGTAAAGTATGAGCCTTAATGGAGACTTCTTTCTTCTTACTTTTTTCTTTTCTGATTGATATAAAAATTCATTCATTCATTCATTCATCTTCCTAACCGCTTGATCCTCACTAGGGTCGCGGGGGGTGCTGGAGCCTATCCCAGCTGTCTCCGGGCAGTAGGCGGGGGACACCCTGAATCGGTTGCCAGCCAATCGCAGGGCACACAGAGACGAACAACCATTCGCACACACACTCACACCTAGGGACAATTTAGAGTGTTCAATCAGCCTGCCATGCATATTTTTGGAATGTGGGAGGAAACCGGAGCACCCGGAGAAAACCCACGCAGGCCCGGGGAGAACATGCAAACTCCACACAGGGAGGCCGGAGCTGGAATGGAACCCGGTACCTGTGCACTGTGAAGCCGACGTGCTAACCACTGGACTACCGGGCCGCCGCGATATAAAAATTATTTAGTAGATATAAACACATAACGGGGTTGGACTAGATAAGTTTTTTACTTCTTCCCCTTGAACATAATAACTGTGTTGAATGAAGACTGATTTCTTTCTTTTTACTTTTTTTTATCTACCTTATTTTCTGTCAAATTATTATTGTATATGTTTTATGTTCAATAAACATAAGATCGGGGGCTTGAGGGAGGGTGGAGGTTTGGTTGCGGGGGTGCTAGAAAACATTGAAGCAAGTAAGGAGTGAGGAAGAAACTGTGTGTCTCCTCACAGGGAAGGTTTGATTGATGGATGGATGGATGGCACAGCTGCAATCGGCTGGGAATCTTGAGAGGTTGTCATTTTGCATTTTAAATCATTCGGGAAGCTTTTCTTTCCATTTTTGTGTTTATGGGGGAGTTTTGTGAGGTTAATAATCAAAAATGATGTGCTTCACTAGAGCAGATAAATAGTGTCAAACACAGCTGGGACAGAGAGGGACTGACTGGCCACCGCAGAGCTAAATTGATGGTTGTTGCTGCAGAAGAGATGAGGAAAAGCACTATGGCTCTTCTGTATGACTTTAATATGCAGTAGGTTGCTTTTTTTTTCTGTAGTGTTTGTGATGAGCTGCAATCTGAAGACACCCACTAAACATACATGTAGAAAAACCGTATCTTAAAAGATACAACCAGGGTGGATGTACATGTTGACCCAGGCTGCAGAAACACACACACAGGGCACAAAAAGATAGTTGGAGACATGCACGGCTATATTTTGTATACAAGGCGCAGGTTGCAAACATGGCAGAACCTGTATTTCGTACGTGCGCAAGGCTCAATGTGCGTTCGCCAGTTTGGCAGACGGATTTTCTTTCCAGATGGTGAAGTGACAATTTAGTGGTAAAAAATCGGTCTAAAGCAATTTTGAGCAGGGAAAACATATTGTAGATTTTGAGATATTGATATCGTAAATGTTCTTATCTAGACAAAACTACTGTCACAATAAATCGTTCAGCCACACAGCAAATATGGCTAGCCCTTCATGGGTTCTGGTCATTCCCAATTCAATTTGTCTACCCATTTACATTGTCTGTTGCCACACCATGGGTTGGCAATGTTTCACTTGCCGCGATGGTATCAGCCCCTTCTACCCAGAGATCTCTCAGTCAAGATTTTCAGTTGTTCTACATTTAAACCAAATGAGAGTGACAACTAAAGTCAGTTAAAAACACTCCTGGAGTGGTGCAGCCCGCCTACCCACAGATCATTTGACTCCAGTCATTCACTTAGTTAATAACCTCTGGAATAACCTGCCTCTGGTACACACTTCCACCACCCGCCACACCGCATTTACACCAGTCACAAAAATAACACCATCAGTGTTTAGGTGGTGGTGCTAAAGTAAATTTATGAAAAGATTGATCTTAAGAGACCCCTCAGCATCATGAAGTGCTTTTATAAACCATAGTTTTGAATTTGGTAAGTTTTGACGTTTTACTCTTATTCTAACATCCACCCACTATTACTGTGTTCGATGTTGTTCCCGGGATCTGTTGCAACCACTCATCTAGTTTGGGGGTCACTGCCCCGAGTGCTCCGACCACCACAGGCACGACTGTCACCTTTACCTTCCAGGCTCTCTCCAGCTCCTCTCTCAGCCCTTGGTATTTCTCGAGTTTCTTGTTTTCCTTCTTTCTGATGTTTCCATCACTTGGGACCACTACATCCACTACAACGGCTTTCCTCTGCCCTTTATCTATGATCACGATATCTGGTTGGTTCGCCATTGTTGTTTTTTTTTTTCTCTTTCTCCTTTCTTCTTTCCACATACCGGTACATTCTTGCTGCTGGAGGCTGTAAATTTCCCCATTGTGGGACGAATAAAGGATATGTTATCTTATCTTATTACCATCTTGTCAGTCTGGATCTGGAAGTCCCGCAGGATCTTCACTCTGTCATTCTCCACCAACTTCGGAGGTGTTTCCTATTTTGACCTTGGGGTTTCCAGTCCATACTCCGCACAGATGTTTCGGTAGACTATGCCAGCCACCTGGTTATGGCGTTCCATGTAGGCTTTCCCTCCAGCACAGATTTTGATTGGGAGGAATGTCGGCGCCATTGACTGTCGGTGCTGGGCAGACCTGGGGCGCTTGTGTCTTTTGCGCCAGTAATGGGCAGCATTTTTCACAACCCCCGATTTGTTCAGTGGCTATGTCAGCGCTGTTGGACAGTTGGCGTTGGTGTTGTTGGCCGCTGAAGTTGAGGATGAGGAGAGAGGAGCGTTGGCGAAGAGCGCCGATGCGTATTTGGAACCGTGAGTCGCCGCTTGGAATTGAAAAGGATTTCCATGGGACAGGAGAAGTGAACCAATCTCTTTTTTCTTCAATGGATGCTACAGCTTCTTGTTGACCTTGAAACTTAGCTTGTAGCCGACGTGTGCACATTTTGAGCATGACGTCTCTGATCCACTGGTTAAAGGACACTTTGATTCTCTCCTCTTTCATCTCAAACTGCTTCAAACAACAAAGCGTGTGACAGAAAAGTGGTTAGGACTGCACGACTGTCCGTGTTTTATGTTATGTGTTGTGTTTATTATTTTACTTTATGTTAACTGTTTTGTAAAGCGCTTTGTTACAGCTGCCGCTGTTGTGAAAGCGCTATATAAATCAGCATGTGTTGTATTGTATTGTATCCATGTAGAGGAGGTGACTGATTGTAGCTCCATTTCTGAGGCGGTATCCATAGCCTGTCTTGGTGATTACTTGGCTTAGGGGGTTCAGTCCTATGCAGAACAGCAGTGGGGAGAGTGCATCACCTTGGTATGCCATATTTGATGGACAGTTGGGTAAGTGGCTTCCCATTGGCTTCAAGTGTGGTTTTCCACATCCTCATCGAGTTCGCAACAAAGGCTCTTAAGAGTCCTGTTCACCTAAAACAACTCCAAGCATTCAGTGATCCATGTATGTGGCATCGAGTCATAGGCTTTCTTGTAATCAATCCAGGCTGTGCACAGGTTGGTATGTCGGGACCTGCAGTCTTGTGAGACTGTTCTGTCAACCAGGAGCTGATGTTTGACTCCTCTGGTATCTCTACCAATGCCCTTCTGTGCTTCGTTCATGCATTGATCCATGTGTCCACTTATCTTAGCCGCAACGATGCCTGACATGAGCTTTCATGTTGTGGAGGGACAGGTTATTGGCCGATAGTTGGATGGGGCTGCACCCTTCGAGGGATCCTTCATGATCAGGATCGTTCGCCCTTCGGTTAGCCATTCTGGGCGAGTCCCATCCCTCAGCAGCTGGTTCATTTGTGCTACTAGGCGCTCATGGAGTGCTGTGAGTTTCTTTAGCCAGTAGGTGTGGACCATGTCAGGACCCGGAGGTTGCCGTGCTCCTCTCTCAGGGTCACCAGCCATTGTGCACTGCTGTTATGTGCAACCTCCTTCTCCCATATGCCTTTCCAGTACCTTTCGGTTTCCAGTCTTGGTGGGTCAGCTCTGTTTTTAGGACCCTGCCACTAAGCGTACACTTTCGCATGTTGTGTTGCAAACAGCCTGTTTATTCGTCTGGCTTCATTCTCTTTCATGTACCGCTTTTGGCGGCTGGACAAGGCTTGGAGCCTTTGTTTGGCAGTGTCGAGTGCTTCAGGTATGGTCATCTGGATGTACCTCTCGGGTATCGGCCTTTTCATCACACCTCTCTGGGCCTCCGTCAATTGACTCACATCTTTCCGGGCCACCTTAATCTTAGCCTCCAACCGTCTTTTCCATGGTGGGTAACGTATTTCATGGCTTCCATGGTTGATCTTATAGCCAAGCATCTCTAGGCTCACTGATGCTGAAGCGTATACCAGCTTAATGGTTTCTGTGATCACTTTCTATGAGACTTTCAGATGGTACTTCACATAGCCGTTGTAATCGGTTTCTCGGTTGCCCAGCTTTCATTCTCGCCATGATCTTAGCTTTCAGGTCAGTTGCTGCCTCCCTCAGCATTTCATTCATTGGGGCTGGCCTCCCAATCTCATCATCTGCATTCATTGGGGCTTGCCTCCCAATCTCTGGTATGATCTCCTCCTCTGATCTGGCAACCTGGGGCCCTTCACCATGGAACATGCGTTGTACCTCATCAATCTCAAGTTGTGACAGCAGTTGCGGTTTGTGGATGTTGGAACACTGAGCTACTAGTTGTTTCGTGGTCAACCGTGACTGTGGGTTTCGAAGTAACCATTTAGCCCACATTCTCTGCATGTAACCCCTCTGACTAGGTGTTGCTTGAGTAGTAGCATTCCAACAGAGCCATGTTATTGCATCTCGCCCATCTCCGCTTTGTTCCAGTAGCCCATTTTTCATCAAGGTGCTCTGGTTCCCCAGCACCTGACGCAGACCTTGTTTGGCTGGGTGACGTCTGAGCCGGCATGTCATTCGTTTTATTGTCTCTCATCATTGTATGAGGTAGGCATTAGCGTGAAGGATCCAGGACCCACACTGGAGTTATGTTATGTGCTCATTTTTGTCCCAAGCGAGATTCGAACCACCGTCTCCCGTATGCCAAACCGATGCCTTACCAAATACATTTTATTTATAAGTGCCTTTCAAGACACTCAGGGACACTTTACAATAACAAAAAACACAAAACAATACGGGTTGAGCAGCGGCAGCCAAAACGCGCCAGCGTTCACTCAACCCGAAGGTCAGGAAGAAACCACAGGGGAGGGAGAGAGGGAGAAAAAAAACCATGCTCGAACTACCCTAATTTTGAGGATAATTTGAGTGAGGCAAAAAAACTCCTGCGCAAGCATATGACAGTTACAGCAGGTCACAAGACATAAACAATGAAGACTGTGAATCAAAGGAATGTATGAGGGAGGTGGTAATGGTGGGGGACTAGCTTCCGTGCATATTTTCATCAGGGGAAGGTCGAGATAGCAGATGTTGAATTTAAGACAGCCTTGAGTCCGTGGCTTATATCTCTGTGGTGGCCTCGATCAGCCAAATCCATGATTTCAGTCAGTAATTGAACACGGATTCCAGTTTTCTCCAAGTTGTTGTCCATCCTGCTGTGAAACCCGCAACGGTTTGTGGTTGAGCACAGTCTGAGTCTGAGTGTTGGACATCCGCGTTATGCCATCCTGAGACCGGCAGCCTCGTCCAATAGAGCCGCTCCCGTCGGTTGAATTTTCAATAGATCAGGAAACTGCTCACACCAAACAGCAGCATACCTGTTATAGGAAGGCCGAAAATGTAGATGTCGTCCAAATCCTCAACGGACAGTGTTGACAGGCACACCATTCTCCGCTTCCTCCAAGGATCTAGGGCAGGGGTGTCCAAACTTTTTGCCAAGGGGGCCAGATTTTATGTGGTAAAATGTCGGGGGGCCGACCTTGGCTGACATTCTTTACATTGAACAACAATATTGTTCAACAAATTTTAGTAAGCCAGTCTTTTTCACATTTCCATTTTTATTTTAATTTCAACAATCTTAAGAATTTCTTTTGGTTCATTTGAAACAGGTATATCACATGCAACTGCTTTTTCTTAAACAGAAGTCTCCTGAGTGCAAATTGATTGATTTGAAATGTAAAATGTATCACCATGACTTTTCAATAGTCACAAAACCTTTGACTCGAACAACAGGGAAATGAACAAGCAATACACATATCCACAACTGCAAGGATCATTTGAAATATGACATATCAGTCAATATAAACACGGAGTGATGTCTTGTTGACTCGTGAGTGATGCCCCCTAGTGTCTAAAGGCTATTACTCATTTAGTGAATGCTATTACTCATTTAGCCACTAGAGGGAAGCAGTACTCTATGAAACATCACTCACCAGTCTACGAGACCTCAGTCAATGCAACACGTGTTCCATTGCGCCCAACCTCCGGGCCAGATGGCACTGATTTTATGACAGGGGCCGAGGGCCGGATGGAATTCGACCGCGGGACGGATTTGGCCCGCGGGCCGGACTTTGGACATGCCTGATCTAGGGTGTACCCAGCAGCAAAAGTCCCCGAGGGGCAAGTAGGCTACCCACTGCCTGCTCTTCTCATCGAGAAAATGTTGTCGATGGCATCGAGAGACCAGCCAACCAATTCCATGTTTGTTTTTAGGATGAAAATACGACAGGAGGCTAGGAAAAGTCAGAATAAAAGACAGTACAAGGACTGAGTGGCGAGCAGGGAAGGGTGGGGAGGGGTGGGGGACAGCGCAGAAAGCAAAGCGTCCGCCTTCGTCGAGAGCCAAGCAAGAAGTAGACAGCTGGGATAGGCTCCAGCACCCCCCGCGAGAATGAATGAATATATATATATATATATATATATATATATATATATATATATATATATACACACATTACTATTAGCTGATTAAAGGGTTTCTACATACCGGTGACAGTAACCAGTCCAAAAACATGAGCAAAATAAAGAAGTACGGTTTGGCTTTCAAACTTGCTTTGGATGGTGGTTTCATAAATTAGTTTCGCACGATATGTCACATTTTTTTCCTCCTCTTCTCCTCCTCCCAGTAGGTCTGACTGTTTTTGAAAGATATACTGTCCACAAAAGCCCCTTCTTCTTTCTCCCATAAATCTGTCAGTGTGGCGGATAAAAGGAGTTGGACTGAGAGGAAAAGAAAAGCAACTCTGTTTGCTTTATCATCTTTCGCCCTCCCACCCTCTGCATTCCCTCTTTACCTACTGCGCCACCGGATTTGTGGCCATCATCGAAGATTACTTACAGTATAATCTTGTTTGTTCCTTTCTAAAATAGAACGATAACATCTCTCTGCATCACAAGGACAATGACAAGGGGTCAGGAGTGCTGCATGGGTGAGAGTAACGATGGAGGTGCGAAGGATAAAAAAAAAATAGGCTGTTGCACCTCTTTTCTTTATGTGGAAATACTATCGTGGTGGCATTTATGAGCAGTTGCTCCAATGCCACCACTCTGCTTTACTCATGCTCTAACACGCCCCAAAATGCAATCCCCTCACAATGCAGCTGCAGCGTTATCTGGAGATGAAAGGGTAGTAAATATCAGTAATTATAGGGGCTCAACAAAGGTCAACTGCAGCAAAAGATTTGCTGTCATAATTTGTTTAAGGACCCGCATCTAATAGCTGTCTTGGCGGTGTGTTTGTGTCAGGCCGTAGCTCAGTGAGACGGTGAAGATTTGCAAGTGCATGCGCACGTAACGAATGTTATTTGTTCATCAGGGGTTATTCAAGCTCGAAAAGATGTTTGCCAACATGTTTAATGGTCTCAAACGGTTTCCTTTTTTTTTTTGTTGCAATGACATTTTTTAACATGTTTGAAATTTGATGGCGACAAGAAAAACTGTTTGCAACCAGTCAAAGTGGAATTTTCTGGCGTTTTCAACGATTTGCAAGATGGAACGAACCCCCCAAAATAACAAATAACAAGATTCATGACATGCGTGCAAACACTTGCAAACCTTCCCCGCTCGGAGATACGGTCTTAAGAGAGGACGAAAGCCCTATTTTTTTTTCCTTTTTGGCAAACACACTCGTAAAAAAAAGCTTCATTACAAACAGAAAAATCCTTATGAATACAACGTGCTGCAGTAAAGTGAGTCAGTTTAGCTTTATTTTCATATAGACAGTAGTTTACATGTTAGTGTCCATGTACTTCATTACTTCGGGATCGAATACTTTCTGGATACTGGATATGTATGGTAAATCCCGACAAACATTTTATAGATTCAAATGTATATACATTTTAACAGGCATGTCCATAACATTTATGTTATGAGGAAAATTGTTACCTATTATCTGATCAGTGATTGTCATTTCATTTCTTCTTTATTTTCTTAGTAATATTGATACAATAGCGCCACCTGTGTTTTGTCTTGAGTGTGTGTAGTAGCCCAACTTGGTAATGTTTTTGTATTGCAAAAGTAGCCCGACCCTTGAAACAGACACAAAGAGTTTTCCATAAAATGTGATTCGTACTCGGGTTGAATGCATTTGCACTGTAATCGCAGTTTGACAACACGCGATTTTGAGATTTGATTTGTCATTCCTGTATTGAGAAGCGCAGGTGGGGGGCTAGAGGGAGTCTTTCGGATCAAGCAGACCGCAGGCTAAAGCGCTTGCTCTCAATAGGTTTCTGACTCATGGTAGATCGTTTTCTCTCCACAATTGAAAAAATAAAATTAAATGTACTGTATACGTGTGTAGTGTGTTTTGTCACGCATTGGCTGACGTCATATGTCGGAGCGTGTTTATGTGGAAGCCATCAACCATCATCTGACTGACGTCTGTCGGATGTACCGCTTACGTTATTTTTTTCTGTGCTGCCTACTCATCAGAAAAGGTTTGACTTTGGTTCACGTGTCTGTGACGTTTGAGCACACACACACGCACACACACACACATGCGCGCACAAACACATGCGCGCACTGACACGCACACACGCACACACACGTGTGCACGCACGCACACACGCACACACACACGCACACACACACACACACACACACACACACACAAAAGACGAGACTGCGTGGCGATTTAAACCGTGACAAATTAAAAAGTGCCCGTGCAAAGTTGTCAAGTGGTCAGATTTTAAGAGGATACATTCGGCCGTTTGTTTCATGAATGAACCCAAAGACTGACGAAAATAGGTTACTCCACACGCGGAAGAGTTATAAAATGTTAAGAGTTAGAAAGATGTTACGTCATAAATAGGCATTATCGGACTTTTCCTACTCGTTAGCATGTGTGACATTAACTGGAAATCAGTAAGGTTTAATTTTTGTGTTTTTTTTTAATCGGTCTGTATAATAAGTTAATGAATCGTGATTAGGAAGTGGTAAAGTCACTGACTTGTTTGCATTAATGTTGTAATCTGCACTTTGTTCCTTCTTAATCTGCAGTCTCGAATGTTGACACCACACTTGTAAAGCAAAATTGTTGTCGTGGTGAACGCTCACTAATCTGCACATCAAAGTATTTCATCAGGTTATGCCTGTAATTTTAATATATTTCCCACAATAATTAATGCTTTATTTTCCTGTAGTATCCCAGAGTGTATCTAATATTTTTATTCGGAATAAAAATTACTTGTTAAAAAATTGAAAATAATAGTAAAATTAAAAAAGTACAGTGAAAAAAAATCAAATCACAATTGCAATTTTGTTGGGAAAGAACATTGTAATCCATTTATTTTCCATAATCATTCAGCCCTAATTTGTTTTAACACTGATGTGCTCTTTAAAAACAAAAATCTACATTTAAAAACAATTGTTAGGATTTGTCAGTGACCGATGCTCAAAGTGAATTTTGTAGCTGCTTCCAAAAGGATGATCTCCTTGCTTTCCTGTGTTGTCTGCCTGAAGTTCTCCTCATATTAATGCTGTTGTTCACCTTCTATTAATTATTTAAAAGGGTGTGCTGGCACCAAAGCTTTACAAATAAGGCCAATCAGAGATGAGGGGAGGTTTATTTCTTCCAAGGAATAAAGAAGAGCCTTGCCTTTTATATAAGAGCCGACCAAAACCTTCCCCACGTTCAGGGTGTGGCTGATGGATGGGTCTGCATTTCCCTGAACCTGGAAATCACCCCCATAAACACACACACCCTTCCCCCTGCCACACATCTGTAGCTTGGACAGGTGATACAAGTGTATATTTATTTATTTCCACTAATACTCTTCTTTATCTCCTTTGTTGGTATTTGGCCTGGGAGATTGATCAATATTTAATTTTCTGGGAGAAGAAGTGGAAAGAAATCAGAGCTGCAGCGACACGAAGGATATTTTCCTTTGCATATACCAGCTTGAGGCCAACATCTGCTCAGCTCTCATTCCTCATGTATCCCTCATTTGCCGTATCAAGATTTTACTCGTTCTAGCCAATATTTACTCGGTTTCACCATGCTTCACTCAACTGGCTGTTGTTGTGTTTGCCGCAAAGAACATAATAACCTTTAATTTAATGAAAGACCTCGAAGGCACCTGCTGCGACCTCTAGCAAAAAGTCAGATTGAGGAGCAGGGCTCTCTGGTGACCTCTGACCCTATATTATCATTGCGCAGTAGTTGGATATGCCCTGTAATGAGTAAGCAGTCAAATCAATGGAGCATTTTTCACTTTGAAGGGTGTGAGGTTTTGCTTTTTGCCATAAGCAACAAGAAAATGCGCACTATACAAGAGGCAGATAAAAAAAGTAACGCAAATCAATAGGGTCATTTTCTCTTTTCACTGACATTTGGAAGTTCTTGACATTTTGATGGCGTTTTTGCAAGTTCACTTTGTAAAACCTAGAGGTTGAATAGCTCAAACCAAAGGATGAGCAGTCACACAATCTTACATCATTGCTGCAGTTTAGTGGAAAGCACGAGATGTAGACAAAACCTTGACGCCATTGCATAGTCAGCTTCAACTAATCACGTCTTTTCGTCACTGATTGTTTTGACCCGAGAGCCCTTTTTCAATGAAGCCATTCATGTTTGCCCAATTCTGCAGACTCACTTCTTTGTGATCTTTATATATATATATATATATATATATATATATATATATATATATATATATATATATATATATATATATATATATATATATATATATATATATATATATACACACACACACAGGCAATAAACAGCTATGCCCTGCCAGTGATCAGATACCCTGCAGGAATAATAAGGTGGCCAAAGGAAGAGATTCAGACCACGGACGTTAAGACCCGAAAGCTCCTAACCATGCATGGAGGGTTCCATCCCAAATCCAGCACCCTGAGACTGTACAGAAGCCGAAAGGAAGGAGGCCGGGGACTAGTGAGTGTGAGAGCCACTGTCCAGAATGAAACATCCAAGCTCCATGAATACATCAAGGAGAAGGCTCCAACGGATGACGTACTCAGAGAATGTCTCAGACAATGGGGAACAGAAGATGTGGCGCTGGAAGAGGATCATCATGGGAGGACAAGCCCCTACACGGGATGTACCACCGGACCATAACTGAAGTGGCTGATCTCAAGAAGTCCAATCAGTGGCTAGAGAGGGCTGGCCTGAAGGACAGCACAGAGGCACTCATCCTGGCTGCTCAGGAGCAGGCCTTGAGCACCAGAGCCATCGAGGCCCAGATATACCACACCAGACAAGACCCATGGTGTAGGTTGTGCAAAGAGGCACCTGAGACAATTCAACACATAACTGCAGGGTGTATGATGCTGGCAGGGAAAGCCTACATGGAACGCCATAACCAGGTGGCTGGCATAGTGTACCGAAACATCTATGCGGAGTATGGACTGGAAACTCCAAGGTCAAAATGGGAAACACCTCCGAAGGTGGTGGAGAATAACAGAGCGAAGATCCTGTGGGACTTCCAGATGCAGACTGAAAAGAAGGTAATGGCGAACCAACCAGATATCGTGATCATAGATAAAGGGCAGAGGAAAGCCGTTGTAGTGGATGTAGCGGTCCCAAGTGATGGAAACATCAGAAAGAAGGAACACGAGAAACTCGAGAAACACCAAGGGCTCAGAGAGGAGCTGGAGAGAGCCTGGAAGGTAAAGGTGACAGTTGTGCCTGTGGTGGTCGGAGCACTCGGGGCAGTGACCCCCAAACTAGATGAGTGGTTGCAACAGATCCCGGGAACAACATCGGACATCTCAGTCCAGAAATGTGCAGTGCTGGGAACAGCAAGGATACTGCGCAGAACCCTCAAGCTTCCTGGCGTCTGATAGAGGACCCGAGCTGAATGAGGGACGGACACCACCCGAGGGGTGAGACGAGGATTTAATATATATATATATATATATATATATATATATAGAGAGAGAGAGAGAGAGAGAGAGAGAGAGAGAGAGAGAGAGAGAGAGAGAGAGAGAGAGAGAGAGAGATGTGTGTGTGTGTATGTATATATATATATATATATATATATATATATATATATATATATATATATATATATATATATATATATATATATATATATATAATAGAGCTGTCAAACGATTAAAATATTTAATCTAATTAAAAATGCAACTGTCATAATTAACTCAAATTCACTCAAAATTAATCGTGATTACTCACACATTTCTGATCGTTTCTGAATTTCCTTTTATATTTTTTTGTCTTATTTTTCCCCATTTTAATGCTCTCATTAATATAGAATCATGAATCAGTTTTCTATGTGCAAAATGCAAATACAGTATTTACTGAAATAACATTTTCAATTTTACATGAACATTTTCCACTTGGAGCAGTTATTCACACATAATCTCTCACACAATATTACTATCAACAACAATGAAAAAATATTTTGTCACACAACAGCTGCTTTAACAGCACTTTTTATGGAATCAAAACAGAGCAATATAAAATGATAAGGTGCACATCTAAGGTAAACTAGTACTCAGCCTATAGTGGATTTAAGCCATGGTTGCATACTTCGTTTTTCTCAAATTTGCTTTGAACACAGTAGTCAGGCTATGTTGATTCTGTTGGTCCTTCTTGCGTGGAAGTCGCTCTACGGTTTTGTGTAGACATAATTTCGGATGACTACACTTGGTTCGATGACAACATGGAGACGTTTTATTTTCGCAAGGTCGCTACCACTGCAATGCACCGTCACTGTCAGACGAACACAGAGAAGCTCCACCCGCTCTATTTATATGGACACGGAACACTGTAACCTTCCACACAAAATAATTCCAAACAAGTAACAATCGCGTCAGTGTAATACATCGTATGCCTGTATGATACAAGTAACTTTGGTCTTGTCAGTGGAGTAATCTGGCAATTTTTTAAAAGGAAATTTTCCATTCATAAACTCTAAGTATCGTTTTTTGGTGTCTCGCGCTGCCGTGGCTGACAAAACAGACATGGGCGTGGACTTCTGCAGTGTGCTTGTTGTTTTGTTTCTGGTTTATTAATAAAGCAACGTAACATCCGCGTGTGACGTGTGCCGCGTTAGTCTTGCGAGAAAAAATGTAATCCCGTTAAAATTCATTTAAATTAATGCCAATAAAAACGCGCTAAACTGACAGCTCTAATAAATAAATATATATATATATATATATAATGAAAGAGCGATAGAGAGAGAGAGAGAGAGAGAGAAAGACAAAGAGATGCTGGGTACTTAATCATTGGATGGTTAAGTACTGTACAGTTGGGCTTTGTTCTTACTTTTACATCAACGCGTGTTGAATAACATTGTTTCCCCTTCAAATGCCATTTAAACGGGGAAAAAAGATAAATGGCGTCTGTGCAGTTACATAAATGCTCTTGTAGTTACTTAAAAGAGATGCCACATCCTCATTTGGTGCCTCGTTCCCTATCTGTGATCCTTCACAGTAGATGATCATAAAAGGGGAGTTGATGGTTTTGACCGCAGGCCATCTCAGCATAAAGGGCAGTGCCACTCTGGCTCTCATTATGTCCCCTGTTCCTTTGCCATGCTTGATAATTGCCACCAGAAGGGTTCAGGAATTTCTGTGCACATGGTGGTGGTTTCTTTCTCCCTTCAACTTCTGCTTCTTATTGAGCCGCGTGGAATTTGCATTTTTTATTCATGAAGAGAAGAAATGACCTCACCTCTAAAGTTGTTCCTGCCTCAGAGAGTTTGTGTGGCTGAGAATTGCCCATACAAAGACTTTGAAATAAAGTGCTAAACTGCTATCTGTAAGGTAAAAACAAAGAGTGTGTGTTCTAAATAATGTCGCTTCTGTAAAGTAACCACAACATTAACAAGAGGTTTCTTCCTATATTTTCAGTGTCATAATGTAAATAATAAAAATGTCAATAATAAAACGGGAAACAAAACAAAGATCAAGTCAAGTACAACTGTATTATCAAATGTGCTGTGTGTGCAAAATACAGCACAGAAGAAATCAGATTCAGAATCATCTTTATTGGCCAAGTATGTAGAAAACACAAGGAATTTGTCCCCGATATAACACGCTGCATTAGTATCTCATCATAAACAAGGACATGACAAATAAGTATGGAAGGACATTTCGTAATGTAAGTGAACCGTAGTGTGGTGGTACCACCCAGTGACAACTGTGAGACAATGTGCAAAGTATCAAGCAGAGCTAAAGTGATCAGTGGTAGATTTCATAAGATATTAATTTGACGAAGGAAAAAAATTCACTTAAGTCTTAGTTTTCTTCCTATCGATTATTTTCTTGTCCATCCTGTGTTCCGGGGTCTAACAAGGAAGTCAGTCAACATTTTCGATGAACGTTCTCCTCATACAACGTTTTCTGTGTTTTTTCTGTGTATTCTCTCGTTTTTGGCGGTTAATGGGCACCAGAAACTCCCAGCGAAAGATGAAAACCATGAGGTACAATTTGCCCCCTGCCCCTGGGAACTTTTGTATATGTGGGTATCGGCATGTTTAAAATATCTAAACAGTATTTGATTTTATTTATTAAGGGTCTTTAAATAACTGTTCCACTCAAGTACTTGCCTCCATTTGTTAAATCACAAATTAACTGCAGTTTGTTCCATTTTTGTGAAAGACACATTTATTTTCACTGACCACACCCAAGCCTGATTTTCTCCAGACTTGAACTCACTTAAATAAACCTGTCGAACGAAACAAAGAACAGATGCATAGACAAATAAACTTAACTGGGTTTCAGGTAAAAAAAAGAATATCGAACCAACAGACAAACATTTTGTGGTGGCAATGTAATGGTATGGTGCGTCTTTGCTTGCAAATGACATGGCAGTGAGTCAGCGATTAGGAGAACCTTCAATAGCTGAGTGGAGCTGACGGGCAGAGTTGATAGGTGAGTGGAAAAACAATGGTTATGACTAATAAAGAGCTAGAACTGACTTTTAAAAACAACTGCAACAAGTCCAGCAACAAATGGGTGAGTAGCAATTAAGTAACATCCAAGTCCAGATTAAGAGTCTTTATATTACGGTAATTCATTTAGGACCGGGTCATGTCAAGCTTCATAATCCAGCTCCAGCACTCAGCCGGCAAACTTCGCATGATCAAAGTCAGAAAATTGGTGAGAAACGGTGCCGAATGATGCCGAACTATGACATGAATGCACCATGATTTACGAATGAATAACTGCTGATGACTGCTAGTGGAGGGATACCAAGGTTATGCACCGCTATTTGAACCTAGGGTGGAAGAATCATATTTGATACACTGTTGAAGGGGAAGTCAACACAAAAATGTTATTCACACCATGTGCCCCCGCTAGTCTAAATACAGCAAAATCCACCCATTTTTACCCATGTCAGGGGGTCATTTGCTGTCAAATGACAATGGCATCACCGTTGCCCACGGCTCAGGTAACCGCCAATCACGGTTCACCTCTTTTATGAGTTTGCTCATGCGAGGTTCACAAGCCAAGCCCCAAATAGTCTCGCTTAGGTCTACCGACAAGGGGATCCCCAAAATGAGATGAGGCATTGACTTTTGTCATTTTCTTTCCTCTCTTTGTAACTACAGCACGCCAAGAAATGAGGGATGACTTGATGTTTTTCAACACCTTGAAAATAGCAGTTTTCCCCATGTGCCTGGGGCAAGGAGCTGCATTACGAGTGTGTTTGCAAAACAAAATACCAGTCATTTTTCATCGAATTATGAAATCCAAAAACAAATGTGACAAGGTCCAGTGTATTTTCCTCTTGGATTAATGTATTTATACAAATAGGCTGGCCTCTTTCACTGTTCCTGGAACATTAATCCACGTTCTAAACCCTGCTGCAAGAAAAGGCTTATAATGCTAACTTTGTCATATTCAGCAGCTGTCAGCAAAATGACCACTGTACCGGGCCACACGGGTAAAGTGGCCTATTCATTATCCTAATCTCATTAGTTAAGATCTGTTAAGTAGAGATCAGTTTTAATGCATGCTTTTCCGTTTTAATTATTGACCATAAATACATTGCAGTGCATTAGGGGTCGAGAGAGAAGAGCGGAGCAGCTCCGAATAGATTAGGGGGCAAGCGCATTATCCCAATGTCCATATCTACCTAATCATACATTAGCAATAGCCATGAAAGCACAGTGACATCCCTTGCAGGTTGACATTCGACCCTCTGTGTGGTTTCTCAGTGTCTTAGCCCTATAAATGTCTCAACTCATGCGCTCCAAATTTTAGAAAGACGGCGGTGGGGTGGAATTACGTCAGTGGAACGAAGGCCCAAGAAAACAGTGAAGATTAAGAATGTTTCCGAAAATGCTGACACATTGTTTCTAAATTGTTCCATTGTTCGTCATATTGCAAATCAAATCAAGGAGGGGTTAATTTCCAGTTCTTTAGTTAAAGTGCTCTTGTACTATCACGAGCCATGTTGTAAGGTAAATTTGCACAAGCTAAGGAGATTTAATACCAGATGATCATGATCCAGGTAAGAGCCCTTTTGTGGAAAATTATTTCATCACATACACTGAAGGCTCTGCCCACCCTACACAAGTGAAATTACTAAAGCACAGGCGAAGGGACAGGGATAAGGTTGCAGCACTTAAATAGGGGTGCCTTTCGGACAAAAGTTTCTATTTCACGCAAAGAAGTCAAGTCACCGAGCTAAGTGACATGAAATGTGAAAGACTTTTTTCAACCATAAAAAATCTACAATCGTGTCAATGACAGTCAAAAACTATGAACGAAAAACTTTGAATGAAATTACATGTTGGAAGTCAAACAAACATCAAGTGTGTATTGAATTTCCAGCTCAATTCATCACGCCACACAAAACGACTACCGGTAATTATTTTATTGATCAGGTTAATAGTTTGAGGTCCAGCATGCAGTCACATGACGTCAATTTAACATTTTACAATTCATGGTATTACGTATTACAAGGAACAAAACATTTTCTTTTTCGTTCAGTACAGTGAACTCAGATGCTGTGTAGAAGACCTTGCGCTTCCTTTCAAATGACGTAACCCCTGATAGAGATAATTCAGAAGTGTCTAGAGTTGCTGCTGGACTGCTTTCTGAATGAGTGTCATATTTTTAAAAGAAGCATACCGGGTGAGAACTGTGCAGAAGAATGGAAGGTGTCTAAAATGTTCTGCTTTTGTTCCATTTCCCATTATGCATGATGTTGTTCGATCACTTGTTTTGTCACATTTGGAGTATTACCCTGTTATTTGGTGAAGTGCTCCTGTAAAAAAAAAAGATTTTTGTTTTTAATTTAACTTCACGTTGCAGAGAATAGAACCACCTGATTAGTCCTCACCTGCTCCCTCTGTTCATGTGCATAAACAATTATCATGGTTCATATTGGGGCCCCTGCACGTTGTAAAACGAGGATGCGCAGGAGGTTGGCCATCTCTGATCACTAACTACGGCAACAACTATGGGACAGTACTCGTCAAGCCTGCACAAACAGTGCTGCAGTTTCGCAAAACTATAAGCACCAGCTGGAGTGAAGGGTGCGCCTCTTCAGGGGGTGTACCTGTGCCTTGTTACCAAGCCTGCCATGTATTTGTTAGAATCCATTGTTTAATATTTCGTATATACATCTACAGAGAATGACGAGGGTGAATCAGTTTGGAAATACCTTCCACTTTTGATGTCATTCTGCCAAAAATAGTAAGGTGAACGATGAAATGACTTTTTCATGCCTAGTACAGTATATGGTGAGCAATATTTATGTCTTCTCTTCTACAAACATTCTTTGATTTTGTTAATCCAAGGTATTTTGTTCCAGATGTACCGGTAACTTCCATTGAAGCAACAGATGTGTCAGTATGAAGCGGAAGTTGTTCACTTTTTTCAATATTTAGAGATCATCCGGATGCTTTTGAAAATGTTGATGGTAATGAATTATTTTATTTTATGAGATACAAGATGGCGCCCGAGTAGGCAGCCTTTGGCAAGTGCTCTTCAAGAGCCTTGCTTTTTTGTTCTTTTTTGCTGTTTTGTCTTTTGTTTTGTCACATGCTGTTTGTTGTTTCATTGTGTGGACCTGATATGGACTGTTTTCAGCATTTTTTGGCCACAACATTCGTCAAAGGAGCAGTATCTGTGCTTGGTGGTTGCGCCTTCTCTGCAGCCTGTACCAGCACAGATTTTGATTGGGAGGAATGTCGGCGCCATTGACTGTCGGTGCTGGACAGACCTGGGGCGCTTGTGTTTTTTGCGCCAGTAATGGGCAGCATTTTTCACAACCCCGATTTGTTCAGTGGCTATGTCAGCGCTGTTGGACAGTTGGCGTTGGTGCGGCTGGATGGATGGCCGCTGAAGTTGAGGATGAGGAGAGAGGAGCGTTGGCGCAGAGCGCCGATGCGTTTTTGGAACCGAGAGTCGCCGCTTGGGATTGAAATGGATTTCCATGGGACAGGAGAAGTGAACCAATCTCTTTTTTCGTCAATGGATGCTACAGCTTCTTGTTGACTTTGAAACTTACCTTGTAGCCGACGTGTGCACATTTTGAGCATGACGTCTCTGATCCACTGGTTAAAAGACACTTTGATTCTCTCCTCTTTCATCTCAAACTGCTTCAAACAACAAAGCGTGTGACGGAAAAGTGGTTAGGACTGCACGACTGTCCGTGTTTTATGTTATGTGTTGTGTTTATTATTTTACTTTATGTTAACTGTTTTGTAAAGCGCTTTGTTACAGCTGACGCTGTTGTGAAAGCGCTATATAAATCAGCATGTATTGTATTGTATTGTATATTGGAAGATAAATTAAAATATTGTCTGTTGATGTTTATGCATCATGTAATCTGAAATGGTACACGCCATTTTTAGAATTGTTATGGTTTTGCCATGGACGTTACACTCCACATGTGAGCATGGGTCACTTGGCAGTGCCTAAACCACATAAAGGTTTTATGATGAGAACTGGCATCCTTGGCTTGGAATATACTCCCATCCAAATCGAATAACTTGGTTGGATGCCATCTACTGGGTAATTGTAATTTATGACTACCGGTAATTTATATA
This sequence comes from Hippocampus zosterae, assembly GCF_025434085.1. Classification (NCBI taxonomy): domain Eukaryota; kingdom Metazoa; phylum Chordata; class Actinopteri; order Syngnathiformes; family Syngnathidae; genus Hippocampus; species Hippocampus zosterae. Next base: position 21,438,121 of record NC_067455.1, on the reverse strand, counting down.
CCTGTAATTTGATCCTTTTGTGATTTTTTTTCATTGTTTTTCATCTTGCTTTTTGCTTGATTTTATTTACAGAATCAATTGATTATTGTTGTGTTGTTTTGCATGTTATGTTTTCATTAAATAGATATAGACTAACATTAACCTTTATATTTTTTTGTTGGATTAATTTGAGGACTAGCAACCCCTTTGGGGAAGATAATGGGGATCCTGTCTCAGAATGTGCCCATGAGTGAAGCTTTCTGTTTTTGCTCGAATGTGATGGTTTTACCAACTTGGCTTTTTTCATGGGAATGTCTTCTAACGTGACATATTCATGCAATTTTGGTCCATACAGTAGAATTGATTTAATATGCTGTTATTTATACCTATATATTGGAACTTGAACTTGAAAATGTTGTATGAGCTGAGTGGTCAGGAGCGAACCAGATGTGAGAAAAATCATGCTCAAAGTAAGCAAGAGAACTAGATTCCAAATGAAGGTGGACTCGCCTGGGAACTGATGAAGACTATGCATTGACAATCACAAAAAAATTCAACAGTAACTGTTATAAACCAGTTGAATTCAAGAATAACACAATTTTCACAACTTTCCCAGCTCTCTCTCGTTACTTTGTTTGTTCTCAAGACTTTTTACTTTGGCACTTCCGTGTCCGGTCGGCATTTAGGTCCAAATGCAGCTCCTCACACAACATGTTGCCTATGTGATTCAGACAGACATATAAGTCTGTTGCAATCTTTTTTGCAAGGCACATTTCAGTACTGTGCCCTTTTGAAGAATTTCAGCGAGATCTTTGATTGAAACTACATCCTTTCCTATCGACAATCAGTTTTCTATACAATTTATCCTCAAGCAGGTCAGCTGGAGTGTATCGTAGCTGACTTTGGGCGAGAGGCACCTTGGACTGGTAGCTTGTCTCTCGCAGTCTTTTAGACGTAATACAACAATAACTTGGTATTTTAACAGCATTACAATTTTGTGTATGTGATTGCTATTTAAAGGACAACGTGCAAGAATAACTGAATTTCATCCGTTGCTTCATTATCGACAGGCTGCTCCATACATTGTGCCCTAATTCAACTGAGTCAATCGTTAGCCGCCCGCTAACATGAATGAATGGATGTCTGGGAGCGTCAGGTCATAACAGTCATATTGAATCGGCCATATTAGCGAGTCAATAAGAGCCCTAGGCAGGTTTATTTAATTACAGTAGGAGACTGATTGGAATGCTTTCCCCGGAGTAAGTATAGACTATATCTCATAATCATAACAATGGTGCAAATAATGAACAGGTCAAAGTAATATCCCTTTGTGGTTTGTCACTGGTAATTACCCTGGTAAATTACTGCAGCATGATGTGGATTTGTGTTGTGCCTGCAGTGATGATTTGACAAACTGCAAATAAACCACAACAAATAAATGCACCATCCTGAGAACACGAGTGGGACAAATTAGAATCCTGATGACACCCTGGAGCTTAAATATTCGTTTTTCCTGAGAATGAATACTCAGAGACATGTAAAATGAAATGCTCTATATGATATGTTCAAACAATATAAAATGAGCGAGTGTGCGCACGTATACCCAGGTTGAGTTTTTTTGTTGTTGTTTGTTTTTGTGAATTAAGGATTACAGCCTAAAACTATTTACGCAAGCAATATAATTAATTCTGGAATTTTCTTCAAATATAATTTACATGTAAATATGTGTTCCATTCAATTAAAAGAAAACAATATAACACAAATTTAGATAAATGACATCCTCAAGGCCACACTTTTCTTTTCAATTGTTTTCATTTAGTTCACGACTGTCAATTTCGGCTGTGCGCACTGGTGTCATTGTACACATGTAAAAAAAATAACAGGAAAACTTTTTTTATGTCAATTAATAATTTTCTGTCTCCAGATTTTTTTTCTTCTTTCTTACTGTGTAGATGTGTCCAAAATCAGAAGCTGGATGCTCCGATAAAGCCAATTTGCAGGCTGGCTCCTTCGAAGCCTTCCAAAGACTCCTCCTCATGTCGCCTCCGTTGACTGCAAATACTGGAAAAAATTTTGAGTTGAATTTCCTCAATTTTATTTCATCAAGTCGCTACTTGAAAAAAATGATTGCAAATGATTTTATTGTGAGCAAAAAGGAAATAAAATTCAACACTCAAATTTGAACAGATTTATGCTGCGTTCACTGAAGGTGGGAAATCGGATTGTTCCAAGCAGAAAAAGTAGCGAGTAGTAAAACTTGAGCACCCTTTTGCGAGGTGCGTGTCGCGAAGTCAGAAAAAAAAGGAACCGGCTTCAAACTGATGTCACTTGACAATGGTAACTCCCATGAAGACAGAAGGTAAATAGGAAAACATTTTTGCCATTTACAAGATTATACTTTGGAAACAGCACAGAGTTATTTTTCCCGTTTCTCATTCCTTCACCTTTTGGTCCAAATTGTATTTTGGAAAATTTGTTTTGCATCCACTCCCCAAAACCCGGGAGTCCTATATAGAGCAGTTGTTTTCATACACACTTATTCAGCACAACTTCTGGGCCTGACGAATACTGAAATGTGGGTTGCTATGTTTGCTGGTCTACTGGGCAATAGATCCCATATTAACTTTATTAACACGACGTGTTTCTCTTGATCTTTTTGCATCACGATCCAATTTCGGGTTACATGCAAGGCAATATCTATCCACGTGGTGGCACCAAAGTAATGTACACGTGTAAATCTTCCTCTGTTGCCAGCTGTGTGTGTCATGACGTGTGAGCATGTGCATTCCATCATGTTTGACAGCCCAGATTGGCCCCGTGCTAATGACATTTGAAGACGTGGCTGACAGGATGAGAAAAAGACCCCCGTTTCTCCTACGCCTCAATTTATGGTTCTTTAAATAGCCGACTGCCTCATGTTTATTAGTCGCGTATCACAAGCAACAGCTGATAGACATGGATGCTCATTATCAGTTAGTGTTACTTCAGAAGAGACCAATCTGGACCCGGGTTTGGGTTTGTATTGCAAAGCAAAGCAAACAAACCTCAAGTGTCCTTGGGTGTCTTGAAAGGCGCTTACAAATAAAATGTATTATTATTATTATTATTATTATTACTATTATTATTATTATTATCACCATAGCTCAAAAAGAAACTGTAATTTATATTTACTTCAATTTAAAAGCAGACTGAGAGTACAAAAGAAAAATCACAAGAGAATGGATACAGGAAAACATATTGAATCTAAACTTTATTACATTTTTTTCACAACCTTCTCAGATGTTTGAAGGTGATTTTCTGAGACATCTGCAACTACAATTTGTTTTCCACATCTAGATTTGATATGTAACTTCAATTTACTAGCCACAAAATTAAGTACACTTACAACATCAAGTTAGATAAGGCTTAAGAGGTGGGGGTGTGGGGGGACGGTCTTTTAAGTTGTTAAATAAGTTCGTACAAGGCTGTACTGTTCTACGTTGCGTAAATGTAAGTTTACATTATTCTTTGTTAAGGACAAGCTTGGAAAATGAGATTCTATTATTTTGTGAACCAGTACGTGTATCTAATGTTATGGGCAATGAAGGTCCACATCTGCTTTTTATTAACACCAATATTTTCAATTCAATGACTATAACAGCTCCCTTATTCCACAAGGACTGCTACCATGGAATGTGACATTGTGGGTCTGGAAAGGTGGAAGGCCTGAATTAATACACTGTCTGTGCAGCAGTAAGGCGGCTTTACACGTGCAACGAGGATGTCATTTAAACTGGTTGGACACGATTAAACTGACGGGGTCGGGGGTTGGTTGGGGGGGCAGCAAACTATGGAAAATAACTTAATTTAGAGCCAGAAGGAAAACAGAATGGCACGCACTTCTGAATACTGGACCTGTACTGATGTCTAAATGATGGTGGAGGTTTTTCTCCACCAGATGGTGCCAAACTTCACAAGTCAGACAGAAAAGTCTTCCTGTGTGGAACATAAAATAAGATAACCTTTATTTGTCTCACACTGGGGAAATTTGCATCCATCCCTCCGTCCACCCATCCATCCATCGATCAGTCAATCCATCCATGCACTTTCTGCAGTACTTTCCCTGAATGGGGTCCTAAGTGAGCTGGAACCCAGCCCAGCTTGGTTAGGGTAGGACGAGAGGTGGGTTCCACTCTGGACAGCTCACCAGTAAATTACAAACCATATCCAAACAAGCATTCACACTTTCATCCACAACTTAGGTTTTCAGAGCAACGTAGTGTGCATGTATTTTTAATTCTTTTTTTTTTTTTAATCTGAGAGGACATGTCGCACACTCTTAACAGCAGGGCTTGAGCCAAATTTTAAAACCAGACCATCTTGACTGTGAGGAAAACGTGCTCAGCACGAGTTCACCGTGCTACACTTAAGACGGGTGCAATATTTACACGACAAAGAAATGATGCTACTCATATTTGCATTAAATTTATGATAAGTATGGAATTGCATTATAGGTATTGCTACAAAATCAATGTTTAAAGCCCAAATTCAATGACACATGTTTTATAAATAGATTTTACATCACTGATCTAAGTTGCTTAAACGTAACACAAAATGAAGCTGGAGTTATACAATAACTGTAATATGTCTGTGATACAGCAGATGGCAGCATTAATACATTTATCAGTAGCAACCTGTCAACGTGTACATTATATCATTTACTGTAATAAAGGGTGTTTTTTTGTCCCGTGATCAGACTGACTAACTTTGACCAACTCTTGATTCACAGCAAAAACATTCAATACAGAAATGATATTATATTCAGAAAACTGACCAAGAAAGCCAAGTTCACCTCACTTTTATTTTTGTTATATTTTAGCAAACAGTGGTTAGCACATCTGCTTCACAATTTGAGTTATTGCCTTTGGCCTGCCTGTGTGGAATTTGCATTTTCTCCAACATTTTCTTTTCTGGACACCAGCTTCCCCCTGCATTCCAAAATCATGCACGTTAGATTTATCTAATGTCTAAATTCTCCATAGAGCGCAGGTTATGAATGTGCGTGTGTGTTTGTCTATATGTTCGACTTGAACTATTGCCGTTTCAAAGCATGCACAGCTAAATTCCCCTCCAGACTTATTGCCACAATGAGGCCAATTCCTTCAGTCTTGGGTTCAACATCAAACAATGAATCTGATCAAATTTTTAGCTTTTAGTCTGCATCTAGTGCACAGCAGACATTTCGATCCAACCATTTTACATGTGGGCAAATGTCTTCTGAGTATGTGTGACAAACAGATGTGTTTTGTTTTGTCGCCGAGGTGTGCCTATTCAAAACATGAAACGCACTGAATTTCTTCACTTCATTTCAGATTCGGGTATTGCCTGTGAAGAAAAGTCTCATTCTAGATAGAGGTGAAACCTACATGAAAACCAGAATATCAACTAGCATCAAGGTTGTTGCCCAAACATTGGTCATAGCCAATCAAAGTATTTTGAATACCCCAGCGAAGAAAGAAACCACTTGTGTCCCAAGTAAAAAGAAGTTGAATGGAAAGCAGCAGTTGACAACAAAAGCATGAAAAAAGGCCAAAAGCAATCATGACATCAGCAACAGCTTACAGAAGACAGCGTTTAAGGGAGCACAATCCAGAGGCGTCACTAAGTTTTGTGGACATGTGGGCCAAGCACCCAGGAGATGCACAGGATATGAGCGAAAGTGGCACCAGAATAATAACATGCACCCATCCATCCATTTTCTAATCCGCTTATCCTCACGAGGGTCCCGGCGTGCCGGAGCCGATCCCAGATGACTTTTGGGCGAGAGGCGGGGTACGACCCAAATTGGTTGCTAGCTAATCACAGAGCATAAATACATGATCAACCATTCAAACTCACTTCACAGTGAGGGACAATTAACAGCAGGGGTGCCCGAGTCCAGTCCTCAAGAGTCCCTATCCAGAAGTCTCCCTCTTCCAACACAACTGATCATGATCATGATCATTTCAATCAGGTGTGCCAGAGGAGGGAGAAGTCTTCCCTCACGACATCTATCAACCATTTCTTAGGTCTCCTCTCACTCTCTTTCGCAACAGCTTCATCCTCATCTGCCTTTTACCAATATAATTGGAAGGTCCTTTAACATGGCAGCAAAAATAATGACCCAAAACACTCGTTCAAAAGCAAGATGTTCATGGGTAAGAGTTGGAAGGTTTAGAACAGACAAGTTCATCTCCACATTAAAACCCAATAGAGTGAGGAAGTATCTGGAATAACTGGAAATGAGATCCGAACTGTTAATCTCCTGTCTCCTTCATTTCGTGATGACAAACTCCAATATTTCTGTTCGACAGCAAAAATACAGGAATTGGCTTCATGGTTCCATAACTTTTGGAGAGTGGTGTACTTTGAAGAGTCACTGTCATCTATTTATATTGAAGCCTTACTTTAGTCATTGAAACAATCCAAAGGCAAATATATTTTTTTGTTTGTATTGTGGTTCATAATTCTGGGTATGGAACCACCGGGATTCATCACAACAAAATATATATTTTTTTTTTTTTTGCCAGAAATTATCTTCTGCCGACTGTCTGTTAATACACATCTGTGTTGCATTGAGTTTGATTTAGAAACGGTTCAATTAATTTGATTTTTTGAAATTTGTCAGTTGCACTCATTATAACTCTCTTTTCCATACAATTGTCAAAATAGGGCTGAATCTGAATTCTTTCTTCTTCCCTGATGACTTATTTGCTCAAAATGATGTAATTAGGACAAAAGGGGTTTATAACTGAGATCATTTTGATTCATCACACCTTATTCAACAGCAATATTAATAATCCACAATGAACTGAACTCAGATAGTAAAGGCTATTTGATAAGTGAGCGCCTCCAAGCTTCTGAGTGTTTATACAAAGCGGCGTGGCAACTTGACAAGTTGCACTTATGTGGAACTCTGACACGTGCACGCAATGACGTGTATGAAAACTTTCAGGACACATTTTCCAGTTTAGCAATCCTAGATTTCTGCAAAAACCCACAAAAGAGACACAGGGAGACACAACAGTAATGTGTTCCGACTGGATGCAGACCCTGACCAATGCCAAAGTGGGAAATCTCCTTCATCTGGAGGTCTCCTCAATCCAGGCCTGGCCAGGCTTTCTGGGAAGTGAGGAAAGCCGAGGTATTGAGTCACACTGGTTGTTGGGTCAGGGTGGTTTCAGACTGTTGGAAAAGAATTATCTTGGAGGGGCCAGTGTGGAGTGTGTATTCTCATAAGGGCAAGCAGGGATTCCCTTTGACAAGACCCACACTTTATTTTCTTATGGGGAAAAGAGGACGCGAGTGGGCAGGGGGAATGTTGGAGGGTGGGGGTGAGGAGGTGACGATGTGTGAAATTATATTGTCCAGATGTATTTACACGCATAACTGCAATCGCTTGAGAATAAAGAGCCGTTCTGTTTGCCAACAGATCTTGATGCACAGATGTGTGTAGCAAGCATAGCTTTCTGTATGTGCCTACGTTTATTGGAACGTACTGTATGTGCATTTCTCGCAGAGCTTGCCGTATTTTCTTTCTTTTATTGGCAGTGTCATTGCTACTGATCTCCTTTTACCGGAGAATGATTAGGGGCCCAGACAGTTTCCCAGAAGCCATCTCCGTTGTATTTGTGACACATGGGAGCTGCTGAGTAATGCTGCCTCCTGCTGCTCCAACTGACAAGCCAAGAAGCCATGGAGGCATTTTTCATGGTGGGAGTGTGTCATAACCAAAAATCCATCATGTCTGGATAAGTAGAGTAAAGCAAGCAAATGTACGCAGCAATGACACAAGGGTCACCTATATTGTTTTCTAGAACACTTTTCTGATTCAGGGTCAGGAGGAATCTGGAGCCTATCTCAGATGAATGACTCAATCACAGGAGTGACTGACATCTAAGACCGTTTCACTACAAACAGATCAGGAACTATCAGGAAATGTTCCGTGGCCCAACCAAAAATATTGGATCATTTACAGTATGTCAATATGGCTGATAACACCATAAGGGACCTTTTTTTGTCCCTTACCTTTTAAGTCAGACACTACTCATTTTCATCACGCATGAAACGATATTCTTATTTGTAAGACGACTGTTGAATGATGCATGAACAAACACAACTCATGTCTAGACTTCAGAAAATCACCAATCAGCCATTGTACAGTACTCTTAAGTATTTTTTTTTATAAAACTTGATGCAGTATTCTGCGACATACACATTACTATAAATGGTAAATTCATGCTGTACTACTGATAATAATAACGTGTTTTATTATGGGAAAAATTACCGGTCCAGCTTTTTTGATGTGACTTTTAGTTCTGGATAGATATCTTTGCATTTGTATTTTTACTCAGAATCTAGAACTATTACACAACGGTATCATATCTTCCAACAGTTTCAAGACCATTTTCGCAGGTGCTCAAGCTCCTATAAATTGAATACCAACACCCCTAAAATTATACATATGCAACCATTTTCACCACCGCTTATCCTGAAGATGGTCGCGGGGTTGCTGGAGCCTACCCCAGGTGACTTTGGGCAAAAGACGAATTAACCCCTGAACTAGTCGGCAGTCAGTCACAGGGCACATATAGGGGCGAATAACCATACACATCCACATTCACACCGTCACTGACTGGGAAGTGAGCACCACACACAAGTCAGGCGAGTGAACCGCTTTACACTTCACCATCATATATCTATGTGTGTATACACACACACACACTTTTACTTTTACTGTAGCTTAACCTTTTAGCTTGAAGTAACCTTTCTCATATTTAATGGTTTAGTACGTACTTACGTATTTCCCCAAAAATGTGATGCATCATTTTGCTAAATGCAGGAATGCAATGGCATTTGAATGTCCAAAACTGTGACATTCATATTGCTGGGCGGGGAGCTCAGCACACCTAAACTTCAACACCCATGGTTACACTCAGATAGTACTGTCAGCACATGGTCAGTATGTGACTGTGACACTTTGCAAAAATATTCAATTGTTGAGGCCTTCATGATTTGTACAGATGTCTGTCTTCTTCTACAGTTCTAATATGTTCTCTGAAACATAGGATATTGATGGTTCACTCATGGCCCTATTCTCATGTTCAATGCTAATTTAGCTCTAAGCACAGAACAACTGGGTGGAGTTTTCTTTGTTCTGGTATTTTCATAGACTCACAGAGGTGGAAGAGTGTTTTTGCACCGTTTTGGGGTGAAACACAGCAGAATCTCGGCCAATCAAAGTGCCTCCCCCATTCCTTTTAAAATGAGGGAGGTCAAAGCACGTAGTCGCACACGGTACTAGATGTTGCAGATACAGAAATTGCTGGAGTCTGTTCGTTTATACAGGTAAACTACTAAACCGCCCCCTGCAGTCGATGTAGTGTGCCATGCATGTGACATGGACAATTGGAGACGGCCTTGATCATGCGTTTGTATGACCTTGAGACATTTTGGGGTCGAAGAACATTTCAGAAGCAGACTGTTGGAATTGGAATTCAAACAACAGACCCTTTGCTCTCTGGGTCACCCGCTCTACCAACTAAGCAACAGGCACCCAAACATTTTGAAGCACTATAATACGCTAAGGATTTTTGTAAACCGTTTCATGAAAGCATTTTTTGAGTCACACAAAGGACAGAGATTCAGACACAGATTTAGCCTGGAATGTATGATAGGACACCCCTGATCACTGCGCGGGAGCACCACCCATCCTAATTAATCCAACGTAGCGTCAATGCACTGAACTAATACTCCCTAAGAATAAACAACAGGGATTACATCCCAGCAAATGCTTTTGTATAAATAACAATCTCTATGTACACAGCATGCTATCTGTAACTACAGCCATGCCCAGTTAGAAAACAAAGAAGTAGATCTTGTGTTACAAGGCATTGTGTGTCTGGCAATGGAAACACCTAGATCTAGGAGTATATGCAAAGACGTCAACAATATCCATTGCCAGTCTTTCTCTCTCTCTCTCTCTCTCTCTCTCTCTCTCTCTCTCTCTCTCTCTCTCTCTCTCTCTCTCTCTCTCTCTCTCTCTCTCTCTCTCTCTCTCTTTCTCTCTCTCTCTCTCTCTCTCTCAATTCAACCATATGTCTATCCATCTGACAGTGGCAACAACTACTGTGAAAAAAAAATCCCAGATCCCAAACGTTGTTGAAAAGAAACAGTAATTTGACAATTGAGACTGCTTACTGTACTTACTTATACTCCAAATGTGCTTTTATAATAAATCCTGCCAGTGATCAGGAGGAGAAGAAGCCAGTTTTCCAATGTTTTATGATGAGGGATCCCTTATTACATGATTATGCTATTTGGTTTCAGTGCAGAGGGTCCAAACTGCAGCATCAGGGTATTCCTCCTTATTGGGATCACTGTCTGAGGTCTGAGGCACTACTGCAGAATTCAAGCGAGACATATACCAGTGGATTGGCTTGCCAGAAATGAGTGATTTGCTTAAGGATGCCTGGTGAAAGCAAAAGGGTGTCAGATTGAGCCACGATGCATGGCAGCGCAATCTCTCCCGGTGGAACACCACTTAATTGTGTCAGGTTTCATCTCAGCACAAATTACTGGCATAAACAGCTTGGGAGAGAAAAAGAAAACTTGCACTCCACTGGTGTTGATATGTGCATGAAAATGGAGCAATATTTGAATCCAGCAACTTGTGAGTCATTCGGACCAGATGTTTTTATTTTCACGTGGACAATCAATCTGGACTGTCGAGCACATGTCTCTGAATGTGAGTGGTTGTTAAAGGCCTTAATTAAGCGGAACACAACCTGATACAATCACGCTATCAGTACATAAGCGCTGTCAAGGATGTGAAGGACAAGCCTCGCCCTCGGATGTCACCCAAACCATTAGCATAACGCTTATATGGCTTAATCCTCATGTGATACATTCTCACACCACTTGTGTCACTGCCAGATGAGGGTGAATCAAAAGAGAGGGCTGACTAACAACTTGGTGTGAATCACATCGCTTTCAACGATGCGTTGTTCTGCTGCTGTGAGTGTCATTGAAGCAAAGCATATTGCTGATGGAATTACTTTGCCTTTGACTCCGATCCTAGAACTTCAACATACAACAACAATGCTCACATGAAAATAGGACTCGATCTTAATTCTGCAAATGCTATGAGCCAAGTATTTCCAATAATGTTTATGTTCATCCATTTAAAGTATAAACTGTACCAACCATCCTATAAAGGGTGGCAAAGGGCTGAAGCCTATTCCAGCTGACTTGAAGGGAAAGGCTGGACTGATCAAACTGGGATAGTCTCCAGCTCAGCAAGACAAAGTCACAAACACCTAAATCCTTTTGACAATAAATTGTGCATGCGTAAATGGAGCCTCAGGAGATCACACATTTGCGGAGCGAACACTTGGAGACCATCTGTCAACCCTATCGTTCATATCGGTATGTGACCCCCACACCATCGCAAAAGATGTCAGAAAGAAGATCAGTCATCACAATCGTAATCATAATACATTGAATGAATTGAGTGCTACAATAATTCAGATTTGTCATTCCCCCATTTCCCGGGGAGAACATGCAAACTCCACACAGGGAGGCCGGAGCTGGAATCGAACCCGGTACCTCTGCACTGTGAAGCCGACGTGCTAACCACTGGACTACCGGGCCACTGTAAAATATTTAAGTGAGTTAATTTTTGTGTAGTAGTCAGCCAGTCACAGGGCATACATGGACGAACAACCATCCACACTTACAATTAAGGACAATTTCGAGTGTTCAATCGGCCTACCGTGCATGTCATTGGAATGCAGGAGGAAACCTGAGTACCCGGAGAAAACCCACGCAGGCCCGGGGAGAACATACAAACTCCACACAGGGAGGCCGGAGCTGGAATCGAACCCGGTACCTGCACTGTGAAGCCGACGTGCTAACCATTGGACTACCGGGTCACCCTTAAAATAATATAAAATTATAAAATACAATGAGCAGCACGGTGGACAACTGGTTAGCGCGCTGGTCTCACAGTGCAAAGGTGCGGGCTTCGATTCTGGCTCGGGCCTTCCTGTGTGAAGTTTGCATGTTCTCCCCGTGCCTGCATGGGCTTTCTCCGGGTACTCCGGTTTCCTCCCACATTCCAAAATCATGCATGACAGGATAATGGAACACTCTAAATTGCCCTTAGGTGTGAGTGTGAGCGCAGATGGTTGTTCGTCTACGTGTGCCCTGCGACTGGCTGGGAACCAGTTCAGGGTGTCCCCCGCCTACTGCCCGAAGACAGCTGGGATAGCCCCCAGCATGCCAGCGACCCTTGTGAGGATAAGCGGTTCAGAAAAGAGATGGATGGATGGAAAAAAATACGATGTATTAAAGTCTCTCATTGCATTCATCGTGCAGCTGTTTGCCCTTATACGTGCCACCATCTAGTGTTGATTATTAGTTAGAATAAATTGTACGGTAAACGAGTTCCGCCCGACACCAATTATTGTTTGTATTCGGCATCAGGCACTCAGACAGACGATACTTCATGAACTCTGTGCAGCTTATATGAAAATGAAGACAACTTCAAAGGATGAGTTAACTGCCAACTAAAAAGAAGTAAGAATGAGACAAGCAAGAACACGAAGAAGATTTAGCTCCTCATGTGTGGCTTTTATTGTCTTGTAGTTGCAACATGGATTTATTTGCTTTATGTATATGTTTGTGACAGGTTCTCATGGGTGGCCAAGACAAGCAATAAACTCTGCATTTTTTGATAAATATCGTGTTGTGCTTAGTGCTACATCCTGAGGGAGCGACACAATGACTTTCACCATACAATTTGCCAGCCCGTGCCCTGGCCAAATCCAGCAAAATCATGTAATACTAGCAGCGCCAATAGTTCGATGTGGTTCAAGTCAGCATAATGTTTAGTCAACTTTCAGCCAACTAATTATCAGGTGTGCATGGCATGTGAAAAGGAAACACCCTCAGAATGCCAGAATCTACACTGTGGCGCAGAGCAGTCGACCAAATTCCCAAACAGACCACCTCAATGGCAGGTATGGAGTTTGTGGAAGCAATAGCCACTAATATAGACAACAAAGAATTTACTGTTGGGGTTTTCCTAGATCTAAAAAAAACTTTTGACACAATAGTTCATAGTATATTATTGAAAAAACTAGAAAGATATGGCATTAGAGGTGTAGCTTATAAATGGACAAAAAGTTATTTAGAAAACAGATATCTGTACGTGCAGCTCAACAATAAAATAAACGAATCAACTGAAAATTACTCATGGAGTTCCTCAGGGGTCAGTGCTTGGTTCAAAACTATTCATCTTATATATAAATGATATCTGCAAGGTCTCAAAACTATTTAAATGTGTCCTATTTGCTGATGATACAACTTTCTACTGTTCTGGAATAAATCTGAAAAGCCTCCAGACAACCGTAGAAAACGAATTAAACAAATTTTAAAAAATGTTTCGACAGAAATAAATTGTCACTTAACCTGAAAAAATTTAAGTTAATTGTTTTTGGCACAAGACCAATCAAACACCAAGCTAAAATTATGGTAAACTCAATTGAGATAGAAAGAGCGTATGAAACCAAGTTTCTCGGATTAGTAATAGACTCAAAACTATGTTGAAAGCCACATATCGATAACGTAAAAAGAAAAATAGCCAAACCATAGGGATCCTCTACAAAACCGAGGAAGTGCTAAATAAGAGATCTTTGTACACATTAAACACTTCATTATTATTACTGTACCATATATGACCTACTCTGTGGAAATATGGGGAAATGCCTGCAAAACAAACACACTGCCTATTCTAAAACTAAAAAAAAAAACCAATTTAAATTATTAATAGCTCAAACTATACAGAACCGACAAATCCACTATTTATCAAATTAAATACGATGAAATTTTATGACCTGGTTGACTTTAAAGTCGCTAGATTAATTTACAAAGCATACAATAACCTGCTCTGCCAAAAATTTCTGAAATTTTTTGAAATTCGAGAAAGCAGCTATGATTTAAGAGGTACCAACTTAAAAAACTCAAAACAAGAACAAACATCAAGCAAAGAAGTGTATCTATCAAAGGTGTTAGTCTGTGGAATAATTTCGAAACGGACCTGAAAATGAGTAAATCGCTTGCTGAGTTCAAACACAAATTCAAAAAAATAGTACAAACAACCTACATCCATCAGAGTTAAAATGATAAATTCTAAACATCTATATATATATATTGCGCGTCGTCCCGCACGTGGTCTGTCCTTCCGTCTGTCTCTTTTCAAAACGTACCTACTTCACCGCGCCGCTGCGCGCCGCCGCTGCGCGCCGCCACTGCGCGCCGCCACTGCGCGCCGCCACTGCGCGCCGCCACTGCGCCGCTCAGGCAGTGGCTCACTACGATCGCGCGGGCATCTTAGCGAAAAAATGTTGTCTACCCACAAGCATTGCAATGAAATTGTTAGTTATTTAGTAGAGCTAAACATCTCTTTATTTTCGCGATAAGCAATGAAGATGAACAAAAAGCTGAATCAAGCAACAACACTTTTGTGGGCCGAAGGCCCACCTTACCAGCCTTCCGCAGGAACTAGCTGATGAGCCGCCTGGAGGGCGGCGAACCAGCTAGTTAAATATAATGGTAAATCAGAATTAAGTTGATAAATAGAGAAAGGTATTGATATATCCATTATGAATACCAGAGAAAATTGACACAAGAGTGCCAGGGTGTGGATGTATATAATCCCGATACAAACCAAAAGTTGTAAAAATATCACGGTTAACGGAAAAGTATGAGCTTTAATGGCGACTTCTTTCTTCTTACTTTGTTTCTTTTCTGATTAATATAAAAATGATTTAGTAGATATAAACACATAACGGGGTAGGACTAGATAAGTTTTTTACTTCTTCCTACTCCCTTGAACATGATAACTGTGTTGAATGAAGACTGATTTCTTTCTTTTTACTATTTTATCTACCTTATTTTCTGTCAAATTATTACTGTGTATGTTTTATGTTCAATAAACAACAAACCAAACCAAACAGGCAAAATGAGGCTTGCAATGGTGCAAAAATTAAGGTTCGTCAATTTTATGATGGAGAGCAGCTGCACTGTCGCAATATGTGTCCTGTGTGTCATTATAATATATTCAAAAGTAAGAAAACACTGAAAGGATTTACACATTCAATTGACCAAAGAGGCACCATACTGATGTTCTTTCAAACACGGGATGATAAGATGAGAAAAAAAAGAAAAACCTTTATTAGTCTCGCATTGGAGAAATTCCCAATTCACAGCAACAAAGTTATGAATAGAAGAAGTAGAACAACAAAATATAGGAGCTGCTGGAAAGGTAGCCACTCTCGCGGGGCCATTTTGAAGTCAAAATAACAAAAATAACACAACACAACACAACATATAGGACACAGACATTACGGGGGGAACAGTTAGAAATACGGCAGCATAAAAAGAATATGCTTCCAAACATACATGAACCTCATAACTCCCTGCCCCCCCCCCCCCAATCCCCTAAAAAAACGCCGCCAACTGGACAGATGCCACGGTTTCCAAGCAACTCACACAAACAACAGGAAACACAAGAGGGGTTCCATCACAGTGTGCATAAAAAAGAAGGTACTGAAGAGAGAATTTTAGAAAAAAAGAGGAAGCAGACATGAGTTGATCTCTTGTGGCCGCCTCACTCCTAGACCTTTATTGCATGACCTGCAATAAAGATGTTTTTGCTTTACTGTCCCAATAGAAAAACAGTCATACAAGGCTATGTCTCTGCGTGACTTGGTACGATCATTTCATCTCATTTGTAAATTTTCAGAAGGAATGAACTTCTGTTGCTTTTTTCCTGCCGTCAATCACTTGCTGCCCCCATATGCTTACGGTGGCCATTTTCGAGTTTGAGCTATCGAGCTGAAGAATGCAGCTCAAAGACCCAACAGCTAGCATCACGTTGCAACGTGTCTCATAAGATATTGAGCTATTTGAGAGTCCTACACCAATACAACAGCGTAGTAAGTGGCCAAACAATAATCGTGACTTCGAAAAGGGGAAAACGCATTTGGAAAGCAATACACTTTTTAAGTTTTACGGAAATTATTAATTCCATGGGCGGCCCTGTGGTTAGCGCATTGACCTCACAGTGCAGAAGTGCAGGGTTCAATTCCGGCTCCTGCCTTCCTGTGTCGAGTTTGCATGTTCTCCCCGTGCCTGGGTGGGTTTTCTCGAGGTACTCCGGTTTCCTCCCACATTCCAAAAACATGCACGGTAGGCCGATTGAACACTCGAAATTGTCCTTAATTGTAAGTGTGATTGGTTGTTCGTCCATGTATGCCCTGTGACTGGCTGGGAACTGGTTCAGGGTGCTCCCGCCTCCTGCTCGAAGACAGCTGGGATAGGCTGCAGTACCCCCGCGACCCTTTTGAGGATAATCGGATCAGATAATGGATGGATGGATAGATATGACTGTACAATACTGCACCCAATCCACCCATCCTGATTAATGGCATTTACATTTGTTTCTTTAGGAAAAGATGCTTTGCGAATGTTATCATAAAATGAATCTAACTCATGTCTCAACGCACCACTGTTTGCAGTGTGCTTCATTTATTTCTAGCTAAGTCACTGATTGCAAAGTGCTGGGATGGGTTCGTATTTTCCGCAATGTATGCTGCACCTAAAAGCATTCCATTTTCCCAAAAGCAGACAGTGCACTCTATTATCCGATGTGCCTTATGTATGGTGTTAAAAAGTCGCTTAATATTCCCCATTGAGTTTTTTCTTTGTGAGTGTTCCTATGCCATCTAGTGGGGATTATTAGCAGGAATCAATTGTAACCTAAAATGCTTCAGGGACCAGTTCTCATGTGTTTATTACATGTGCAGCAGCTGTGAGGTCTCTCGATAAATAAAGCTGTGTTGTATTGCATTGTATTCCATTTAGCGTAGCTCCATCCAGTGGATGCATAATGCAACCGGCAGCCATTATTGGATCTTCAACTGATTCAGGGTGTCCCCCGCCTACTGCCCGAAGACGGCTGGGATAGGCTCCAGCACCCCCCGCGACCCTAGTGAGGATCAAGCGGTTGGGAAAATTTATGGATGGATAAATATTTCACGAATACACACACTGAAAATCCTCAAAATTAATCAGCGACTCACTCACCCGCATTATATGGCTATAAAGCTCACTTTCCATCAATAACAGGCGCTTGCTCAAGTCGCCGTATGCGTTTGCAACACTTTTAATGGTATTTAAGTTTACCTGTTCATGAAACAAACAGTCAAATGTTCTTGTGTGGAGGAAAAGCTACAGCGTTTTTTTAATTAACTGGAATTTTCAAGGGTTTCATTTACATTTTTTCACATTGCATTTACCGGGTGACAGGCGAGTGATTATAGATTACTGTATGTTTTTAAAGAATATCAAATTTCTTGGGTGGAAAATGCATCCGACCGATCAAATTAGCATATTATCAGACCGGCAATACAGACTCTTTCAGGGAACTGGTTTGCGAAATCATCTGTGTTGATGTAGGAAAATAGTCTCACAGGTCAAATATATTTGACCTATAGAACGTGTTATTGGCCACAGTCTTTGAATTTGCTGCACATGTGGGTAAGATAAGAGTAGCCATGGTGGAGCTCTTATCACAACTCACACTGTCAGCAAAACCAGTACTAGAGCAAACAAAAAAAAAAAACACCAAGTGCAGTAATAGGTCATTAGTTAACAATGTGCAAACATTTCGACCCCACAGAACAATTCTCCGTCTAGACATGAACAACTAATGCGCATCCACAATAGACCTTTACGATTTTGTTTTCTTTAATGCAACGGTGAAAAGAGAACACATAAAGGTGGGCTAATTTACCATCTTAACCAATCAGTTTCAACTCAAGACCATCTTCCAAGCACGTTTCAAGTCTAATACCCACTTCTCTTGCCGAACTCTTTGCACTTTTTGTTGATGATTTTTTTTTCGTTTGCTTTGAGTGAATGCTAAGTAAATTGAAGGCGCAAAGCTAATTTCTTATTTGTTGTATTAATATAACTACACTTGGTTGTATTAAATTGTCAATATTCCTGAAGGTAGTTGTGTCAAGAAGTTGAACATCCTAGTTCCTTCCCATTCTCCCGTCAGTGGCCATGTGACGATGAGATCCCTGCTTCTTTGCTTTCAAAGCCAGACATATATGTTACTTCCTGTTCATAAGAGGAATCTCTGAAAAACCCAGGAGCTAAACATACAGCAGAGTCCAGACATGCCTAAGATAGCTTCTAGCGGTACATTCTGAAAGAGGAAAAAGGGGAAGTAAAGAGAACTGACCGAAACTAATCACAACTTGCATAAAATCTTATTTCATCCATAATCACCATTCATGTCTTCAAAAATTCTAAGATGACTAATTATGTCTGTGGTTACAGTTGCCATTGACGTTGAGGATAAACAACTGGGACGGCTGAGTAATCAAGTAATACGCTAATATCAATATGATGAACACAATCGAGCATTAAAAGGTATTTAAATCTGTCTGATTCAGGTTGTGGTTGCATGCCAGTGAGCACATTTTTCCGGATATGTCAAACTCTTATACTCAAATACAGAAATGGGAGAGGCTCACCGCGGTAGGACAGAGGTATGCCACGTTAATTTTAGAAGGATTTCCCAAAAATTTGATATTTTAGTTTTAGCATTCTTGTTTGTATAAGCATCTGTCCCAACCGACATGTAAGACAAAGCTATCGAGACAAAGTTAGCCTAAATTCAGAATATCCATGCTAATGTGTGCAAATTTTGCCTGGTGAGGTCAAGTTGTAGACTCTTTCCTTGGCCAAACCACACATAGTAAATGTTAGAGAGGCCACCAATTACACTACTATCAAAGCCAAACCCACTCTTGTCATTTATTATATAGTCAGAGCAACTGGAGATGATTCCCAGCCCCTGATGTACTTCAATGAAACAATGTAGTAAGCAAATACCGACTCAAGGCATTAAATTTGTCTCATACATATTTAATTTTGCACTGCTTGACAATAGATAATTCCTTTATGCAACTAAATAAAGAAGCAAAGGAAGCGAAAAATACCAGAGCAACATCTCAATTGTAAACACGTAGGCCGCATGTCTGTCTTTCAAGACCATGAGCAGTGATCACTTTGTGTGAAACAAGAGCAATGAGCAGTCTGCTCATAAATCTCAGTGTGCCTCTCACGGCCTCCACAGACATGTTGTGGCTTCTCTGTACGTGTGTTGTCACAAGGCCAGATGCAACAGCACCGTAAATTAAATTCTTACATTTCCAGAGAATATGTCAAGCGCTTCCATACCCTGCATCTGATCTGTTTGGCTTGCTAACCCAAAAGCATCAAAACCTTTAATGGAGGGGAAAAAAAACCAAAGACAGTTAAGTCCAGAAGTGTTTGGGTAGAGGTTTTATGACTTTTTTGCCTTTATCCATGACCACAGTTAAGTTCTGAGCAATAATAACAGCAATTTACTGCCTCAATTTTCAGGGGACTTTCATATTTGTACCATTCACACTGCCATTATTTGAAATCATAAATGGTTAATTAGGAACTCAAAGCATTTATACATAGTTTCTGCATTCATCTAATGATAACGCAGCATCAGGAATTAAAATTAAATCCGATCTTAGAGGAAATCAAAGCAGTTCATTATTTTCCCTTTCCCAAAGCTACATTACGTTGTAAGCGCTATGAATTGTCCACGCATTCTGGGGGAAAAAAAAAAAAACTCTTCTATTCGAAAGCTAAATGATTTTGGTGAAACCTCTTAAATTCATTTGGGTTCAGTTCCGACACCGTTAGTCTTTTAATAAGTGAGGAATGTAATCTTTTGACCTGCTCTAAGTGTCCTGAGACAACTTCTATTGTGATTTGATGCAACATAAACTCTTCACTTCAAATATATTACATCATATACTTCTGCCTCTATCAGATGAAAATGGCACACAGCAATTAGTAATGGCTTGGTCCCCCCAGTTCCAACATGACAATGTCAAATGTTGACAATGTTGAACAAGAAATTCAGCCCTCTGTTGCGACTGACACTGCATCATCAGTCGATGAACAAAGGCAATATGTTATAGTGTACCTGTGTATCAATTCATAATTTCTTGAGAATAAAAAGCATTCAAATGCGTTTTGGTTACACCGTTTGTATTAAAGCAAGCTTATAAGAGCTAACGGGAACTTTCTGTCCAAGGCACCATGGCAGCGAACATGCGCAGCAGAGGCTACTGCTCTAAGACTGCAAGGGAATGTCAAAAAAAGAAGGGATCAAATATATGTGTGTACATACAATTGTGTGTACATGCCATTGACTAAATATGCACTACAACGCACTCAACTTTTGTTCTGAATCAGCTTCTTATTACTGGTTACGACGCGACTCTGTTCTCATTCATTCCTGCAGCTTCACTGTGATTTAAACTCAGTGGTCGCTGAGCGTCTACAGCGCGGACGCTGGGCGTCGATAGAGTTCAGGGTAGGTTGTCCCAATGCATTGAAACGAGACGAGTCATTGGATAAATGCTAGTTTTGTCCGGCCCATTGGATGCTCAGCGTCTCTGGGAGTCTACGGACAGTGGGCGTTTATAAGCTGGCCCGGACGCTGAGCTTTTCTGCATGATGATTGGATGATTTGTCTGAGGCTGAATACCTTTTTGGTTGACAACGAAATGAGCCAATCACTGATCTTTTGGTGTCGGCATCCGTGGGAGCATTTTTCAATTCTCATTCAGTTGAACTGGAGACTTCTAATAATCTCAGCGACACTCTCTCAGAGATCTCATCGCTGATTATTACAGCAATTTCAGGATGAGGATCTCTTCAGGAGCAATGACATCCAGTTGGCACAAGGTGGAGATCGGTATCATCACAGGGTGTACTATCTCTGTGACACTGTTCTCGCTAGCCATGAACATGCTCACAAAATCTGCTGAGCCAGAGTGTAGAGGGCCCCGCACAAACTCCGGACAACGGCAACCACCCATCAGGGCATTCATGGATGACCTCACAGTCACGACAGAATCAGTCCCAGGCTGCCGGTGGATTCTGAAGGGTCTTGAAAAGCTGGTGGCGTGGGCCCGGATGTGTTTCAAACCCGCCAAATCAAGATCTATGGTGCTAAGGAAAGGGAAGGTGGAAAACAAGTTCCGGTTCACCATCTCAGGCACAGCCATTCCATCAATCTCAGAGAAGCCGGTCAAGAGCCTAGGGAAGGTTTTCGACTGCTCTCTGAGAGACACAAAATCTATCCAGTCGACATGCACGGAGTTGGATGGCTGGCTGAAATCAGTGGACAAGTCAGGCCTACCGGGGAAGTTTAAAGCCTGGGTATACCAGCACGGCATTCTTCCCAGGATCCTGTGGCCCCTCCTGGTCTACTCCGTCCCCATCTCGACAGTTGAGACCTTAGAGAGGAAGGTCAGCAGCCACCTCCGGAGATGGCTAGGACTTCCAAAGAGCCTGAGCAGCATCGCTCTCTACGGAAACAGCAACAAACTGCAACTGCCCTTCAAATCCTTGGAGGAGGAATTTAAGTTCACCAGAGCCAGAGAAGTGGTTCAATACAGGGACTCAAGAGATCCGAAGGTGGCTAAGGCTGGGATCCAAGTGAGGACTGGCAGGAAATGGAGGGCAGAGGAAGCGGTTGAAGAGGCAGATGCAAGGCTCCGGCACGGGTGCTTGACTGGAGTGGTCACACGAGGTCGAGCTGGGCTAGGATCCTTTCCATCTCCCCAGCTGAACACCAAGGGGAAAGAGGGGCAACGTCTTGTACAGGACGAGGTGAGAGCAGCAGTGGAGGACATAAGAACCTGCAAGGCTGTGGGAATGAAACAACAGGGTGCTTGGACAAGATGGGAGAACGCAGTTGAGAGGAAAGTGACCTGGGCAGAGCTTTGGAAAGCAGAGCCTCAACGCATTAAATTCCTCATCCAGGCAGTTTATGATGTGCTCCCAAGCCCGTCAAATCTGCACACATGGGGCATAGCAGAGACACCGGCATGCCCACTGTGCTCCAAGCGAGGAACCCTGGAACACATCCTCAGTGGCTGCACAAGGGCACTTGGAGATGGACGGTACAGGTGGAGGCATGATCAAGTCCTTAAGACTATCGCGGAAGCCATTACCGCAGGGCTGGCATGGGCTAAACAGTTCCGCCCCTCCAATAAAACCATCGCCTTTGTCAGAGCTGGGGAAAAGCCTACCGCGTCCAGCAGAACATCATCTGCAGGCATCCTGACATCTGCAAGAGACTGGCAGTTGTTGGTGGATCTTGAAAAAAAGCTGAAGTTCCCCAGCCATATTGCAGTTACCACCCTACGACCTGACATTGTCCTCGTATCGGAGTCCACCAAACAAGCAGTACTGCTGGAGCTGACAGTGCCGTGGGAAGATCGCTTGGAAGAAGCCTTTGAGAGGAAGCTCTCCAAGTACGCAGGACTGGTCAGCGACTGCCAGCTGGCTGGTTGGAGAGCAAGGTGTTTCCCTGTGGAGGTTGGTTGCAGAGGATTTGCAGCCCGTTCCTTGGCCAGAGCCTACTGTAGTTTAGGCATCGATGGAGAAAGGAAAAGGAGAGCCATCCGCAATACCACTGAAGCGGCAGAAAGAGCCTCAAGATGGCTGTGGCTCAAAAGAGGAGATCCATGGAGTCATGGTAGCTAGCTAGCTGTCTGGACACAAGCCGGGACTTGATCAACCCCGGCTGGGTCACCTGGAGGAGGGCGTCTGATAGTTGAAAGACCCGAAACGTCCAGTGAATCCAGGAACATCACTGATGATGTGTCCAGATTAGGCATCAGTAGATGTATGTACACAGTTGAAAACAACTAGCGACAGATTAATATTTTATTTCTAGTGTGTTTTGTTGTAGTTGATTGTGTTTACAGACTGACTTATATCACCACAGTTAAGACCCTGGAAAAGACACCTTGTTGGTATGACAGGGTCACAGATCATTTTCTTGAAAAGGAACGGAGAGTAGAATTCACGTACACATAAACAGACACATTTTATGATGTAGGCCGAAATTGGCTTCCCCTCCTTGACAGACCAGCATCCGCCACTGGTGTGCAGACATACCTGCTCCTTCTTGGCCTGCTGGAAGAGGAGCCGTGACGTAGCATCATTGAAAGGGCAGTCTGTATCTGAGATGACCTCAAAATACACTTGTTAGTTTAGCATTAGATAGGAGCTGTAATGACAAGCGGGTGGATTTAAAAGGAGTTCAGAAGGATAGGCACTTCAGAAAATGGATGGATGGTTGGAAGAACGTGGGTTCTGTCGTTCGACAATGTACAGCCTGGTGTAACTTGATGGTTAAAGTCACGATCTAAAACGAATGGTTGATGCTGCGTTGCCGTTATCGCATATGTATACTCGATATTTTCTCAAAAAGTGAATTTGAGGCTTGGCAAAGCTCTTTGGACAACAGAGTTGATAAAGCACAAAAAAGTACTCTCTCTTGCCCATCATGATAATATTGGATGCTACATTTTTTGGACTATCTATAACAAAATACAATGACTCAACCATTCAAATGAATTTGGTTGTTGAATGGTTAAAAATCAGCTGTGGATTTGATGTACAAGTCTAGCCCCTAAGCGCAGTATATGATGATATGAAGATATGACAACAACAGCGATACGGCGTATCACTAATAGCAACTGATGGTGCAACGGATTTGTCCAGTCAACGACGTGATTTGACATCCGTTCCTAACATGGCGCCTTACGTTAAAATTAATTTATATACTGCTGTTTTCAATTTTGGCAGTGAGTTCATAACAATCAAAAGTGTCATGTCACTGCTGTTAAAAGCACATTTTATAATCAGTAGACTTGAGTTCTTCCAAGGAGAAGGAACCCCAACACTTTAAAATTTATTTTGGAACAATAACAACCTCAATACGGGTATTTTTTTCACTTAAAAACCTTGTCTCATGAAGAATTAACTTTTAGTCTTGGGATTTGAACATAAAACTGCAGTCTCAGAATCTCAGACATGCTTTTGACACAATACAAATAAAAAGCTTATGAAACAAACGTCACATTTTTTCAAGAAAAGGGAACAACACCAATTTCACATGGGAATATGTCTCATGGGCTTCAAAATTATGAATAGACAAAAAAACGAGAGTCTTACAGATCCCTCAAGTGATGACATCTGCCAAGGAAGAATTAAGTATGGTTAATAAAATTTTGATTCTCATGCATCATTTTTGACTCATTTTTGCGGTTGTTGAATCCACAGATATTATCTGAGGCTGTTCGCTTAACACATGGCTGTATCTTTACGACACGCATTACATCATCAGGTACATTTTTATTGAAATATAGGATGCCGAATAGTTTGATGAGTTGTTGCTACGCAGAGGGTCTGAAGTGCTCTATTGTTGACAGACATTGAAGCTAATGATACTTTGCTCAGTAGCACGGAATCCATCAAGATAAGACAAGAGACTGCTACTGAACCGTGTGCCACACCACAAGGTTTTTTAACTTGCCAAAGAGTGAAAGCCCATCCTGCTGACGGTGCCAATCAGTTGCGCAGCTCCTTCTTTTCCTACCGCAGGTTTGTATCATAATTCACGTTGACTATATGATGCTGCTTTTTCATCTTTGAGCTCACACGTGCACATCAGCCAAGCCACAGCTGACGCCAGAGATGGAGCAACTGCAGGCAAAGAAAAACACAACACACTCACTTTCTCCCCATGCCGTCTGGTTGTGCCTACCTCCAAACTTGAGTCTGCTTCTGATTATGTGATCATCCTTTGGTTTTGCCATCAGCCTTTGAGACCCACAGCAGCCCCTAACCAAAATGTATTACATAGGTGCTTGTCTAAGCCGTGGTTAATTGCCCTTGCGGCTGGCGACAGTCCAGCTCATCTTGATGTATGGCTTTTTCTTTCAAGTTACAAATATTCCCACACTATTTGCAACCCGCATAATAGTGACTGTATTCTGCCATATACATTTCGAGCGCTAATCATTAGAATCCGCGCTCCAACTATTATGTGTCACTTCATTAAAAATGTCAAATTTGAATTAGGCGTCCCGGTAGTCCAGTGGTTAGCACGTCGGCTTCACAGTGCAGAGGTACCGGGTTCAATTCCAGCTCCGGCCTCCCTGTGTGGAGTTTGCATGTTCTCCCCGGGCCTGCGTGGGTTTTCTCCGGGTGCTCCGGTTTCCTCCCACATTCCAAAAACATGCGTGGCAAGCTGATTGAACACTCTAAATTCTCCCTAGGTGTGAGTGTGAGTGCGAATGGTTGTTCGTTTCTGTGTGCCCTGCGATTGGCTGGCAACCGATTCAGGGTGTCCCCCGCCTACTGCCCGAAGACAGCTGGGATAGGCTCCAGCACCCCCCGCGACCCTAGTGAGGATCAAGCGGCTCGGAAGATGAATGAATGAAAAAATTTTAATTACTCATGTGAGCTGACAGCTCTTTTGCTGAAGACTCAAATTTTGAGGATCCCTGCAGTATTCTGACGTCCTCAGGAATGAATAGAATTGCATTTTCAGTAAACAAGTGCTACATGTGGTTTTACTTATCTGTCCGACCAACCAATCACAAGTTATATCAGTGTTGCCTGATGGAGTCTGTGACTGCGTTTAGGTGGTTTTAGTGGAGTTGTTGACTGAACGCCACGTAAATTGACCTGCAGGATGATGTCTGATGTGAATATTTGTTCCGTTTTATTTTGTGGAACACCACTTCTACAAAGACAAGTATCAAATTTTAAAAATATTTTTCAACAAATCAAAAATCAAATTACATATTGTAATTGTATACTGAAATGTAATTTGAGAGTGGCATATTTTCCTGGCGGTCTGGTAGGCCAGTGGTTAGCACGTCGGCTTCACAGTGCAGAGGTACCGGGTTCGATTCCAGCTCCGGCCTCCCTGTGTGGTGTTTGCATATTCTCCCCGGGCCTGCGTGGGTTTTCTCCGGGTACTCCTGTTTCCTCACGCATTCCAAAGGCCCACCTTACCAGCCTTCCGCAGGAACTAGCTGATGAGCCGCCTGGAGGGCGGCGAACCAGCTAGTTCAGTATAAAGTCCTTTGAGTCAGTTGTGTGGTAATAACATGCCGTTTATGTATTGTTTATTTCTGCATTTTTGCTTGAATGCAGACAATGGTGTATTTATTTTAAAAAGTACACTACTTGAATATTAACTAACAACTTTTCTCGAGCAAAGGTTCAAGAACACTGCTTTCTATTTTTCAAATTGTTTTATGGATTGGACTGCATAAAAAATTATTTGTATGTTCTTCCAAATCACAGTAAAAAAAATCACGTTTGTTTTTTGTTCTCTTTTTTGTACCTCTTTTTTATGTTAGGGTGGATTTTAAAGAAAACCTATTCACTCATCATTTACGTCAGTATGTGAGGAAAATAAATGCAAATGGGGAGTTATTCTCTGTGGAATATAGAAGCAATACAACAATCGCAGTAAACATAGGATACACTGCTGGTTGTTCTAAAGCAGTGGTTCTTAACCTTGTTAGAGGTACCGAACCCAACCTGTTCATATGCACAATTCACTTAACCCGTTTTTCGTAAAAAACAAAAATAGGAATTTATTTATTTATTTATTTATTTATTTATTTATTTATTTATTTATTTATTTATTTATTTATTTATTTATTTATTTATTTAACAAATTCAAGAAGTTAAAAGTATACGTTTTTTTTTAAATTGTGCACAAAATGAACCAGTCAGTGATGGCCAAGCGGGCATGTCAGAACTAATTGACATGTTTAGTCGGGTGTGTCTTAACCTCCATGGCAGAGGCTCTGTCGAACCCCTGAGACTGATTCACCGAACCCCTGGGGTTTGAACGAACCCAGGTTACGAACCACTGTTCGAAAGTGTGCGAATACAAATGTGAAAGTGCAAGCGCGCGAGGACGCGAGGACACACACACACACACACACGCACACACACACACACACACGCACACACACACGCGCACACGCACACGCAGTCACTCGCGCCGTGTGCGTGCGCATTTGCGCCTTTGGGATCTTACGGTGGAAAACATCATCGCTTCGACCCGGAGCTTGCAGGAGCCCGGTAGCTGGCGTCATGGATGGGCGGCGCGCTGACGGAGAATGGAGGGTGTTTTCCGGCTTTAAAAGAACCAGAGACTGCCCCTTTGACAAAGCCGCGCTGCGTCATCGACCTGGGGGGACTCTTGGAGACCTTCAATGGGCACAGGACAGCATAATTCACCTCAGCCGCTAGTTTCTTGAGCAGCGCTCACCTCCTCATTCACTCGGCCAACGCTCACACGGTGTGCAATACACACCACGTTAATAATACATTGCTTAACTTAACTCCAAATTATAATTTTACCCGTGAGTTTGTTATCTCGCGTGCATTATCTTTTATTTATTTATTTTTTTAATTCTTCGTTGCTCATGCAGACTCTCCCGCTGTTTGCATGCAGGATACTCAGCTAGAGCGTCTCTTCTAAGTTCAGTTTTGAAGCTCCAGACAGCAAGGAGTGGGGACTCCACTCGTTCCATCACCTTTCTCGCCGCGATGAAATCTGCAGAAGAAGGTAACACCTGCCTCAATATCTCAGCTTGCAGTATGTTAATGCCATTCTTATCGATAGTGAAATTATCTCTGCAATATAATTTGTCAAAATGTCTGAGTGACAAACAAATTAATACACAGTGGGATCAAGCCTTCACCATTAATAAGTCTTTATCATGCACCGTTTTGTGTGAATGTTAAATAGAACGTGAATTTGGAAAGACATCCTTCACTTAAGTGAAACACGGAATTCAGTATTAAGCGGCATTGGCATCATCTTCACCATTAGGTGTCTCAAGCAGGTGTTTAACAGATCGCTGTACTTTTTTTTTTAGCAGGCTACATTGAATTTAGCCTCACAGGATCTCAAAGTATCCAAATAAAAGTAAACAGGAATATGACTATTTGCACAGGGAGGTTTGAGGTCAGGGATCATCAAGTGTTGACAAACTTTGGGCTTTGCTTCTGCTTGTGTAATCCTTCAGTCTGGTTTAAAAATGCCTCTTTTATTCATGATTAATATAGCAAAATTTCATTGGCTGCACCAAAATTCGTTGATAGTCTGCCTTGTGTGGTTTCCAGTGCTGATGTCACTGGCTTTGTGGATTTGGGATTTCAATTCATCTTTGATATTTCAGATGAACGGGAGCGGTTTTTATTATTATTCATTTTGGCCAAGAGTCTTATAATTGTTAACAGATGTTTTTTCTTCTTTTTGTGTGTGTGTGTGTGTGTGTGAGAGAGAGAGAGAGAGAGAGAGAGACAGCGAGAGAGAGTGAGGCAGAGAATTGTGATGTGTCCGTTTAGGGATGCCGAGTAGCTTGCTTGGCAGGGAGTCATGTTTAACCACTCAGCCTCAGCAGTTTGCCAAAGCCTGCTTTATTATCACACAACTTCACACATCTGACACACGGAGCTCAAAACACACATCCTACTGGGGTCTTGCCATAGACTGCACTGTCTCATGAATGTGGGCCCAAGGACTCTTAGCTCCAGAAGATACAGATGGCTTCTGTGGGCAACCACCTATCTGTCCCTGAGGTCCCGTCAGTCTCATCCCACTGTAGACCACAATCCCAGTGGATAAATACATTCATTCTTTAGGCATGCGCGCTTGGTTGTGCTAAGAGTACTTTAAAACCAATGGCATAATTGGTAACATTTGCTGAGGGAAGATATATACGAATAAGGTTACATTATGTGTCTTTTTTTTTGAGAGAGAGAGTCGGGTGGGGGATAGGGGGGTGAAATTTGAATGTGTGGCAGACACATAGTGGGCCCTGCGCTGCAACTTTAAAGACCAAATTCTGATTTATTTTTGTTAATCTGGAAGATGATACATAATAATACAACATATAATACATAATCAAATAAAATAGGATGAGCGAAAATCCCCACGAGGTGAAGTACTGTGTGACAAATGCAGCTGATGTGCACAAGAAGAGCAGGATAAAAAAATAATAACGGCTGCAATTCTTAATAAAGTAAGTCAGGCTTGAAGTAAGGAGGTGTGTCACACTGGGTGGAGCGGGAAGGCACAGTATGTCATCTGTTGGGCTCGAGAAGAGCATAAATCAGTCAAGAAAAGCATCAGAGGACATTAAGCTGGGACACGTTTTTAGGGAAGCAGAGATGAGTTTTGAGCAAGAAGAGCAAGAATTTGATTTTAGTTGTATGTTTGAGCGCAGCCAGTGTGTTTATCAGCATTGGCGAGGTGAGTTATGAAAATGCATTTCTTTCTTTATGCAATGTCACAAAAATTTGGGTTTTGCAATAATTCCAATAATTGTATTTACAATGACAATAAGTAAACACGGAACAGATTATAGTACAGTATACTGTATTTGCACATTTTGAAGTCAAAGGTACTGTAGGTGTCATCCTTCGCGCTGCTTTAACCGGGAGAGCATGCACATTTTCGTATGAACAACTGAAAGTATTCGACTTCACGCAATTGTGGCAATAGTGAGCTTGTGCAATGCAGAGCACATTATCAACTCTGAAACAGACTCCCGCAAACGTTTTTTTTTGATGACCAATCTGTAAAGGATGTGGTGTGTGACAGGTCTCATATAAAGCACAGCATTGCTTTGAACAAATAACAAAGGGGAATGCCCCTGAGTGGCACACTGACTGAACGGTGTATACTCTTAGAGCATTCACCCTCATTGACAGTGTTAATAAAAGACAGCCATGAAGTTTACAACTGTTGATACAATGGCAGCTGGTTGGCAGAGGAGGCAAACCTACAAGGATTCAGGGTCTGTTGTTGTTTATGTTGCATGCTCCTCTTGTGCGTGCACCTCAGAGTATGAGTGTGTTTTGCTGCAACAGACTCTCTTTGACTTAATCACAAGCTCAGAGCGAAGCAAGAGTGCTGTCAGATTTCCACAGGGGAGGGCCTAATTCACTCAGTGAGTGATGCAATCAATCAAATAAAGCATCCATCACTCTGCTGCTGGGTGGATTCCTGTAGTGTACATTTGACAGCAAGGAGTGCCAAACAGAGTCTTAGATGAACCTATCCAGCAAACAGGCTGGCTGTGCAACTCGGGACTACGGATGAACCACATATACAGTAACTGCTTTGAAATGATTGCTAAGCTTCTCCAGATGTTCCTAGAATAAAGAAAGGAGTCAGTATGTCGCTGGTGAGATTTGTATAGGGGTATTGTTTGCACATGGAATCACTGTTAATTATTTCCGAAGCATAATGACTCTGGGTACCTTAATCCATTGGGCACACATGATCCTACGTGTTGAAAATGTGCTTGTTTATTTTCAGATGCATTCAGCTACACACCAAATGTCACCCTTTCTCTTCCACTTGGGATGGGCAACCCTTGTCTGGCTACCCAGTACCACAACTTACAGTCCAGCCCAGTTATCTCTGTGACGTCTTGCCATCAGACAGGCTACAACTTCCAAAATGACAACCATGTAGCGGCAGGCTATTACCTACCCCATGGCCTGAGACCCAATGGGGCTCCAGCCCCGGAAAGCCCTCGTATTGAAATCACCGCCTACACCCAGTGCCCCGAGGATCAGGTCGAAGAAAGAAACCGTGATGACCACATCATCAAAAGAGGCGTAAACTCCATCGTGACACTGACACTGCCCAATGCCGAGGGCTACCGTGATCCCAACTGCCTCAGTCCCGCAAGCAGCATTTCTTCACGCAGCTGTAACTCTGAAGCATCCTCCTATGAGTCTGGCTTTTACAACTATGACAACTCCCTACAGAATTCCCCCTGGCAGTCTCCCTGCGTGTCTCCCAGAGGGTCATCTTCACTTTTGTCCTGCCCGCATGCCAGCGGACCTGCAGCCTCCCCGAACATTTCACCCTCCACATCCCCTCAGATTGGAGCAGTGGCTGAGGAAGGGTGGCCGGCTCAGCCGCGTGACTCCAGGCCTAACTCTCCTTCCTTCAGTGGAGGTGGTGGATGCAACAACATCAGCATTGCCGGTGTGGGGAAGAGAAAGTACAGCTTCAACGACACTCCCTACCAGCAGACATCCTGTTCACCCCACCAATCCGCTACCCCCTCCCCACATGGGTCCCCCAGAGTCAGTGTCACAGATGAGAACTGGCTAGCCAATGCCAACCAGTACACTAACTCCGCAATTGTGGCTGCTATCAATGCTCTGACCACAGATGGAGTGGTAGACATGGGAGAAGGGATCCCGGTCAAAACACGCAAGATGGTAGATCATTCACCTTCCATGAGCCTCAAGGTGGAACCTAGTGGAGAAGAGGTCAGACACGAAGGAGAGATTAGCCCTGAGGACTACCCTTCTCGCCTTGTTTTAAAGAAGGAGAACTACTGCGGGGGGTTCCTGGAGGTGCCCCAGCATCCCTACCCTTGGTCAAAACCCAAGCAGTACCTCAGGTGGGTATCTCGGGACTCTTATGGTTAGAAGTCAAAGTTAGTTAAACCCCAATATCCCTGAATATCTAAACATTCACTGACAAATAGAGTTGGCTTGAAAAAAAAAAGGACGGTTTTAAGTTGTACCTATATATTTTTTTTTCCTTTAACATTTTTAAATCACAGAGGAACCTCCAAACAGCCCCCACCCAAATTTATTTTGAGATACAATATTTTCCCTTTTGACTATGAAAAAGCAGAGTAGCCTACAGTACAGCATGCATGATGACGGCTTCCAAATATTTCTTTTCAGAAAGGTTCATGTTTCAGAAATTCAAATTTTGTCCCCCCAAGACATCGTTTTCCATGCAAATAGCACACCTTCCTGCCGGAAATAAAGTGTTTGATTAAGATAGCGAGCAACAGGAAGTAACACTGACAGGCCCGGCTGAAGTGGAAACAGTCTGTGGGTTAATCAGCCGTTTCTCTACTGTGGTCTGTCGCGCCATCAGACCATCTCATTTTGTAGCTGAGGTGATGTCATTCTCCAACTGGACAGATAAAGTCTTGTGGTGGGAAATCAGTTCGTTTTGGGTCAACAAACAGCACGCAAGTCCCACAAATACGCCAGAGATTGGTTTCAGTTGAGCTACCTTTCGGGTCAGGGATTTTGCATTTACCATTGTCTTTTTCTTCGTGTTTGTTTTGGTTAAGATATCGCAACGCGGATCACATGGCATTTACTCTTCAAGGCGAGAACAATGATGCTGTGGGAGGCAAACTGAAGCTTCAAGAGGCAAATATCACAGTACAGTGCAGAGTGTGATGCCGATGCATTCGCACTGTCTTACTCAACTGTCTGGTAGTTGAGTGTGAATTTATATTTCTTTGTTGTCAAATTTCAATAAATCAACACTGAATCAATGGGACTGAGCGTATGTCTTGAGATTTTTTTTTGTAGCCCAGAAATATCATCCCTCCCACCTTCCAAGCACACTCTGCTTTTCCCCACTTGTGACAGTATCGTATTAACACACTGAACTTGTAGCCAAAGCAGATTGGTCTCTATTTTTCATTAATAATAATAATAAAAAAAGAGACATCATTACCCAGGCTCAGGGGAATACGCATGATTAGATTACAGACCATGATGAAACGGAGAAGGATTAAGACAGTTTGAATTACACAAAATGTCCAAAATTAAGGCCAATTTAAAGCATGGTCAAAAAGTTTTGACTTAGACATCTTTGACAGAACTGGGGCCTGTGGAAAAATATCAAACCTCAAACAGTTTCACTGAATCTAATAGAGGGTAACGGAAAGACAAATGTAAAGACCTCCATGTGTCACATCTGTGTTCAAAGTAGACTGGAAATGTGAACACTGCAATGTTTTCACCACTATCCCAATGTTGGATAGTCTTAAATCATTTTGCGTTGAGACTATTGAAGAAGTTACGTCAATATTAATCTATAATGTGCAATTTTATTGCAGCCCATCCCAGCCAGCTCTCGACTGGCAGCTTCCATCCAGCTCCGGTCCATACAGTTTACAGATCGAGTTACAGCCAAAGTCCCACCACAGGGCCCACTATGAGACTGAAGGCAGCCGTGGGGCTGTCAAGGCACTTTCTGGAGGCCACCCAGTTGTCCAGGTATGCTGACGACACCCCATTCTGACAGGTTAACTTCTCTGAATCTCATGCTACAGAATAGCTGCATTCGCAGGGACAAACTGATCACTTTTTTTGTCCAAAAGCAAGCTTGGATACATAACGATTGGCTATTGTGGTTAAGTCATGTGACAATGTTCTCCGTGATATGGAATTTAAATCTGTTTTTGGGGTGGGCCCATTTTGGTGGCCGCAACACACATGACAAATAAATTATCAGGTCAGAATGCCTGATTGGATGAATGCAACAATGGCTGTGATCATCACAGTAACCAAAGACAATATATGTGTGCTTGTCATTACAGCTACATTAAAATAAGACAGAAAATAACAGGGAACAACAAATAATAGGGTTTCTCTATTGGAAGCGACTCTAAGTGATGTTGCCACATTCTGCTCCACACGGAAGATTGAAATCACAATTTGAATCATATTCACTGGCCAAGCAGTGCCAGAACAGACAGAATGAGTCACAGGTATTAGGGCTCCATCTACTACAAAAGCAAAACAACAACAACAAAAATAACCAAAACAAAAGCACATTTCAAATCTATGAACGCAGGTACAAAGTACTGTCCACAAAATGACCAATAATTGCAAATGTCCGGTAATGCGGTAATACTGATCAGAAACCTAAGTGAAAGCTAACTATCACAGAGTAGATGCAGAGACAGATTTAAAAATAATGATAGTAGTCATAATAATAAGTAAAAAGAATACTACTACTACTACTAATAATAATAATAATAATAATTGTACATTTATGTTGTGCATGGTTGTAAGGCTTAAACATTTTAATAAATTTGGATTGGATTTTCTTCTGGATCTTTTAAATATTAATATTAATTTGTGCGATTTGCAATACTTTGATTTTTGTGAGGTTACTAGGGTGGCCGTTTCTATACACAGTGGAACCTTGCATACTTGTTCATCATTCGCAGATGGATACGTTTTTGGATTTGTTTTCAGTATTTTCTGTATTTTTAAATATTTGGGGTAGAGCCAACCTGTTTTTGTGTTTGTTTGTTTCTTTTGTTTTTGTGGAATACAGTTTTTTGGACACACACACACACACACACACACACAGACACACAATATTTACATGCATTCATCATGGCCATTAATTGCACGTGAATTTTGCAGAGTCACTTTTCCACCATCCACTGTTGAGGAAATCTGCAAGTTTTGAAGTTGTGCTTGAATTCAATTTCAGTAAGTTTCAATTTATTGCTGAAAATGTTCATACTGACTCAATTAGCATAGATCAGGACCATCACCGTTGTGCTTGGCAAACACTTATGGAGCACATTAGTATCGCCAACATCGGAGCACAGAGCTTCTCTCATTCTCATCACACCGTGTGGGCATTTTGGTTATCATAAGGTGGTCACAAAGAAACAATACTTTGTCTGACATTTCTTTACACTACAGTTAAAAAGGGTTATGAGCCAAGACTGGATTAAACTGTACAGATAATGGATGGATGGATTCAAAGGTTTAAAATGGCGATTTATTCAGAAAAAGATGAGCAGACACAAATCACAAAAGCGAAGTGGTTACCTTTTTAATAATTTTTATTTTTTATTTTTATTTCGCTTGCGGTCCCAATTTGGTCAGGGGTCGCCCTGTTTTTATGTATACAGTACAGTCATACCTTGGTTTTTGACAAAAATCCATTCCAGAAGGCACTTCCAAAAGCGATTTGTTTGAAATCCGAAACTATTTTATTAGCCCATGATTAGGGGTCAATACACTATGCAGAAATAACAAAAAAAAACAGTCAGCTTTGCGTATATCACAACAAAAATGTCTGCTCACAATGAGCGCGACACGAGGAAGTGTAAGGAAGCTGAGAGGAGTCGTGGCGTATTCGGGATTGCTTTGTCGAAAACCGGTTTTCGGTCGTAATCCGAGGTGTAGAAATCTAAAATTTTCTGGTCGAAAACCAATTTGGTGAAGAACAGAGACGTTCGAAAATTGAGGTTTGTCCATCCAATGACTGATTAGAATTTGGTTTAAAATACATCTTTCTTAATCATAAGACCGCAGTGTATACCATATCTACAGCAGGAGCATCTTAATTAAATAAGACAATATATCGCTTTATATACATCCCTCCATTTACTAATATGCTGATTCTTGCAAGGGTTGTGGGCGTGCTGGAGCCTATTCCAGCTGTCTTTGGGCAGAAGGCGGGGTACACCCTGAACTGGTTGCCATCCAATCGCAGGGTACACGTAGACATCCAACTCATATTCATGGCCATACTCACACCGAGGGACAATTTAGCGTGTTCCATTGACCTGCCATGCATGGTTTTGGAATGTGGGAGAAAACCGGAGGACCCGGAGAAAGCCCACACAGGCATGGGGAGGATATGCAAACTCCACACAGCAAGGCCGCAAAGCGGGAATCGAACTCTGCACCTCTGCACTGTGAGGGGGATGTGCTAACCAGTCAACCACCCCATTGCTTTATAGAAATTCACTCAATTACTATTTCACACAAATGAGACTGCATATCGACATGGTCCAAGTCAAGCGTTCCAGTATCTCATGTGACCCCTTGGAAAATTCATTACCCGTGCATGAGCAATAAGCTCTGATTATAGAGAGAGTATATTCAGAGAGTACTAAGAGGTACAATGTCTTATTTTTCAGTTTTCCGGTTTTATTTAATGTGAATTGAGTTGTGTTGTTGTAGTCATGAAAGGTATGACATGTCAAATTCCCCAGTGCCCATGAGTGGCAGGCAGTGGATGGGTGAGGTGCAGTCAAGGAGAATAAGTCAATAATGACACAGGGGCACGGGTGGAGGAAGCAGCCAAGGAAGTGTGTGTGCAAAAGACCCAGTAGAAAGAATGAGACGGAGCAGAGGGAATCAGCGCAGCTGAGCCTCGTTTCGGCTGCCTCTGGAGATGCTCTGTATCCTGCTGATTAGGGCCTTGGTGGCGCTGAGGTTAACTGAGCATGGTGGTAGTCGTAGAGGCAGGGGGGATGTTTGTGGTAAAGAGTTACTTCGGACTGCCCCCCTCTCAGAGGGAGTTGAGAATGTCACTCCTTTTGCACTGCTCATACTCCAACCATTTCCCAAACCTACACAAGCAGGACACCCTGCACTGAAGCTCAGTCAAGCTCATGGGTACACACACACACACGCACACGCACACGCACAGACACACACATACACATACAGACACTCACACTGTCAGTGGTGGTGTGTGTTGGAAAGCAGTGGCAGGTGAAAAAGCAGCTAGATTAAAAAAAAAAAAAGAATCATTGTGGTATACGGCGTTTGTATAGTGCAATACATTCAATTCATTCAAGTGGAAATGCTGAACTGTTGTTGTTGGTGACACGTCCCAAACCAAGCAGGCATGTTTTGCTGTGATCGAAATTCCAATAATAAGGGCTGACACTCAAGTAGACACAAAGGTAATATGCAGGGAAGCATGTGGAGGATTCACACTTACTTTTTTGGGGTGGGGCGGGCGAGAGAGAGGGAGCTTCATCACTAGTTTTACACAGTCTAGTTCACATTCAAAGTTTTTGGATGTAATTTCAGACACATTTTTGTGATTGCAGGTGAACATATACTGTATTTATGGGGGCACGGTTGAGCGGGGTGACTGAAATGATCCTTTGAACTATATGGTATAACTCACTGCCCAATTGCTGCTTTTTCTGGGTCTCAATTGCAACTCAATTGGAACCATTCCGAAATGTTGAAATGTATTCTGTACTCGCACTCTGTCCTTCTGACTCCAATATGATATTCATAACCTCATGATTGGGAGTTTTTTTTTACACCCACGGCTGCTTTTTCACTTTATTTACAGCAGCCGACCATTGCGGCATTGAGAGGGTCTACAGTAATCTATTGGCTCCTATCATAGTTTTCCAACCGATCCCTTATTCTACCACAAATATGCCAAAAGTCCACAAAATGATTTTCAAAGCTGTGATTTGGTAAACCAACAACCTGGTTTACCTATATCTCTCTGACATTGAATGAGGTATTTTTGTCCAGAGGGAAACAATGGGGGGAACTAATGCACTATGAATTGTTTTCATTGCGAAGCATCTCTGATTTAAAATGCGGGTTCTGATGAAGATGAAGCTTGGGGTTCTGATGGAACATGAGCTTTCAGGCTCATGTTCCATCAGGAAATACACAGACATTGAACAGTCCCTTAGTAACAAAAGACAATAACACCTGTGAAGTATTAACCCTAACATAGAGGACAATCCTGCATATGGCTGTGTCGTACAGGATAATGACAGGCCTATAGGGCTTTCTACCTTCCTCAGTCACAAGTACACACAACCTCACTCGCTCTCTCATTTAGTCTAAAGCAGCAACAGACACGGTGTAATTTCAACAGGATGTGGCCATCATCCCTATTAACATGTGCATGACTTGATACCCATCTCCCTTCTTCTGAACATATATGTAATACACATCACATTTGCAGGATGTTTTCCACCACTGCTACATGAAAGGGCTCAGTTAAACATGTGTTAGGTCCTCTGCACATGCAATCCCACCTTGGATCCGTCACTTTCTGTGTAATGTCCCAAAGAAATACTCAGTACAATATACAATGGGTGATTTGTCTTTATTTTTTCTTTTTTTTTAGATGGAATGCCACCTTTGTTTGATATATGCCAGGCTTTGGTTCAATGCCATTGTGTTGTTGGAGTTCTAAGTCACCGTTCTCATTTAATATCAAAAGTGGTATTTATTCCACTGTGAAATGAAGAAATAAAATCTTAGTTAACCATTTGGGCTGTGTAATATCGCTTAAAAGTTAGATTTGGACTATATGGCGATACGTGACATGGTGCGAATCCTGTGCCGGCATGGGCTTTCTCCAGGTACTTCCTTCCTCATTCCAAAAACACGTGTGTTAGGTTCATGAAAGACTAAATTCTCCATACAGTAGGTCTATAAATGTGAATGGTTGTTGAAATGTGCTGAATGAATAGCTGCCGATCGGTCCAATGCGTACACCACCTTTCACTCAAAGACAGCTGAGA
The DNA here is from genome assembly GCF_025434085.1 of Hippocampus zosterae. Classification (NCBI taxonomy): domain Eukaryota; kingdom Metazoa; phylum Chordata; class Actinopteri; order Syngnathiformes; family Syngnathidae; genus Hippocampus; species Hippocampus zosterae. Next base: position 21,399,977 of record NC_067455.1, on the reverse strand, counting down.
TAGGCTCTATCTCATCCCAGAACACCTTGAATCAAATCCCCAGCAAAGAAGGGGGTTCATTGTGCCTGGAAATAAAATCGGAACTGTTGGGGTCCTATTTTCATTCCCAGTGGGAATGACATTGGCTGGTAAACTGCAAGATCCCCCTTTGAGGATGATGCATGTGATGTAGGCAGATGCAGACCGCCTTGCACATGCACTACTGTGCATCCGTGTGTGACATCCCCTACCCCCTAATCGTGACGGGCATGCTTTAAAAATGTTCAAGATGAAAATGATTTTTAAAAAATGTTCAATGAAATGATTTCTACAAACAATCTTTGGGGATTTTCCCAAACTGAGGTCATATTTATGAATGAAATCCGCTGACAGAACACAATTACCCACAATAGACACTCCTTTAGTTAGGCAAAAATTTAGTTTACCGGTACTTTTTTAAACCGTAATTTATGATGAGATGTAACGGGGTGCAGAAGTAATACCCAAATTCACAAACACACTGAACTAGACTCTCCCGCACAAGAATGACAATGCACCACTTCTTATAGCGAGCACAGACTACTACTATCTGTGATCAAATTGTTGGATGAATCAGGGGTGAGGCGACGCCATGTCCCATAGAGGCACAACACAGTTCGAAACAGCCGAGACAAGACTTGTGCTGACGCAAAAATGCAGTGACACCCAGTTTAACACTGAACACAAACCCAACCGCAATGGCTACTGATAATGTAGTTGTTCACATATTCATGATTTTGCAGGAAGCACAATTCTTTGTAAATTCATAATGTTACTGGTGTTTTCCTTTTGCCCCAAAGCAGTTTTAGCTCTCGTACAGCCCTGAACAGGAAAATGTTGTCAATACTGTAACCGTTGTTATAATATTCCAAGCAATTTTCAGCATAACACCACATTTAAGGATCACATAGAGCGTGAATCAAGTCGTTAAGCAGTAGAGAATTGCGATGTTGGAGTAATTTTCGAGAGAAAGGAGAGTTGTGATGTGCATAGATTAAACTAGATTCAGCAAACGCTTGTTGCTTCACTGTCAGCATCTGGCAGAAAGGCAGATGTGATATTGTCGAAAGGTCTGAATCCACCCTTCTGTTTCTCCTCCCCTTCCCCTGCCAAAGGAGGGGTGTTTTGCTGCTGCTACTGATCTTCTTTTTTCTTTCCCAAATCTCTGCGCCACGTGTACTTCTTCAAGTCATGTCTGTTCTCCAGAAGTCTGCCTCTGCAGGCCTGCATAGTGTTTTCACAGTCAATAAGGCTGGACGCGTGTCATTCTCCAGACAGTAATTTTAAAGCTATACAAATATTGAACAATTGACACCAAGAATTTAGAGTCCTTTTTCTGATGAATTTTTAAAAGGTAGAAGAGCTCGGCAGTGGCTCACGAAGGGATGAAAAATGGGAAGTCACTAGGGGTGTACCTTCTTCTCCCCTTTCAGCTTGACACCCCTCCACATCATCACAACTGATCCAGACAATACAGCTGCATCCAATTACACAATTAATGCATCACCTGCCCTTTCCACAATGTTTCCAGTTGACAAGTTGCTCAGCCAAACTCACTTGAAGTACGGGGTTTGCTATAGCTGACACAGATGCAGAGGTTGGGAAATCTGCAAATCAAGCCTCCGTTCAGATTTATAACGGGCATAAAAAAACCCAAAAAGAAATTGCAGCACTCATCTGGTCAACCTTCACATTTTTCAGGGAAGCCACAGTGATCGACCACACTCAAAGTTAAAAGCACCACCCTTGGGAATTGTGCAACATGAGGAAGTTGTGCACTCTACTCCAGTGTTTGAATGAGCATCACTGAGGTGTGGCAAGAAGGGACATCTTGGTAGCATGGGGAGAGGGTCAGAGCAGCACATATGTTAAAGAGATAGTTCGAAGTTGGATTGAGGGGTGCCAGTGAGAGGTCTGGTGTCACCAGAAAGGACTACCTGAGCTCATGAATCATTTCCTCTACTCATTGAGCACATAAGAATTCAATGGGGGACATCACCATCTTTGTGTGCTACCATAAGATGAGTGAGGGGATAAAGAACCACGCTCCAACTTAATACCCTGTTTCCCCATACTGCTTTCCTCCATATAGCCACGTGGCAGCTGAGGTAATGGTTGGAGGTCACCAAAATATTAAAAAATAGCTTTGTGCCATGATTGCCTGGATTATATTAAATCCTTAAAGTCAATGCTGTCATCCACCAGATTTGTAACATCAGCCATTGTGCTCTCAAGAGTCAATATAAGTAACTAGTAGCATGGATAATTTCTACTTGTGGCACCGTAAGTAAAATATAACAAGCCAAAAAATGGTCTGGTGGTGAGATCACCTCATAAATGAATTGGTCCCTTGAGATGGTAAGACTTCAAGAAGCTTCTGACCTCCGCCTAACTCACTGATGACTTTCATGTGTGACTTGCTCACAGGTTGAGACAGCTGCGAGAGACCCTCAGTTCAGGGTGGGGGAGAAAAACTACAGTAGAAATAGGACTCTTTAGACTCTTTATTTTGCTCGTGCCTTTTCCTCTCCTTCAGAATTGAAACAAACAAATATTTGGTTAACTGCTAGAGCTACTTTTTAACCTGTCGAATAATTCATCAACCACACTTTTTCTACATATAAATCGTGATTGTGGATTACAAAGAAAAGCCTTTAGATCTGCCTTGTCACAGTCCACACAAATTTACCGGTGTTTATTATTCTAAATTACAGACCAAATCCAGTCAACCTCAAATTGACTTTTGTTGAGATTGATTTTATTTTGGTAGATTTAAAAAAAAAAATAAAACAAGCTAGCGGTCTAGTCAGGAATCTACGTTAGATATGTGAATTAAAAATTTAAAGTGTGTTATTGCTACTAAAGTGAACGTTCTGAATGCATGAGCTCATATGTAGCGCAATGGCATACATTTCATCTTCTTTTCGAAAATACCAACGTTTTGTCTGGAAAAAAAAAGAAACTTCAAGCCTGTGCTCTCATTTGCAAAAACATACAGTAGTTTGCCAATGCAGCACTAATTTCTACAAATGTCAAGTGACATACTGTACCTCTTTGGTTCTCTGCCCGCTTTCCTTATCCTCAGACCTTATCCATGCACTTTCAAAACTAATTATAAACACATTAATCTGCTCGTGTCACAGGTTACATGTGGTATTTATTTTGTTCGGTGACTCAGTCCATTAGAAAAACAACCGGGGTCTTTTATTCCTTTCGACAGTACTGCTGTTTTCACTCGTACTGAGCTCAAAGAAAATTGGGCTGAGGTGATGTGCTGGTGTTTGCTGGGGTAATTGACCAATTAGTGTGATTTAGTCAGATGGCCATGGCTTGCTGAGCCTTGGTTTTGACGATATGATCATTCACAGTCGAATCCATACAGTCAAGTATCCAACCTAATAGATCTTTGGTGTATCAAATCGACTTTTCTGAAATCTTAAGTCAACATATATTGTTTATCTCCCCGCAAGCCCCCAACATCTGCTTATAGCACTGCATAAACACTGAAGTGTAAAGACTGAGCATATCCTGGGAGGTCTGCAGAAGACAGCTGGATTCCAGTACAAATCCAGATTTTGGTCTGGTCAGAAATCCCTCATAAAGTATCAGTTGTCTTCTAAAATTTGCAGCCCAGCATATCTGTTCAGATTTCTGTGCCATTATACTCTCGGCTAAATTATATAATTGTGTTACCTTAAGCAGCCGGAAAATGATCCTTGGTGCTGAAATTAAAGTGGCTGCAGTAATTTATCTGCCATTGACCAAAAAGTCAACAGTCCTTTTCAAACTGCTCAACAAGCTTGATGCTGTATATCTCTGGATATATGTGTGCATGCGTGTGTACACACACACACACACACACGCCTAAATGAGAAACTGCTTAATAAACCATGGTGTTGGCTCTTACTCGACTCCTTTGTTGTCCCGGCAGCTTTATGGCTACATGGAAAGTGAGCCACTCACCCTGCAGCTGTTTATAGGGACCGCAGACGACCGCCTCCTACGACCACATGCCTTTTACCAGGTCCATCGCATCACTGGCAAAACCGTCTCCACTGCCAGTCATGAAGTTCTGCAATCCAACACCAAAATTCTGGAGATCCCTCTGCTTCCCGAAAACAACATGAGGGCTATGTAAGTTACCTTCTTCCACTATCAAATATTTCACTTTCCACTTTATGACGGGTAATCCCAATTTTGGAATAAACAAACAAATCACAGTTCTCTATACCATCTTGAAAATTGCTTTAGCTCCAAACGCAGAATTTCATATGAGAGACACTGTACATATGTCTAGGTAGAGCACAAAAGTTTAGATACATATTTATTTTTACTCAAGAGGTATACTCTTTCCTTGGTGAAATAAGTACACGGTGTTGACATCTCATGAGATAAACAGCTGCCAAATATTCCAGCACAGAGTGACAAATGCGAGCCATACAACATGAATTAAAATGAGGCCTGGCATATGTTACTAAGAATGTGATGCATTTTTATTAACGTGACACAAGTAGACATCTACCATCAAAGGTATATGCTGTACATGCAGTATATTGCATTAAGTAACAATTTGCTATGTTGTTGAGGCGAGTAAGTAGTAAGAAGTGTTCGGCCTACTTTAGTGTAAAGGATATACTGTAGTGAGAGCCTAAAAACTGAGATTTGACATGTTTCTTTGATTAACAATGTCATGGCCATGCTCTAATTGACTTCCAATGGTGACTTAAGTACTGTTGCTTCAGTGGGGAAACTTTTTACTGCTCAGAGTTTAGGTTGGAAAGCTCAGCTCAACCTTTTTTTTTTAGCAGACAAATATATGTTGTTTTCTTAGTTGCAAGAAGCATAAAAAGACACACAAGAAAAGCCCACAATTTCTCTGTGGTGCTGTCTTTTAAATGCTGCTGAATTATACCATTATGTGGTTTTTATTTTCCCCAGAATTGATTGTGCAGGCATCCTAAAGCTGCGCAACTCAGACATTGAGCTTCGCAAAGGGGAAACAGACATTGGACGTAAAAACACCCGAGTACGGTTGGTGTTCCGAGTACACATCAACCAGCCCAATGGCAGGACCGTGTCCTTACAAGCTTCCTCTAACCCCATCGAGTGTTGTAAGTATTACTACCCTAAGTCTCTCTCAAACACTCAATGACAAGCCTTTCGCTCGGCTTTGCACTCACTTAAAAGTGGCATCAAATGGTTACAATACACGAAGCATCAATTTTCTCGAGCATCTGCTCCCAATAAGTTTTCAATCATCAAAGCAATTTGCCAAGGTAATAGATATGCAATGCTAGACATATGTTATCTATCTCCATTTGTATTAAATGATTAGGAGCATATATGTATGTACGTGTGTGTGTGTGTGTTGGGTGGGTATGTATGCATATATATAAAAAAAAAAAATCCTCATCTCACCCCTCGGGTGGTGTCCGTCCCTCATTCAGCTCAGGTCCTCCCAGGAAGCATGAGGGTTCTGCACAGTATCCTTGCTGTTCCCAGCACTGCACATTTCTGGACTGAGATGTCGGATGTTGTTCCAGGGATCTGTTGCAACCACTCATCTAGTTTGGGGGTCACTGCCCCGAGTGCTCCGACCACCACAGGCACGACTGTCACCTTTGCCTTCCAGGCTCTCGTCAGCTCCTTTCTGAGCCCTTGGTATTTCTCGAGTTTCTTATGTTCCTTCTTCCTGATGTTTCCATCACTTGGGACCGCTACATCCACTACAACGGCTTTCCTCTGCCCTTTATCTATGATCACGATATCTGGTTGGTTCGCCATTACCATCTTGTCAGTCTGGATCTGGAAGTCCCACAGGATCTTCGCTGTGTCATTCTCCATTTTGACCTTGGGGTTTCCAGTCCATACTCCGCACAGATGTTTCGGTAGACTATGCCAGCCACCTGGTTATGGCGTTCCATGTAGGCTTTCCCTGCCAGCATCTTACACCCTGCAGTTATGTGTTGGATCGTCTCAGGTGCCTCTTTGCACAACCTACACCTTGGGTCTTGTCTGGTGTGGTATATCTGGGCCTCGATGGCTCTGGTGCTCAAGGCCTGCTCCTGAGCAGCCAGGATGAGTGCCTCTGTGCTGTCCTTCAGGCCAGCCCTCTCTAGCAACTGATAGGACTTCTTGAGATCAGCCACTTCAGTTATGGTCCGGTGGTACATCCCGTGTAGGGGCTTGTCCTCCCATGATGGTCCTCTTCCAGCGCCACATCTTCTGTTCCCCATTGTCTGAGACATTCTCTGAGTACGTCATCCGTTGGAGCCTTCTCCTTGATGTATTCATGGAGCTTGGATGTTTCATCCTGGACAGTGGCTCTCACACTCACTAGTCCCCGGCCTCCTTCGGCTTGCGTACAGTCTCAGGGTGCTGGATTTGGGATGGAACCATCCATGCATGGTTAGGAGCTTTCGGGTCTTAACGTCTGTGGTCTGAATCTCTTCCTTTAACCACCTTATTATTCCTGCAGGGTATCTGATCACTGGCAGGGCATGTTTATTGCCCGGGTCTTATTCTTGCCATTGAGCTGGCTTCTTAGGACTTGCCTCACTCGCTGGAGGTATTTGGCCGTAGCCGCTTTCCTTGTTGCCAGTTCGAGGTTGCCATTGGCTTGTGGTATACCAAGGTACTTGTAGTTGTCCTCAATGTCTGCTATTGTTCCTTCAGGGAGTGAGACCCCTTCAGTGCGGACTACCTTTCCTCTCTTAGTCACCATCCGATATATATATAAAGAGAGAGAGAGAGAGAGAGAGAGAGAGAGAGAGAGAGAGATGGTGTCGAGGCACAGTTCCTTTCCTTTGTCATTCATGCTCCATATGCCGTAAGCTATTTTATTAGCATACAGTGGAGACAGTTAAATTTAGACAGTGAGAATGTAAAGATATAGGATTATGGTTCTGAGAAAATTTAGTCATGATGATTAATTTCATCATGACTAAACATCAGGAATGTTAATGTTCCTATTAGCTAACAATGGAATTGGTCTCTCTTATTTTTCATATAATGGTAGCTGGCCTTTCTGTCTTATTAGTGGGGAATTGGCTCAAATCCCATTAGGTTAACTCTTTCTATTTTAGCAACCATACTTTGAAAACTCCGGACAAACCGGCACATGCGGTTGCCTCGCCCCTGACTCATCTGACAATTTGATCATTGAAAGTAGTCTGCACTCAACAGACAGGCGCATTCTCATTTTCGTGCCAGGGCAAATGGTCCACTTCACTGTGTTTACTCGACGCGTTACGCCTCATTGAGCATTCCTGCCACACCCCCAGCACATCTGCAAATTTGGTTACAAAACTAGGCAAGATTTTACACCTGCAAAAAGCAAGTGTAACTGTGTGCATAGGGGGTGTAACATGATTTTCGTGTTTTTGATCAAGGTGCAGGCAGACAGATTTGGTGCTTTGTGGACGTGTGTGGTGGAAGTCATCCAATTAATTCATAAATATGGACCCAGCATGGGTCAGTCCCTCTGAATCACCGTAGAAATCCATCCAGTGAATTAAGTGTAATTCTCTTTGAAAAATTAACTTCAATAGCAACCATATAACTATTGTGAGGGGAGTAGGGATTATGGTTGGGGTCATAGTTAGGCTTAGGATCAAGGGTGCAAGGGATTCACATGTCACATGCATGGCCAACTAGATCGTCCACAAGGGGAGATATTTCAGTTTACCTGCTGATGTCATGCACGGACCCCAGCAAGTCTATTTCTGTTTCCGCAATTTCAAGCATGGCGTTCTCAGGCGTACTGCGCTTGGACTGTTGAGATGAGATTGAAAAAAGATGCTTTTATTTTTAAGCACTAATCGAAAGTGGCTAGACCAGAAATGCTTGTTTCAGTGTGTATTTAATGAGCGGCAAAATAAATCTACTCATTTCTGTTGGATGAGAAAGACAATGCTGAGGTCTCTGCTTTTCATGTCTGTCTATATTTCTGGCACACGTGAGGACCACTGCGAAGATGTTCTGTTCATGCCCTCATTTTTATCCAAATGAGGGATGCTGCTAGGATTGGCCAGAAAAAAAGTATATATAATATATATATATATATATATATATATATATATATATATATATATATATATATTAGAGCTGTCAAACGACTGCCATGCATGTTTTTCGAATGTGGGAGGAAACCGGAGCACCCAGAGAAAACCCACGCAGGCCCGGGAGAACATGCAAACTCCACACAGGGAGGCCGGAGCTGGAATCGAAAACGCCCTTTTTACACCCAAATCTACCTATGTAAAGTCTAGGAAGATACTAAAAGAAAGAAAACTCCACCCATTGATTAGAGTTAGACTGCAATATGCGCTAGAATTGTGCCAGGCACAATAGGACGCATTGTTAACAAAAAGGTCCAAGTTTTCAGGAGATATTTGTCAATTTGAAAAGAGTAGACGAAGGATATAAGGTTGATCGGAGGTTATTGAATGATCAAGGTTTGTAAGTAATGTATTATTTAAAGTACATTGATGAGACCAAAGGCTCTATCTTCGTAGACAATACAGTTGCGCTCCAGTGTATCTTCATTTTGGTGCCTACACAAGTCTTGATGTGCTTGTTTGGGAATTCTGTTCATCTGTCTGCACTATGTAGGGCATTCCAGCGTAATGAGGGCATTTACTTTGACATACGCCAAACACACCTGATATTTGGGTGATTGCAAGTAGACGAAGCTTTATACCTGCCGCATCAGGTCAAAGTTCTTTAATTTTATTGGTGCACAGGAAGCCTGATTCTGAGCTCTGCCAACATGTTTGCTGAATGCCATTGCATTTCATTCATAAATATAACAACAGCCTGGATTAAACCCTCTAAATCATTGCTGAGATTGATTTATTTTATAGACCGTATATTCTCTGGCCACACGTAGACATGTAAATTCCAAGTGAGAAGATGATGTCTCTCTTACATACTGTATGTTTAAAATCATCCCCCTCAAAGCCGCACAGCCATGGAATGTGAGAAGTGGGGTGGTGGCGATACACAGATTTACGTTCAAGGTTAAAGACATTCCCCAAATGTCCACTTCACAGATCTGTGATCTATCTAGCCAACTTCGTCATCTGAACGAGGTCTGCTTGCAGTTCCTTACAAACATACTGTGCGCCCCTTGACCCACTGCGGGACATGAGCCTATCATTTTCTTCTTCCGTCATGTCAAAGACGATCAGCGTATCTCATGCGAGCGGCATTTTCAGGGAATGAAATAAACTGCTTTAATTGCCAGTGAATCAAGTCAGCTGTGTTCACACCCACAACGGAGCTAAATTGCCCTTTTTTAAAATGTGCCATGCTGCACCCACTTGTTCGGGTCTACAAAAGTTGCGGAGTCCGCCTCTGTGCAAATTTATATTTTGCCTCATGCCAGATTTGCCTGTTTTCCATCTACAGCCCAGCGCTCAGCGCAGGAGCTTCCCTTGGTGGAGAAGCAGAGTGTGGACAGCTACCCTGCAAATGGAGGCAAAATGATGGTGCTGAGTGGTCTCAATTTCCTCCCTGATTCAAAGGTGGTGTTCGTAGAGAAGGCCCAGGGTGAGTCGCAGTGACCAGTACTGTACATAATTACCACATTGCCAGTAAATACCTCATCTCACTCTCTTAATGTCTCTTTTAAATGTGCCATTCTCCTCTCCCTTCACAATTCTTCTTCTTCTTTCAATTCTCCCCATCTAAATACAGCAGGACTTGCCATTGAGCCACATGTGTTGTACATTAGGCCATTATAATTTTACCCAAAGCATATTTACATTTGTTGAAGTTTCCATAGCCGGTTCACTGGCACTTGCCACAAGTTAAGGAATGAATCACTACCATGGCATGTTTGACGACTTTCTTCGGCTTAGTCTGTCTTAGGCCACGATTTGTGACATTTGACCCTGTTCTCTAATTTTCATCTGCTGCTGCTAGTCAATTGACCCCTGTCTGTCTGGGAGTGACACTTGCACATGCAATTTGTTGATGTTGACAAAAAAACATTTTCTTCTTTGTGTATCATGCAGAAATATAAAATAATACTTTTCATGAATTTCCTTGATTGGACATTCATCTAAAGCACCACTTGAGATTACTATAAACATTAGGTTAAAAAAAATTCAAGACATGTTGAAATATACAGTACAATCATGGTTTTGTTTTGGTTTACAAATGAGTTGAAGATTACAATGTACGTACACTACACTTGCATATTCTGCAATAACTATCTTAATGGATCTCATTATTTGGAAGTCTATAAATTGTGAATAGATTAATTGATCAAATATTTAAGAATAAGGGCGACCTGCTGGTTTACAGCGGTCTGTCATCTCACAGTGCAGAGGTGCCGGGGTCGATTCCAGGTCCGGCCTTCCTGTATGGAGTTTGCATGTTCTCCCCGTGCCTGCGTGGCTTTTACTCCAGTTTCCTCCCACATCCCAAAAGCATGCGCGGCAGGTTAATGGAACACTCAAAATTGTCCCGAGGTTTGAGTGTGAACGTGGATGATTGTTTGTCTATATGTGCCCTGCGATTGGCTGGCAGTCAGTTCAGAGGTGTCCCCTGCCTACTGGCCGAAGACAGCTGGGAAAGGCTCCAGCACCCCTTGCGACCCTTGTAAGGATAAAGGGGATCAGAAAATTGATGGATGGATGGATGGATGGATGAATTTAATAAGAATAATAAGGTGACAGAGATAATTAAAGATATACATTTACATGTCTATAAATGCCCTGATTTAACCCATAAAGCCACTTCGGGTCATCCTTGTTCATTAATTATGGAAAAAACAAACATACAGTAAGTACAAAAAGTAAGTTAAGACAAAATGAAAGTAAATTCAAATGACTGACTAATATAGTTGTCTTTGTCTATGCATAAATAAATAAGTAGAAGAAAACAACCTCTCAAAAGTGCAATTGTCACCGAGTTAGAAGAGTGTCAAACACAGCGAGCGGAAATTATGCGTGATTGAATAAATAGTAGCCTCAGAACCACCTCAGATGAAGGCTCTTGTCAATTTAAGATGTTTTAGTTTCTCTGTCTACTTCTTTCAAAGGAACTCTCAAAGATGAAACAGAAAAGGGGTGGAAATCACACACATTTTGTTTCACAGACTAGTCATTTCATACTAAAAATGAATAGCTTTGTTCATATTCTCACCCCCACGGCTAACTGCATCCACTTTAAAAATACTCTTCGAAGTGTTCAGCAACTGAAAGGGTGAGTCAAAGGTGGAGGAAGAGGAAGTGGAGGAACTTGCTCAAATGGGGCTCTTCCTTTTTCTGCCTTCAACTTAGTCATGGAGGGGGTTCCCCCAGAGCACCTTTGTCTAACCCCTCATGCCATATGAGATGTATGACCTCGTGTAGAATGTATTTTCCTTCCTTCAACTACAATTTCTCTTCCTCTCGAGCGACACTGTTTCCTTTCTGTCTCTCTTTTCACAAACAACCCTGCACTTTATCCTCGTATTTTTTTTACCCCTGTCCTTAATATCGGGTAAAGACATTAACAAGTTTGGAGCTCTGCACTGCTGGGATCCCTGCACCAAGCTTGCCATCAAGATTTCACGTGTATGATTTCCATTGTTGTGGTGTCCAGCAGCAAGATGAGTGAGCGTGCCTGACTACTTCTTAGTCTATGTTTATATAAACTTTTATGACCCATCACTTCCAGGGTCCCCCAAGTCAAAAGCCCACCACAAACACATACACACACGTACACACATTTTTGCATTCACACACGGACAAAATTGTGGGTGTCCTTCCTCGAAAGAAAGAAAGGCCTTGGCTTAAACTGTCAAACATAATCATAAATAAGATATTCTAAAGACTGCTGAAATTGCTCAAAATGTACTGCAGTCATGAAAACCTTGCATTGCTCTTTTTGTGGGCTAACATAATTATTTGACATTGTCTTAGTCAACACAAACTAATGAAATTGTCCTGGAAAATATCATGACGGGACCCTCAACTTTTTTTTTTTCACAAACATTTGTGGCGCTCACTCCAATCAAACATTTTCTGGAATGAGACTTCTTGCGAGCAAACGAATCCAACGGTTTCCAGTAGAGTAGGTGCATTACTCCAGACTGCTTGCTTTAGTCCCCTCCACGGATGTTCAATCGGATTTAGATCAGGGATCATCGAAGGCAAATGACAAATCAGTTTTTTATGATTAGCCATTCTGGTTGGTTTTTTTGTTTGTTTGTTTGTTTTTGTTTCTATCCATGTGTTTTGGGTTGTTGCCCTGTCGTAGGCGAACCATGACCTATGACTATTTTACTGTACACTGCACAGATTCACGAGACCCTGTGCCAGATGCAGAAAAGCAGAACAGAACTGCAAAACCGCCACATTCAAGCGTAGGTACAGTGTTCTTTCCAGACGGCCTTTTTTCGTGTTAACACAGCGCTAAAGCGACTTGCCCAAAAAGCTGCAGTTCTGTCTCATCCGTTCAAGATATTTGGCTCGACAATTTGCATTTTGGCCAATTGCAGTCTCATAAGTATTTCGGTCACCATTGTGGCTTTCTTTGCCTTTTTAACAGTGTGGCTTTCTTTGCCTTTTTTAACATTAGGTTACCAATAATTTGACCAAAAAAGGAACATTGTACCCACTGCGGCACATGGAAGAAGCTTATTTCATTACAGTATTCTGTGCTGGGTACAATGAAATGACAAGACTTTTCATGCATTCCGCCGCAAACGGCTTCCTGTTGTCAGAGAATGTAATTCGAGCTGCATGTCCTCAAACAGAATAAAAACAATGAATGTGAAATTATTGGATTATTATGAAATGGCCGTTGATGAAGCCTATTCTAAAGCCTATTGAACATCTGTGCAAGCCGCTGAAGTGTGTTGTGCGGAAAAGGTGCACTTCAAACTTTAGGGAGCTAGAGCAATTGGCTCACGAGGAGCGAGCCAAAATACAGTACCTGTCAACTGGTTCACGAGTCCTATTAAGAGTGAGAAAATTTGTTGGATTGCAGTGATCACCTGAACAAAAAAATAACCTTAAAAGTACCATCGTTTTCATCAAGGCCATGTTCATTCATACATTTTATTAGTAGCATTATTTTCTTGCACCAAAAGTAAAGCAGTGGCAGATTTTCATGACTTCATTTTCAGTATTACTTGGATTTTTGTAATTGTTTTTCAAAAATCCATTGTGAGGTTTTCTCTTTTCACTGGAAAGATAACATTATTGTTATCTATGTGTGTCATAATGTGTGTCTATGTGGCACAAAGATTGCATGAAAACTACTGTGCTTAGAGTTAGGAGGATCAAAAAAGTACTTTTCGCAAATATTTAGTTTATAGACTTCTGGTAGTTAATCAGAAGCCTTCCATTTCATGAAGTTATACTTGAAATAGTTCTTCTTTTTGCTTTACACAAGGACTATTTAAGTCGCGTAATGAAAAATAAAACAATACAAGGTCAATGCCTACATGCTCCATGTTTATTTAGTAATTTTTGGTTTTATTTTTCTTTAGGAAAGTCTATGCCTCCATGCACCCAATAACTACTACGCAAAGCGATGTGCTTCCACACACAGTAAAACAAAACTTGGCTGTTGATGTGCATGTACAGTCAGGCCCTTTGTGCTGCATACTCATCAACATTCTCGCCATCGTAGGGAAAAGTCATTGCTTGTGCTGCCGTTTATGATCAGGACAGCCACTGAATTCCAGAGAAATTCCACAAATAAACTACAATAGAACATGTTTGAGTGGCCCCACTTAAGTAAACAATAACCCACGCATCATCCACGTGCACATTTCATTAAGCCTGCCCATGGTCATGCTCACATAGTTGTTCTTTATGCTGCCTTCCGTCTTTTAATCCTGTATTCCTTCCTGTCTTATGCAATTGTATTGTCAAGGTTAGAGAGTAAAGCTCTCTTTTCTGGCTGTTTGAAAGTGCTCTATAAATACTGTTGACTTGACTTGACTTAACGGTATACAAACGCCATCTTTTGAAATCGATTCACACTTACACGAGTATTTCTTTCTGTCACTCCGGGAGACATCCCGAATATCCACTAAGCACAGCACAAAGTTAATTTCACTACATTAACCCTTTCAGGGACAGCGGTTACTTCAGTGGACAGCTTACCATGTTATCAGGTTACAAGTGCAAGAAAGGATTAAGGGAGACCTTGTCTAAAAAAAAAACCCATTTATTTTTCAATTGCTCGACCAATGGGAGAACTGATGCAAACTCCACAAACACTACAAGTTGTTTTTATTTGCCCACTTCTTTTGTGGCGTGATTTGTGTGTGTGTGTGTGTGTGTGTGCGTGTGTGTCATCAGCAGTTTTGTGTTTCACATTGCGTCGCTGACATCCATTGGAGCATTGGATGGATTCGTACTCAATGCCATTTTTACAGTGCTCTACGATTGACATTTGAGGTCCGTCCTTTTGTCTAAATGGTCTGCTCAAGGTTTGTTTCCTTCCTCGCCTAGTGCTTGCTCACGTGGGGCTCATCTGGACTTTCAATAAGTGGAGAGAGAGGTTCTAGACCTGCTCCAAGTGTGGCCTGAGTCAACTTCTGTTGGGATTTGACAGTGTGCAGTCAACATCAAAATTGAACTAAAATAAATCATCAGCGAGGTGTTGAAGCCTTTGCTTTGATCCTCAGCAGGATCTATAGAAAATAGATGAATGCATGATTTGTTGTTGTTTTTTGCCGTAAAATTCCATGTAAAATAAAAGTGTTTAAAATGACAACATAAAGCAATTCCTTTCCAATATTGCTTACTATGCATGTGTGTGAGAAGTTGAACATTGAGATTCTCTTCAATGCTGATGCATGAAGGAATACCTGGCACACCTCGTGCAGTGTCTGTTCTGGCTTGCCCTGCTTTTCCTGGATGGAATGATTCTTAGCAGTAGGTAAAGCAGATAGACAGAGAGACAGACAAACAGGTGAGATAGAGAGATGGGGTAATCCTACACTCTGACTCGGAGGGGTGTGGGGTTAGTGTAAGGGAACTCCCTTGTGAGCTGGATAGTTTTTACATCTGGTTGAACTGGAGGATTGCCCGGAGGTCAGCAGCCTCACACATGGAGAGCCGTGGCAGACAACAGTCTGATCCTATCCACGTCTGGCACAGGCTGAATTCTGAGTTGCAGTATTTTCTTCAAGAGACTAAAGTTTACAACGGAGCCTGTCAAACGCTTTGTGTCGCATCCAAAAATGGAATACATTGTGTGTCACACCTTTTAATAAAACTCAGACAGTGATCAGCACTGTTAGATTTCATTCAAACTCAACTTTGTTGAGTCTGGCTACAAAGGGCAAGTCTAAACATTTGACAGATTACTCCACATATTGTACTTTTAGCAGTGTCTAGACTGCCATTTGTCTTCAATACTGCTGGCACCCAGTTTTGGCACTGTTTCAGAATAAGGTCAGCCACCACCCTGGCTTCAGGATCCAGATGAAGTGTAAGAATTTGTTCATGACTCAAACCTCGTCACGTTTCTTGTGTCAA
Organism: Hippocampus zosterae; assembly: GCF_025434085.1. Lineage (NCBI taxonomy): Eukaryota > Metazoa > Chordata > Actinopteri > Syngnathiformes > Syngnathidae > Hippocampus > Hippocampus zosterae. The sequence goes on along the minus strand of NC_067455.1, from coordinate 21,384,465 downwards.
GTCATTGTTTAGAACTCAGCATCTGAAAGAGATGCATCATTTCCATTTTTTACCAGTTGTCTCAGTAGCAGACAGCAGACGCTTCGGAGAAAATAGCAAAAAAATCACTGTGATTAGTCAAATGATTTACCATAAATGTACATGTTATTGAATGCCAATGAAAATAAGTTACTTCTCAGGTCGGGGACATCATGAAAGAAAAAAAAATGAAAAATGCTGTACAGTGTGACAATACTCTCCCAAAGTTGAGTGAAAATTTGAGTTGATTTACTAAAAGCGGTTTCATACAATCGATTGATGGATGTCTGTCCATGTTGCTTTTGTCAAGTTCTTATCCACCTTTAAGCAAGTCATGGCCAAGTTTACATTGAGGGATGTGTTCATCCATTTCTCATTTTAAGTGGGACTGGATTGTAGCCAAAACATTTTTTGACACGCCTCGAGCAAGGGTTACGGTATGTGCTCTCGTCTCACATATTTACAATTAAAAGCCGGAGCAAAAGCTGATGATGTTTTGGGTGCATCATGCGTGGGTGAAGGCAGCATGAAGGAGGAAGCTTTGTCGGTAACAGAAGTATTTTGCAGATGCAGCGGGGGAGGGGGGGTTGAAATGGAAATTTCTGTGGTTATCAGTTGAACAGCGCTCTTTAGTTTGTCAAGAAAGACTATTTCTGGCCTCAGCCAAGCCCGGTAACAAGTAACTATCAAATAATTATTGCAACCCATAATACGTGTGAAAAAATATTTTTTCGGAAGTTACACATGGAAACATTTCTGCTAAAGTAAGTTTAAGTTGACTCAGATTTCTCTTTCGGAGTGTCTACCAGAGCTAAGGCAGGTCAAATACTCTTTTGGTTCCCTCTGATGTAATCTACTGAAGGTCTCCTTGGCTTTTTTGACTACATTTGACTCATCCTTATGGCCCAGAAGAATCCCCAGAGACAATTCATTCACCTTCTCCTTATCAGTGGTCCCGACATGCCCTCAGTGGTCATCCTATCTAGTCTCTCTATTTTCCTCTGTTGTTCATTTAAAACCATTACAACTGTGTACGACTATTTGTAAGCAATTTTTTTCTGTTAAAAATCTGTTTTCATTTCAAATGGCTTTACTGTATTCCCTTTAACTCAGATTTAATAGAGCCATTGTGGAGACAGTCCTGACCCTGCTTCAAAAGCTCATTATATTCAAGCCAATCATGATGTTTCATTCTTTCAATTCCCATGTCATGTTAAAAACACGTTTAACACTATTTTCCCTACATTTTCCAGAGGTGCACAAATATCCCAAAATGGGACACACCTCAGCACAGCAGCAGGAACTACTATATTGCTTTAAGCCTGGAAGTCACACTTCCTGTGTCGTCTAATAAATAGTTGGAGATCACGGCATGAAGAAGCCATCGGTACCACATCATCTGTGAAAAGCACAGATGCAATACTGAGGCCACCAAACTGGACCCCCTCAATGCCTCGGCGGCGCCTAGAAATTCTGTCCATAAAAGTTATGAACACAATCGATGGGGCAGCCTTGTTTTTACCAATGTAATGTATAAAATGTGAATGTATGCTATCTAATTGCAAATGTTATTGGCAATGTCCACAATGATTTTAATGTTTTTTGTTGTTGTTGTTTGTTTTTTTATTTGGGTGGGGGGGTTCCCTAGATGGTCATCATCTGTGGGAGATGGAAGCCAAAGTTGACAAGGACTCTGTCAAATCTGTAAGTGCCCTCATGATTTCACTGTTCACCCTCTCCATATCCTCCATGGACACTTGCTACTTATCTGTCTCTTTCTCATCTGTCCCTCTTCATGATGTAACTTTTGCAAAGGCATTGCTACATGGACACTGATGATTAGCCCATGCAATCCTGAATGGAATTTTCAATCTCGGCTCTAACACACGGTAAACACAAGCAACCATATTGCTTGCGCATCACTGATTCACCAACATTCATATTACAGTAATAATAAAAACAAGCGCACAGGCGTCAGATGTTTATTTCAGTGAAAGGTTCCTTCGTGGTAAATTCGAGCCCAACTCAATCTGCGCTGTGGCTGTGGAGCTTTTAATGAGATTGAGACAGTGTGAAATTTAACGGGCATGTTGTACCGACCCTCAATCACATATTCACACATTGCCTCATCAAAAATGGTATCAAAGAGACTTGTCAAGAGAAACGAAAGGCTAATTGAGTCAACTAACAAAACACTGAGATCTGCTAAGTCTTAAATGTTAAGTGCAGGATGAAGTAGTGGCGGTGTGTTTGGAGCCGCTAAGGCCTGTCAACAACAGTGATTACGTTTACATGCAGTCATTAACTGTTTCAAAACCCCAAAATATAGGCAGCATTCAGGTGTTAAAAGGCCAACATGCACAAAAACAGTATAAGGCCCCTGGGTTTCCCCTTTCCGAACCTGAATATTTGGTCATATAAATGGAATAGGATCGGCACGGTGCTCGACTGGTTCGCATGACCGCCGCATACTGCAGAGGTCCAGGAATCGATTTTGGGCTCTGGCCTTCCTGTGTGGAATTGCATGTTCTCCCTGTGCCGTCAGGGTTTTCTCCAGGTATTCCGGTTTCCTCCCACATTCCAAAAACATGTACAGTCAGTTAATTGAACACTCCATGGCGAAATTTACATGCAGCACGGCAGCATAGTTTTGGAAACGAAAAGGAAACTGCTTTATTCCTGCAGTGAATGACATGAAAAATTGTGTTTTATTGGCTGTGTCCAAATGTCCAACCTTGCTCCCCTAACCCAACATCTACACTATATGTAGAACGATATAGTAGTTCCCTCATTGTGTTTGGCTATTCAGACAGCCAGCTTACTACTTTCTCCTTGTCGCATATTATGTGACTACAGTACCTTTTTGGCTTTTTCATCTCAAACCGCTTCAAACAACAAAGCGTGTGACGGAAAAGTGGTTAGGACTGCACGACTGTCCGTGTTTTATGTTATGTGGTGTGTTTATTATTTTACTTTATGTTAACTGTTTTGTAAAGCGCTTTGTTACAGCTGCCGCTGTTGTGAAAGCGCTATATAAATCAGCATGCATTGTATTGTATTGTACCTGTCATGACGTGACACACAGGTATATTAAGATCTCTGACTATTTATTGTGGATAAAGACAATATCTAATTTAAAATGTACTTTGTTTCCTTCATGTTGTACATAATTTTAATTAAATTGAATGAACTAATTATTTACGTTACAGAAGAGAGCATTGATATTTGCGCCTGTGCCATGTTGTTTTCCTACTCGCAATGCATTACACTACTTTTCCAAGGGCATTGTGGGTAATTTTCAATGGCCAACATTTAATCCTTGGACATTCAGTCACCCCTACGAGAAGGCGTGGCCGCTTAATAGTACACAATATATGAAATAGTGTGCACATTTGGACTCTGCCATTGACGGTAGAAAGTAACAAGTGAAAATGATGTCTAATTGTGTCAGGATGTCAGTGCATCACCATTTAAATTGGGTTATTCGAATGGGGGGAAGGGGGGGCGGGAGACTGTCCGCTTAAGCCATGTAGACAGGTTATTCCAAATGTTTCAGAAATTGACATTTTAACCTGTAACCTGAATATTGACTGCAAGTAAACTTAGTCAGGGTTTCATTTTGTAAAATTAAAAAAAAAGTCTCACATAAAGCATGGACACAAAAACTGCAAATCTATGGGTTTTTTCTATTACTGAAAATTAATTGCATCATGAGATATGAATTCTTTGTCCACCAGGCCCTTGACCTGATACTGTATTACTGTATAGTTGAAGTCCCAACTGCTACAAAATAGGAGGAGCAGTAAATTAGAGACACGAAGTTGATGAAATACAAATACCACGGTAGGAAGAGAAAGCAGGAGCACACTGGAATTCTTTTCTTATGTCACTAGAGTGCCTTAACGCACTCCAGACTGCCGACCTGCATTTACTTTTATTGGCGTTGGAAGTGTGCTAACTTTCACTACAAGGGATGGTGAGGGAAAGCCTAGCAGTACACACACAAACACACACACACAGGCACTCACGCACGCACGCATGCCCACACACACACACACTTTTACACTCACTCAACCACCTGCATATTTTTCTTGTAATCATCTGGACAGCAGACCCCTTTCCCACCCACCATTTTGTTCACAGCTATGGCCAATGTAAACTTGCCCTCTGTCACAGTCGACTGTTTTGTCCTTTTTAGATCCCAACCAGAGTGGCAGCCAAGAAATTAGATGCAATTAGACACAAACACTTGAACAAATTTTTTCCTTGTTCCTGTGTCAAACTGGAAGTCGAAAAATACTGACATTCGTCCAGACTTGCAAAGTTGGGGTGGAGTTAATGCTGTGCAAAAAAGAACCCCAGCAAAAAATAAGCTTTACTGATGCTGTACAGGAGGAAAGCTAAAGCCCTGGGGTTTCCTCAAACGCAAATATGGGCAACCTCATGGGCTCTACTGCTTCAGTGCCCATGGGCTCATTTAAACCATTTATGTCTGTCTGGCTATCTGTCTCAAAGGGGTGAAAATGTTTTTTTTTGTTTTGTTTCAGAATGCACTTTTTGTTGAGATCCCACCATACCGAAACCAGAGACTATCCAACGCATTGCAGGTTAACTTCTATGTATGCAATGGCAAGAGGAAGAGGAGCCAGTACCAGAACTTTACCTATCTTCCTCCCACTGGTAATCATCATTAATATTATATACACATTCTTGTGCTCTAGTGTTATATATCTTTGTGTCATTACAATATGTCTCATTTTTTTTACATTTTTGCCGGGTAGTGCATAGTAGTCTGTGAGTGTGTGAGATGTGTTTATTCTATAGTGGGTCCACGTTCCCCAGCAATGAGGTATACTTGCTGAGTGACAGAGCCTTGGAGCAGTGTTGATGTAGACAAGTCAATCCCCCCGCAACCTCATTCTCGCAGTCCCACATCACACAATACCTGCCTGGTTCACCAACACACCCGCAAACATGCAGGGGTGTGTATGCGTGCGCATATGCACTCACATACATAGGGCTTTGTCATTCATGTAGCAACCTGAAAACTCAGGGTTACTTCTCTCAGTGCTCATAGATGGCCCTCACATTGGAATTTAAAGAATGGATTGGTGGGAGTAAAAATGTGTTTTATACACACACACACACACACACACACACACACACACACACACACGCACACACACACACACACACACACACACACACACACACACACACACACACACATACACACATATATATATATATATATATATATATAAACGATAATGATAAACAATTGACGGGGATCCATCCCATCTCAAAGTCAACTCTGATAGGCGCAAAGTCACCCCATGACCCTTAAAAGTTTTCCCAGTAGATTTTGCATTTCCAACCTGCAATATTGCACTTCCTGCTCAGTCTTAGACCGCAAAATGTTTTCATTGATCAGCATCTAATGGCTCTAGTGTTGCTAGGGTATCGTGCACTTTGTTATAAGTATACAGCTGTTAATAACATGTGGTGTCTAGAATTATCAGCAGATGTATTTATGCCCACAGGAGATAAGACACATTTTGGATAGGGCTCTGAGAGAAAGGCAGAGGAGAGCCCTATTTGGAGATCCCTGATTGCTTTGATTTACAAGTGCATAGTGGGTAATTTGGCTAGTTCAAGGCAGACAAACTGTGGCCATATTTAGTATATTCATTTTATATACCGTACTGCCTCAAAGAAGCAACTCTTATCTGTCCCCATTATGCATCCCCAATCATTTTGCTGAGCACAAATACAAGTCTAATTAAAAGATCTTGTTTTTGCTGCCAAGTCAACCACAAGTGCAATGCAGACCACACATGCAGGGCCAATAAAGCATAATTAGCTCTCTAGTGTTAAAGCCAAGGAGTCTGTGAACAACAAGCAATTTGGTGGTATTATAGTTTGAGATGAGCTCGTCGTTTAACATAACTTATTAAATTCAGGGATAAAATATCAAATGTGCCTTGTCCTTTTGAGGTTAAGGCTACAAAAATCATAATGGAAAAACATTCACAATAAAGGCTGCATTAAGCTTAAGTGTTAGCAGTTTATCTCAAATACAATCATGTTTTCATTACAGCAACAAAAGAACGAGGAAATCCTGCCTCCGTTTATGCTTCTTGCTGTACGGAGTTGTGGTGTGTCAGCTATTAAGGAAACAACGAACGATGAGGCCACGTTCGAGGCTGAGTTTGAGAGGACACCCACAGACTTTCACACGCATACCCTGTTGTCAACACTTTCTTGCTTTCCTTTGTGAAAGGGACTCTTCCGCCCGCTGTCCCATTTGAAGAACATTTGCGGTCGCCGATGTTATTAAGGGAGAACATTTCTTTGACACTGCTGTCTGTTCATCTATAAAAAGAAAAAAAACGACCTTAAAATAGACTTGTTTGAAAGAGGGGAAGGATGAAGCAAACACCTCTGTGGCACAGATGCGAGTGAAACGAGTTATTTTCCATTCTGGTCTTGCTGTCTTGTTTTTCTTGATTGCTTATGCAAATATGAGCATCGCCTATTTTAACTGGCTATGTTAGAGAGTCCTTCGTTCTGCTTATGCTCCTTATTCTTCCGACCACCTCAACAATATTTATTGACCTTGTTGATGTTCATACACTTTTCATTAACTTTTCAAATATCTGATTTGAATGTTCATCAATAACAGTAAGAACAAATTAGTATAACATGCAGACTGTGGTTAAACACAATAATAATTTACTGTTTAAGCATCAGCTTTCAGAAAGATAATCATGTAATAGCATTCTCCTTTCTTTCAAAATGTATCGTAATTTCCGGATTATAAACCGCACCCACTAAATTTTTAAAGGAAATAACATTTTGTACACACATAAGCCGCACGTGCCCATATTGTAACATGAAATATTTATAAAGAAATACTGTACACAGGTGGCCGTTAGGAAAAATCTTTATATAGGCCGCTTCATTAAATAAGTCGCAGAGTTGAAAGCATGTCACAAGTCTTAGCTTGTAGTCCGGAAATTTCGGTACAAGCCACATTCAGCCCTTGGATCCGCCGCGTATTTTCCATTGAGCCAAGCCTTTCTTGGCACTCAGAGACACATGCAAATTATTACATTACATTATGTAAATGCAATTCAAGAAATAAATTGACAACAATTTGAATAGGCAAAGGAAATGGCACTGTTTTAAAGAGGCCTGTTTTTAGTTGCGATTGGAAGTGGGTGGCTGAATCCTTGCTTCCGAGTTGAGTTTGACTACTCTACTCCCCATGGTGGTGAGACGGCCAGAGTGGACAGACAAGGGAATGAAGAAAGAGGATCTTAAGGTGCGGGAGGCAAGTAAGACATGAAGAAATCCGGCACTTATGCAGGGGCAAGTTTGTGGATAGCATTGAATGCAAGAAGGATCATTTTGAATCATATGTGGAACTGAACTGAGATCCAGTGAAGTTGTTGGAGGATTGGGGTGATGTGTTGGATGGTGAGAGTTCAGCTTATTATGCGGGCAGTGGAATTTTGGACCAGGTGAATTTTTTGGAGGGATTTGTGAGGGAGGCCGAAAAGGAGAGAGTCGCAATAATCCAGACATAATGTGACAAAACTGTAGACAATGATGTCAAGTTAATGGATTTGTTGAGGGTCCGGGTGGGGGCGAAGGAGGTTGATGTTTCATAGATGGACGAAGGTAAACCAACAAATGTAATTGATGTGGGATTGGAAGGATAAGACTCTTAACCTGGAGGAAGATGAAACAGCTTTTTTGTTTTATTTTTTTTCGATGGGAAGAGAAAAGCTGTAACTTTTGGAGAGAGTTGGCACACTTAAAGTGCCAGAGGAAAGAATGGATTTGAAGGACTTGAGTTGGAGGAACTGAATGTGGCCAAATAGGTAAGATCCGAACCAGCCAACAGAGTGCGGGTGATGCTGATAAAAGAGTGTCTATTGAGGAGGATGGTGTGAAAGTGGTATTGAAAGCTGCACTCTGGTCGAGGAGGGCGAGGGTGTTGAGATGTCCAGAATCAGGAGCAGGTCAGCAGTAATTTTGATGAGCGCTGTTCTGTTTCAGTGCTATGAAGTGGGTGGAAACCTGACTATTCAAACAGGTGATTGAGTTGGAATGTTGTTGAGCGGAAACTGTTTTTTCAAGGATGTTCTAAATGAAGGGTAGACCTACTGTACACTGGCGTTGCAGTGGGTTTTGTCCTTGCCAATGTTTTCCTTATTGTGTCAGATATAATGAGTGCCCATTTCACATTTTCTGAGTCAATTTTAATTATTTTTTTAAAATAAATGTGATCAGGTTGTCGATTCATTCATGAGAGGATGATCAGTGGGAACCCAATGCCGAGAGAGTCAAAAAAAACATTTTTTTAAGAGTGATGGATCAGAATGTTATGAAGTCAAATGCTGTAATGAGGCAGGTCATCAGAGTTGGAAAAGTTGTGTCGGTGAGTCAGTCGGGGTCATTCCGAGATGTGAGAGTGAATTTCACTGTATATGAGAGGAGAAAGTTGTCAGGAGTTCATCAGTTCTAAATTCATAGGGGTTGATAACAGAGCAGCAGATTAAATCATGTAAAAAAAATCACCTTTAGGTTTAAGGGAATGGTAAACAGCAGCACTGCTTGCTGGAGTGGGAACGGAGAGCTTGCAGACAATAGATCTAAACGTTCTATTGAAAGTCGTGGCTCTTAGCAAAACTTTCAAAGTCTTGCGGTGAATTTTTATAAGGCCTCCGCATCGGCCAGAGCCGCGATTTTGACAGATGTAAATAAACCTGCCTGAGGGGATTGAATCAACTACAAAAAGTCCTTTGGTTATTTCCATGTCTCGGTCAAGAGAAGATCACTAAGAGAAAGTCAAGCTTACTATCACTGATAAGGTCCTGGATACGATGTTCCTTGATTGTCAGTGAGCGGATGTTGAGCAGAGCAAAGTTGAGTGAGGTGTTGTTGGTGATGGTGTGTGTGTCAGCCGGCCGAGCTAAGCTTGCTGACACGCTGTGCTTGACAGGCTGGCTGGTGGAGCGAGGGGGGTGATGAGTGCAGGACCAGATGGACCATACTGGCGCTGAACTGTCACGGCAGAATTTGGAGGTGGAAAGCTGCCTGCGCAGGTCCAGGCAGGTGATAGCCCAGCCAGTTTAGGTGAACAATCAAATACCGTACTGAAGTAAGCCCACCACTGGCAGGTGAATAGGCAGGAGCAAACAGGCGCGGACGACCCAGATGTATGTCATAGCATCCCACATTGTGGGTGTGGTCTCAAGGAGCGTTGACGGCCAGTGAGACACCACATGGAGCGTCAAACTGGGAGAGAAGGTGAGTAAACAGTGTTGACTGACAAACTGTCGCGCAGCTTCAGAAAATACTTCAGGAGCGATCAATTATATTGTCCGATTGGGTCAGAATGCCAGAAAATATAGGAGCCTGGAAAGTTGAAATGTTTAAAACGCTAAGTGTTTTAGAAGGTCACCGGTGAGCAGCAGCAGCCAGTTGTGCCATCGTTCACTCGACTCGGAAGTGAATTAAAACCTCTAAAAACGGCATTAATCTTTGTTTTGGCAGCATGGCTGGAAATGTTTACCTTGGATTTTTTTTCGATTTGCACCATCCACAACATTAGATACACAATGTAAATAAACCCATGTGCAAATAATTCCATTATGGTTTGAAAAAATATAAATACAATTCAAAATCATAACTGTTATGCTTGGCTTTATGGGCGGCCCGGTGGTCCAGTGGTTTGCGCGTCAATGTCACAGTGGAGACGTACGGGGTTCAATTCCAGCTGCGGCTTCTCTGTGTGGAATTTGCTTGTTCTCCCCGGGCCTGCGTGGGTTTTGTCTGGGTACTCCGGTTTCCTCCCACTTTCCAAAAAACATGCACGGCAGGCTGATTGAACACTCTAAATTGTCCCTAGGTGTGAGTGTGAGTGTGGATGGCTGTTTGTCTGTGTGCCCTGTGATTGGCTGGCAACCGGTTCAAGGTGTCCCCCACCTACTGCCCAAAGACATCTGGGATAGGCTCCAGCGCCCCCCGCGACCCTTGTGAGTATAAGCTTGGCTTTATTTCTACACTAAATTGTCCATCTGTGTGAATGTGAGTATGAATGGTTTTTGTCTCTTTGTTCTCTGTGATTAGCTGGCCGCCAGTTCAGGGCGTCCTCTGCATCTTGGCCAGTGACAGGAGATGGGTTCCAGCACGCCAGTGACCCTTGAGAGGATTAGTGGTTCCGAAAATGGATGGATGGATACATGAATAATAATCTCGGTTGTGGCCCTCCTGCGTGGAGTTTGCATATTCTCCCCATGGTTTGTTTTGTTAGTTTCATCATTCTTGATCAAGGCAGAATTTCTGCGATAGCCTTTGCATTGAATGTCATTAGATTGTGAGTGTGTCCCTAATATTGTGGCCGTCAAGTATATATTCAAGGAAAAGATCACATCGCATCTTTAGTTAGCTAAGGAGATTTTGTTTTGTTTTTTATTCGAGCGCTTCCAATCATTCTTGCGCGACGTGTTGATCCTCAAATAAAAACCAGTTATAGACCAACCACACTGGAGAACAGATGCCAAAAATGCCTGCCAGCAACCAAAGCATGAGCTTCTCGGAACCCCTTTATTTTTTACAGGCTGTTCAAAGATGCCTTTGTAATATCAAACTATTCTTAAGACAAACTTGTGCCCAGTGTATTGGTTGGTGGTTAGAGCTAAACGGAGTAACATGTCTTCTGATAAATAGAGGAAAATTGATCGGGCACGAATTGTTCTCAGTGATGAGACGTTTGAGCTGTAGACTGTTATGTCTATAGCCCTCTTCCTCAACTGGCGGACCGCGATCCACGACCGGATCGCCGACCTCCTCGGTCCGGACCTCCTCTGTCCGGACCCTCGGCAAATTGTATAAAATAATTTATAAATGGATTTTTACGTTATACATTTTATATTTGTGGACTATAATCTGCGCATTACCACGATCGCTTGTTAAATTTATCCGTTGTATTCTTTGCGTGCACTAACAGATGTAATGCAGGGGACCGCGGCAGCGCGACTTTGTGTGTATAATATTTGACTCACTCGAGACCCTGCCTGAGCAGGGCATGTCGGCGATAACGATGCGCTGATTGGCTCCTCTGAACTTAAGGTGTCCATCCATCCATCCATCCATCCATCATCTACCGCTTATCCGGGGCCGGGTCGCGGGGGCATCAGCTTTAGCAGGGAAGCCCAGACTTCCCTCTCCCTAGCTACTTCTTCCAGCTCTCCCCGGGGGATCCCGAGTCGTTCCCAGGCAAGCTGGGTGACATAGTCTCTCCAGCGTGTCCTGGGTCTTCCTCGGGGTCTCCTCCCGGTGGGACATGACCGGAACACCTCACCGGGGAGGCGCTCAGGAGGCATCCGAATCAGATGCCCAAGCCACCTCATCTGGCTCCTCTCGATGTGGAGGAGAAGCGGCTCGACTCTGAGCCCCTCCCGGATGACTGAGCTTCTCACCTTATCTCTAAGGGGGAGCCCGGACACCCTGCGGAGAAAACTGATTTCAGCCGCTTGTATCCGGGATCTCGTTCTTTCGGTCACGACCCATAGCTCGTGACCATAGGTGAGGGTTGGGACGTAGATCGACCGGTAAATTGAGAGCTTCGCCCTTTGGCTCAGCTGCTTCTTCACCACGACAGACCGATACAACGTCCGCATCACAGCAGACGCTGCACCGATCCGCCTGTCGATCTCCCGCTCCCTCCTACCCCCACTCGTGAACAAGACCCCAAGATACTTGAACTCCTCCACTTGGGGTAAGATCTCCTCCCCGACCCGGAGGGGGCACTCCACCCTTTTCCGACTGAGGACCATGGTTTCAGATTTGGAGGTGCTGATTTTCATCCCAACCGCTTCACACTCGGCTGCGAAACGCTCCAGTGAGAGTTGGAGAGCCCCGTTTGAAGGAGCCAACAGCACCACATCATCTGCAAAAAGCAGGGATGTAATACTGAGGCCCCCAAAACGGACCCCCCTCAACGCTTCGGCTGCGCCTAGAAATTCTGTCCATAAAGGTTATGAACAGAATCGGCGACAAAGGGCAGCCTTGGCGGAGTCCTACCCCCACTGGAAACGATTCCGACTTACTGCCGGCAATGCGAACCAAACTCTGACATCGGTGGTATAGTGACCGAACAGCCCGTATCAGGGGGTTCGGTACCCCATACCCACGAAGCACCCCCCAAAAGAACTCCCCGAGGGACACGGTCAAACGCCTTCTCCAAGTCCACAAAACACATGTAGACTGGTTGGGCGAATTCCCACATACCCTCAAGGACCCTGCTAAGGGTGTAGAGCTGGTCCACTGTTCCACGGCCGGGACGAAAACCACACTGCTCCTCCTCAATCTGAGGCTCGACTTCCTGACGGACCCTCCTCTCCAGCACCCCTGAATAGACCTTACCAGGGAGGCTGAGGAGTGTGATCCCTCTGTAGTTGGAACACACCCTCAGGTCCCCCTTTTTAAAAAGAGGGACTACCACCCCGGTCTGCCAATCCAGAGGCACTCTCCCTGTTGACCACGCGATGTTGCAGAGGCGTGTCAACCAGGACAGCCCCACAACATCCAGAGCCTTGAGGAACTCCGGGCGGATCTCATCCACCCCTGGGGCCTAGCCACCGAGGAGCTTTTTAACCACATCGGTGACTTCAACCACAGAGATAGGAGAGCCCACCTCAGAGTCCCCAGGCTCTGCTTCCTCCAAGGAAGGCGTGTTGGTGGAGTTGAGGAGGTCTTCGAAGTACTCTGCCCACCGGTTCACAACGTCTCGAGTCGAAGTCAGCAGCGCCCCATCCCCACTGTACACAGTGTTAGTGGTGCACTGCTTCCCCCTCCTGAGACGTCGGATGGTGGACCAGAATTTCCTTGAAGCCGTCCGGAAGTCGGCTTCCATGGCCTCACCGAACTCTTCCCACGCTCGGGTTTTTGCCTCGGCGACCACCGAAGCCGCGGTCCGCTTGGCCAGTCGATACCCGTCAGCTGTCTCTGGGGTCCCACAGGCCATAAAGGCTCGATAGGACTCCTTCTTCAGCTTGACGGCATCCCTTACTGCTGGTGGACACCAGCGAGTACGGGGGTTGCCGCCACGACAGGCACCAACCACCTTACGGCCACAACTCAGATTGGCCGCCTCAACAATAGAGGCACGGAACATGGTCCACTCGGGCTCAATGTCCCCCGCCTCCCCCGGAACATGGGAAAAGCTCTGTGAGGTGGGAGTTGAAACTGCTTCTGACAGGGGATTCCGCCAGACGCTCCCAACAAACCCTCACTATACGTTTGGGTCTGCCAGGACGGACCGGCATCTTCCCCCACCATCGGAGCCTACTCACCACCAGGTGGTGATCAGTTGACAGCTCCGCCCCTCTCTTCACCCGAGTGTCCAGAACATGCGGCCGCAAATCCGATGATACAACTACAAAGTCGATCATCGAACTGCGGCCTAGGGTGTCCTGGTGCCAAGTGTACATATGGACACCCTTATGTTTGAACAAGGTGTTCGTTATGGACAATCCGTGACGAGCACAGAAGTCCAATAACAAAACACCACTCGGGTTCTGATCGGGGGGGCCGTTTCTCCCAATCACGCCCCTCCAGGTATCACTGTCATTGCCCACGTGAGCATTGAAGTCCCCCAGCAGAACAATGGAGTCCCCAGCAGGAGTACTCTCCAGCACACCCTCCAAGGACTCCAAAAAGGGTGGGTATGCTGAGCTGCTGTTTGGTGCATATGCACAAACAACAGTCAGGACCCGTCCACCCACCCGAAGGCGGAGGGAGGCAACCCTCTCGTCTACCGGTGTGAACCCCAATGTACAGGCACTGAGCCGGGGGGCAATGAGTATGCCCACACCTGCTCTGCGCCTCTCACCGTGAGCAACTCCAGAGTGGAAGAGAGTCCAACCCCTCTCGAGAGAACTGGTACCAGAACCCAGGCTGTGTGTGGAGGCAAGTCCGACTATATCCAGTCGGAAATTCTCTGCCTCACACACCAGCTCGGGCTCCTTCCCTGCCAGAGAGGTGACATTCCATGTCCCAAGAGCTAGCTTCTGCAGCCGAGGATTGGACCGCCAGGGTCCCCGCCTTTGGCTGCCGCCCAGCTCACATTGCACCCGACCCCTTTGCCCCCTCTCATGGGTGGTGAGCCCATGGGAAGGGGGACCCACGTTGCCTCTTCGGGCTGTGCCCGGCCGGGCCCCATGGGTGTAAGCCCGGCCACCAGGCGCCTGCCAACGAGCCCCACCTCCAGGCCTGGCTCCAGAGGGGGGCCCCGGTGACCCGCGTCCGGGCAAGGGAAACCTAGATCCATTTATTGCAATCATCATTGGGGTCTTTTGAGCCGTGCTTTGTCTGGCCCCTCACCTAGAACCTGTTTGCCATGGGTGACCCTGCCAGGGGCATAAAGCCCCAGACAACTTAGCTTCTAGGATCATTGGAACACACAAACCCCTCCACCACGGTAAGGTGACGACTCACGGAGGGGAACTTAAGGTGTGTCCATACATAACCGTAAGCATATACGATGCGCTGATTGGCTCCTCTGAACTTAAGGTGTGTCCATACATAAGCGTCAGCACCCATTCAAAATGGATGATTGTGTCAGGAAACAGACGCATGCGCGACGCCACATTGTGCTCACAGCTTCAGCCCAGGCGAGCCGCACACAGACAATTAGACAAAACGAATCGCGGGAGGTTTCGATTGTGTGCAGTTCTGCTGCCGTCTACTTTGCAGCTGTTTAATAGTAGAACACCGCAACATGGTAAATGAACATCCAATGGCGTCCTCAAATAATATTTGCATGCCTCAGACATTGCATTCACCTATAGTGGAAGAAAAGCACTGCACATTCCTGTGCTCCCTTGTGTCAGTATTTAAAATGGTTCTTAACTCCTCTTCTGATATATTTTTTAAGTGATTTCAGAAGGGATGTGAAAAGGGGAATTGTACAAATGAAAATGATATTTTTGTTTTTATGTTTAGTATCTATTTTGGTAAAATTTGTATTTTGTTTTGTTTTTGTTAAATTAATGGGAAAATTACAACTACTGTTTAACAAAGTTAAAATAGAAATAGCCCTTTTAGGGAAATAAGACATTTTTATTATTAAGCAGGCACAACTTAACAAAATAAAAGAGTTCCTGTGCCTCAACACAATACCCCTCATTATTTGCTGTGTACTGGCAAAGTGAATAATTGTTATTTTCATGCACCGCATTATTGGTTGGTTGTGAGGAGTGTTGATTTGTATAAGCTTAGCTTGACCATACTAAATGGGCATATTGCCCTGCTCCCCATGACCGTTGTGCATGGGACCGGACCTAGGTCTTTAAAAAAAAAAAAAGTGGACCGACAGCATTTCTAGTTGAGGACCACTGGTCTATAGCATTGGTCGTCGTAAGACACCCAATTATAGAAGGTGATCTACTAATTTACAGATGATTTTTCATGTTGCGGAAGGAGTCCTGTTATGCAAATACATGAATTTAGCTTTGTGCCTGAGAGGCAGGTGCGAACAAGGTGTGAAGCGGTACCAGCATCGTGCAGGCAAATTGAGAGGCAGTGGGGAGCACTTTTCCACTCGTGTAAATATTTTTTAAACGGCAACAAAAATGAATGCAAAATACTGTCTTAATCACCAGTGCAATTGCGGAGCTTCTGAATGATCCAAAGGCTGACTTAGAGCCAGCCAGAAGGAGCCTTGCCAATTCACCAATGACAAAACCCATTTCAACTCTGCACTTTGTGCATCTGGATCATTTCAGCGCGTTGTTTTCCATTGGTGGTGGCCCCTCTCAATTTTCTCAGTTTGGCGAGTTTGCTGTCCCAAGGTTTAAACACAATGTTACGCCAGATAGGCACATACCTGTACATTCAATTGCCCTGCACTCATGGAAAGTTAAATTAAAATGAAAAAAAAAAAACAACACTATGAAGTTTCTGGATTTCCCCAAATTATATCTTGTTCTTTGCCCCTTCATGACTGCTATCCATTGGCTATGCTTTGGTTCCTCTTTTGGTCGCCTGTCGAATCCTGGCCCTTTCCTTCGCCTTCTGTTGTGGCACCCTCGTGAGCAACAGCTGCCTACCATTGTAAAAGCATTGTAAAAGCATTGTAAAAGTGTTTACTCAAAGTAACAATCCATATTATCTCCTGCCAAAGTGGCAATGTTTATGTTTGGTGCAGTGCATTGTGGGATGGGTCACATGAGCTCTTTATAGCTCTGACTGCACTACTTGTTCATTTGAGTGTCATCACAACAAATGAATGCACGACCAGAAACAACAGCCTGCCTGTATAAAACAATACATATATCAATAAAAAAGATCCCAAGGGTGGATTATAACTGCAGCAAAGCATGCTGGGAAGGAATGGAAATTCTCTAACCACTTGTTGCAAAGCCCCGGGGGACATAAACATACTAATCCCGTAGAAAAGGCCACGTGATTTATTGTTTTCCAGACATACATTAATCTTCCTATTTAGCTGTTTTGACCATTGACTAATTTGCATGCATTTGTATCACGTTCTTGCGCGGGTTTCGTTCAAGTACCGGTAATTGCCGCACACGCTGTCAAGTGTTCGTGGCCAGTAAATCTTGTCAATGTTGTCACACGCATGGAAAAAATAAATACATAAAAGATAAGTTAGTGTCAGTCTGCGCATAGTGCACTGGAAAATGAGTCAATTGGTGTTAAGAAGAGCACACACAGGAAGTACCGTGTGAGCTGCCTAAAATGCAGATTAATAGCATTTGATAAATCTGCCTTGATATGTGTTAACTTTATCACCTCATATTGTCCACATTTATGTATTGGTCCCTTTTTTGCACATTTTATTTATTTATGTTCTCATATTTGCTCAAATAAACACTGACAATGATATTGTAGGCACAGTCAGTTGTTTTGATTTTTGAAACGCAAAATATCAAACCTTCACAGGAATGTATTGAATCGATCTATACCGTGATTTTTTTTTGTATTCTTGCTGACCTAGTTCTTGTCGGAGGTACGGAACCCGACAAGTTTCACATGTATAGTCACAAAAAACATCGTACTTGAAAAAATAAAATTAATTTTTGTGATGTCATGAATCAGATGAGAAAAGTGAACGGAACAGACATGCACAGTGACTTTATATCAATTAATTTTCTTAGATTTCTCCATCTTTTACTTATCTTGGGTTGAAAATCTGGAGAGTGCCTATCCAATCTACTTGCTGACATGGTAGGTGCTCACAAACGTCTCTGAAGGTTGATCACCGAAATTGTACGTCTAAAGAAAGAGGTTGTGGTGTCGGGAGGCAATATAACAAAGCCAGAGTCGAGGCAAACACTGTATTTTCTTATCAAGCTATTTAACAGCACAACACTAATTCGTACAACTCACAATGTCTGCCACTACAGAACTCCTCTCCTTCCTTTTTCATCTCAAGAGTATTTTTATAGCACGGCTGCTACCTAATGTACAGTCAGAGAACATAACAGAAGTGACACACATTTTGTGAGACAAGTAACATACATTTCCATCGGACATTTGTAATTTATTTTCCCAAGCCATGCAAAGCCGCAACTTAAGGATGAAAGAGCCGCATGCGGCGCCGAAGCCGCAGGTTGCCGACCTCTGGGTTAGACTGAACCACTGAGCATATTCATAAACGATCGCAATCTTAGTATATCACGTGAAACACACCCACCAACGTGTGCAATTTATGACAGTGAACATGCAAATTACCACCAGCTATTTATGATCTTTGTAAATCAAGAGAATGGACACTGATAAAAATAGAGGGGGGAAAAAAACAAAACAAACAAACAAAAATGTGCAAGCCATCAGCTGTCTTTGGGCCATAACCCACAGGTTTAGGGGTAGGAAATAAAAGTCAGATGAGGTTGGACATTTCTGAGGAATCTGTTTTCTGAACATTCACATGAAGTGAAAAGGAAATGTATGCGTGGATTACGTTTTGGAGAGATATGTTAGGTTTATATCGGATATGACATGTTTGCATGGGACTTCCACAAGACATGCCACTGGAACCCACCCTTCATTTAAATGTTGCACAGGTCTCAGCGTTGCTAGTCTGATCCATACCTTTGCCTTAACTTCATTTAACAAAACGTAATCCGTGACCCAATACTCCCTTACCTTTTCAACACAACTGCAGCAGATGATTCCATTGAAATGAGAGCCAAGTGAGGCAGTGCCAAAAGGAAAATGACAGTGTGACAGTAGAGTGGCCCATGTGCGGTTTATGTTATTCCCGAGGCATGACAGAGGAGGCCCTTGAATCATGGGACTTGCCTTACGATGCTCTCCAGACAACCTGTTCCCTGAGCTCCCAAAGCAGACAGGACTGACGTAAATGGTCTCCCTGCTTTGTTATCACCGCACCACAGCAGCTAATGTCTCATCTGACTTTTGATGTATTGCAGTTTAATTCCCTGACACGCAATTTTTATTTGTACACATGAAAAACAACGTGAGTTTAACTTGTATTTATATTGACATCATTCTCGCTTCAATTGAATGTCACTGCTGTTTTAACAGAACTTTTCTAATCATTGGCATCAATCAATTTAAACTGTATTAAGGAGTAGTTGTATCATCTATTATGAATCCGAATTTATACATTTTAGTGTTCACTCTATCATATTAATCATTGCGAGTGGTGGGTACATGGTAATGTATGCAAAGACTCACCCCAGATTGTTTTTGTCTAATGAGGAGACTTCTCCTCGGTCGGTCGGCTTTCCTTCTCTCTTTCTCATCCTCTCGTCCTCTCAACCCAAACCTAGAAACTGAAGCTTTGTTTGTAACTGATAGAGACCGAGGAGGCCCAAACACAGCAATAAAAAGAAAATGTATCCTGTGTCCTGTCTCCTGTGTCCTGACTGAAGAGAAGCATGTGATACCTGTCAGTCAGAAAGCATCAGGAAACACTGCAGACAGCCTGTGCTGGAATGGAAGTTCCAGAGACAGGATGATCAAGTGGGGTCACTGCACTCTCTTGCATTTGGCAAGGCCCGAAGCCTCCTGAAACCAAAGGCACAACTCCTTGGCCACTTAAGAAACCCAGACAGCCCGATCCAAATCCAATCATCTCCTTTTTTTTGTAGTATTATTTGGTCCTAAGAGAAATAATTGATTCTAGAGTGCAGAGAAAAGTAAAGGGCCTGTGGTTCCTCTTCATGCAGGAACAACCTTCGGACTTAAAGTTGAGTTTTATTGGAGATCAGAGCTGGAGGAGAGTCCAAAGAAAATAGGTCTTATTCATTATTCGAACCAGCTGTGGTTTTCCACTATGATGACTCATCCATTTTTCTTTTCCCCCCTATTCTTTGCCTTTTTTCATGATAGAGTATCAAAGTTTTCTCACTGAAACACTGAGCCATAATCACCGGTTGTTTGTTTGGATTACGAGCAGCACAGCGGCCACGAGTGTGCGTGTCCATTGATTTACTCATTCTCCCTCATGCAAGCATTGTGCCACATGGATGCCTCTGCACATTTTTAATATGTCCGTCTTTCTTTCTACTTTTCCCACTTCAGTGCCGATGATAAAGACAGAACCCAGTGATGAATATGATTCTTTGGGGACTTCAGTACTGCCAATGCATTCAAAGCCCTATTTCGGTCATCCCAGACTTAATCCCATCATGCCTATTGCTGAACATGATGCTTGTCTGGCTGGTGCCTACCCTCCCTGCCCTTCTCTCAATGCTGCCATACCATCATCGTCCCCCAATTCCAGCCCAACCCTGCATGACCTCTCCCCCGTCGCATTTAGCAAGTGCCTCCCGAATAGCCCCACCCATGCAGCACCTTCAAGTCAGATGGTGACAACCTTCCAGGAGAATGGCAGGCCAGTCCTGACCCATCCAGCATCTCCTGACCATGGCTCTCCCCTAGCTATGCTCCAAACTCAAGGAAGTCCCAGTCACCTCAACAGCCCGGGACCCCATGGATTCCACCCTGTTTACGCCAATAGCAGCCCTTCCTCCTCCCCAGCCTCCCATGCTTCGACTCCCAGTGGGTCTGCAGAGAGTCCATTTATTCAAGCCTACAGTCCCACCCAGGCTCAGGCAGCAGCCACCTCAGCCCAGGCTGGAGGCAATTCACCCAGCCTGCTTCATGAGGAATCAAGTCCACCTGCCATCACCGTCAAACAGGAACCTCAAGAACTGGACCAGATGTACCTAGATGATGGTGAGTTTCCACAATCGTAAAAATACAATCTGAAACTGGATTTGAGAGTGTTTATTTTCATTCATATATGAACAATATTGAGTATTTACTCAGAACATTGATCCCATTTAAAATTACTCATCGCCATCAGGCCTTGTCAGCCCACAGCCTGCTTTACCATTCTCTACACTTTCGTTACATAATACAGGGTGCCGATTTACGTCACATCTGTTTCGTTTAAGCGTGAATCTAAATAAACAGAAACAAATTGAACAGTTACATTTCAGTCACAGGCAATCTATTTGTTTTTCTGTGTGTCGTGTGGTCGTGTTTGTATTGTCCAAGTAGTTGATTTAGCTCATAAGACAACATTGCTTTGATGGGAATTTGAAACAATCTGTCAAAACATCACAGAGAATCTGGGGTCAGCCAGGTCCCAGCAGAACAAAAACAGTGGCGCACGCGTGGCAAACCAAGCTGTTGACATATCGACTAATGATTGCGAAGGAAGCAAAACAATAGGTAGGGGTTTCCTAATCCCCGCCTGGCTTTTTGGGAGGGATGCCGGGAGATCTGAGGCAGAGGTTTTCTTTTCCCGTCTTTTCCCTCTGGAGTACAGGCCGTGCAGCTGAAGTCATCCAGGGAGACCGAAGGGTCATGGCTCTACCCTGGCAATGAGATCAGACACACCCAAGGGAGCGCATGGCCGAGTTTATTGCCTCCTGTGTCCATCCCGTCTCTAGGGTCACCAACCTGTTATCTATGTTAGCAGAGGCACCACTTGTTGTTATGATATGTATTCATAGCACATGGGGATTTTGCCAATTTGAAATTGGAACAAGCCCCTCCCATGTAACACAGGTGGAGACCCAGTGACCCCCATTGAACTCTTGCCTCGTCACCCTTCCTGTTAACGTTAGGGTGTGTGTGCATGCGTGCGTGCATGGATACGTGTGCGAGGGTCAACAATTCACAGAGGCGAGAGGTAGGCATGAGGGGAAGAGGGAAGTGGGGAGTTGTTGCTGCTGAACTGCAATTGTGTTGTCAGCATATCTGGCCGGTTTGGATGAGTCCCATTTGTCGTCATAAACAGGCAATGTAGACAAAGGGGGATGTTGTAATCAGCTTTTTTTAATTTATTACACTCTTATTTTTTAATCTAATTTCTTGCAGTGATGTGCCGCGAACTTGAGCTATTCTACCATGTAGCCTGAATGTATGCCTGAGCAGTTAATTGCACTGTTGCAAACGTGACACCTAGACAGAGATCGTTTACATCATTTCTATTGTACAAACAAGCAATGTGAGGGACAAACAAGAATTGAAATAATTACTAATTACTTAGCGATTCAACAGTTGTCACATATGTATATTTTTAGAATTGATTATTCTAGCGATTAAATCAAATAACCGGTCAAAATTATTTTTCATATTAACATTTTTTTGTTGTTGTTGTTATTTAAAACATAGGTAAATCAACAGCAGCTAAGCAATATCACAAGAGAGGGAGTGATGTACTCGCCAACCTTTTTGAAACTGAGAGCCACTTCTTCGGAACTGATTAATAAGCTACGAGTTCTGACGCTGCTTCAGTTTCAACTTCAGTACATTTCAACTACTCAGTTTATTCTTACAATAGTTGCAAATAATAATTTTTGAAATACAAAGTAGATTCAAATGACTAGGATTTTTTTCCATAAATTGATTATGCTTCAATTACTTCTTTGGTCCGGAAGGTGTTAGAAATAGAGAAAAATGTTGATCGTTGTTTTGAAAAACAGATATTCGCAATTGTAAACACAAAAGATAATCAGTAGGCTTTCAAGGAGGACTACTGAAGTCAGAAAATATTGTCTGTTGACAAGCTAACATTTTAAACATTTTTTCTTTTTCTTTTGTTGTATGTATTTGCATCCACGCAAAGCACTTAAAACCACGCCAAATGAATTTTGCTCTCACTGTCACCAACATGACAGACTGAAGCTCTCATTTCATTCAGAATAATCAAATTAAGTGAAACTGCAGCTTTATTTCTGATTTTGTATTGGTCTCCTTTTACACTGATGTCCAGTAATTAAGATGTGCCAGAAGTCCATTGAAATACCAGTTCAAAATCATGTAACCGAGTTTCCCTTCCCCACTACTCTATCCATTGTCACTTAGTGGGCTCAGCCTTTCTTCACCCAGTGGCCAAATGTAGTCTATCAGTGATTACTGTTGCATTAGGGACGCACAGGAATGTGTATTGATTGACCCAGGGCGGTGTAGAAGGCCCATGAAAAACCTCAGTATGCTACCGTTTTGCATCACCTGTCATCCGCTCATGCATTCTGCGGTGAGCTCCTGGAGTCCTGGTAAGTATGCGGTGGTAACAGCATACTCCAAAGGCATCTGCCGCTCCCAGTTCTCTCTCAAACTCCTCAAATGAGTACTAAGTTAAAACAAATAAGATTGGAAGGTAGCTCACTGTGCCTCTTGCGTCCCTTCTCCATGCATTACCGCTGTGCGTTAGTGAGCTGAGCTCTCCATTAGAGAGGAAGACAAGCGGATGACCTCACCTCAGCAGCAGTGATTTAACGCTAGGGATGTAGCATTGTGTTCCTCCTCAGCAATTGGGGGCTGGTGATTTGGAGTCCATGGGCGCACACTTGATCTTCCCCAAGAGTGCATCACCTCCCACGCTCCAATGCGAAGGCCTCCAGCTCTCATCAGGCAAAGGAAATGTGCCTCTCTGGCCCGGACTAGATTTTATACAGCCCTTGAGAAATCACTCAACTTATCAACAGTGAGCTACTGTACCACGAGGAGCACTGATAGGATGGCGCGAGCCTGAGCTTAAAACCCCTTGACTGCAATACATACTCTCTAAAGCAGATTTTGTTTACCTGTTGTTCTTGCTGTGAGCACGGCTTAATGCAATACCCCTTCTGCCGGTTTCCATATCACTGCTGCTTCAACAGAGGCGTACATGGCCCATTTACAGTATACAAAGACAATAATAGCGCCCCCAAAATGTTTGATATTCATTAAAAAAAATTAAGCTGTGTTGTTTTTAACTACAAATAAAAAAGTACAGTCCAAAGTTGAAACTGAATATTTTAACTACAAAAATAGAGTAGACCCACTTTTGTTTAAAAACGAGCTTCATCCACGCCACCCCTCCCAACGCTGTTCGGCGCTCCCAACGGCAAGCACCAGCAGTGCGTGATTTCTGTCTTGTCGTGCAGAGTGAATATGTAAGTGCACCTTGGTTTAAACAGGATATGTGACAAATGTCTTACATTCTTCTCAAGCCAATATATTATTATTATTACTAGAATGCATTTTGTTTGCTGCTGTTCAATCAAGTTGCTCGGTAGGAGTTAGAAAACGTTACAGGTGCTAAAGCATCTGCGATGTGTATGTTTCAAGATTAAAGCCTTTAGTATTGCTATTTATCGAACTGCGCAGTGTATGTGTGTGTGCGTGTGTGTGTGCGTGTGTGTGTGTGTGTGTGTGTGTGTGTGTGTGTGTGTGTGTGTGTGTAAGATTGTGTGTGCATGTGCATGTGTACATTTAAGAAGAGAAGAACAAAGAGAGACTGCCTTTCAAGAAAATTGGTACACAATTTTGTCCTCACTCTACGGAGCTGGGTTACTCCAGAATCATGGATCATTATAGAGTCATCAAGGCCATTTTTAAAAACTTAAAACTCCTGGGTTAAAAATAACATCTTCTTTTTAAACCTATATAATTCCATTTTATCTGATTTTGCTATGCCGGTACAAATATCAACTGGTTAGCATGTCCACCTCACAGTGCAGAGGTTGTGTGTTCAATTCCGGCCCCTCCTCCCTATGTATCGCTTTCACATTCTCCCTGTGCCTGCATGGCTTTTCTCCGAGTACTCCGCTTTCATCCCACATTCCAAAAAGATGTACGGTCTGTTAAGTGAACACGATAAATTATCCTTAGATGTGATTGTGGGTCTGAATGTTTGTTTGTCTAAGTGCACCCTGCGATTGGCTGGCAACCAGTTCAGGGTGTGCCCCGCCTACTGCTCAAAATCAGCTGGGATAGGCTCCAATGTGAACCTTGCAAGGATCAAGCAGTTTGGTGCGTTGGATCGATGATTTTGCAACATATATCGTTCACGTGTATATGTTCAGCTCTGTGCGCATGTTCGTGCGTGTGTGTCCGTGTAGCAAAAGAAGAATGCTGAATGGGCCAGGCGTTTGGTCCTGTGCGGCTACTGCAGTGTGTCCTGTCTTATTAGCTGCTGTCGTGATTGGTAATATCATGAAAAGAAGCTGAGTGCAGCTTAGTTGTGCTAATCAGAGGGTCAGATTTGTACCAGCTGCCTCTCAGGGACACAGAGGACCATTATTCTCCGAAAAAACAACACACAGACACACAGACACACACGCACACAAAAACATATTGCAGCCTCAGTCAATTTCTGACAGTTAACATATGTGCTCTGATTGCTTTGCGTTTCAGGGTAGTTTTACTTGTGATTGTTTCCTCTTCAATTCAGGGTTTCTGCATTTGAAACTCGACCAGGCTTGTTTTCTCAATGTGAAAATCCAAATGTTGTCAAATCCCCTTTCCTTCGGGAACAAAAAAGGGCATTCTATTCTTGTAGAGGATCTCCGTCTACCCCTGATGATTCTGAAAGCAACGGAGGCTTTCCTCATGGAAACTTTTACACATTCTGGAAAGTTTCCCAGACCCCAGGACTCTCCAAAACCCTTAATGATGATTGAGAGTGCGTCCACACCACGCTGAAAACATGCTGAGTCGATAACATTGGAGTGTGCCGCAAGGCTGGCTTTAGGATCAGAGGGGAGAACTGAAAAGACAGAGTTAGGGGGAAGGGTGTATATTTAATTCAAGGTTGAAAGTGTCTAATGGGACTGACTAAAGCAGAGTTCCCTCAATACGGTATAAATATATATATATATAGAGAGAGAGAGAGAGAGAGAGAGAGAGAGAGAGAGAGAGAGAGAGAGAGAGAGAGAGAGAGAGAGAGAGAGAGAGAGAGAGAGAGAGAGAGAGAGAGAGAGAGAGAGAGAGAGAGAGAGAGAGAGAGAGAGAGAGAGAGAGAGAGAGAGAGAGAGAGAGAGAGATAGATAGATAGATATGTAGATATCTATCTATCTATCTATATATATTTTTTGTTATACTTCCTGTATGTCTTTAAACAGTGGAGTCAGCAAGATGTGGAGGTATTCATCGAGCAAGTGACCCCCAACTTTTTGAACCAATGGCCCCTCTTATGAAGGTCAAGACCAGATCAATGTCTGTTGGAAAAGAAAAAAATAAGTCTGTGGTTAAGTGCAATGCCAAGAACGCAGCCCTGCAGCCAAAGTGATATTGACAGGTACGAGAGAAATGGTGATGGCTTTTTTATTATTAATGACCACAAACAGGATGTAGGTATTTTACTATTTTTGTTATTGATGTCTTCTCATTAGAATACTGTTTTCCTGGCAGACTTAAACATGCCAAGTCATAAGTCGAAGACTTGGGAGAAGCTTCTAACCGCAAAATAATACTTCATTTTCAACATATTACTCGCTATGTTTGCCGCATAACATTGATGTATGCAATCTGTATTTCCTCATATCCAGAATTGATGAGAGTGCAGAGGTAGGAGGCACAGATTAGGGCATTTCCAGTAATAATGATAATAATCGGGCGGCCCGGTAGTCCAGTGGTTAGCACGTCGGCTTCACAGTGCTGAGGTACCGGGTTCGATTCCAGCTCCGGCCTCCCTGTGTGGAGTTTGCATGTTCTCCCCGGGCCTGCGTGGGTTTTCTCCGGGTGCTCCGGTTTCCTCCCACATTCCAAAAACCTGCGTGGCAGGCTGATTGAACACTCTAAATTGTCCCTAGGTGTGAGTGTGAGTGTGACTGGTTGTTCGTTTCTGTGTGCCCTGCGATTGGCTGGCAACTGATTCAGGGTGTCCCCCGCCTACTGCCCGAGGACAGCTGGGATAGGCTCCAGCACCCCCCGCGACCCTAGTGAGGATCAAGCGGCTCGGAAAATGAATGAATGAATGAATGATAATAATCATGTTTGTGTAAAACAGTTCAACATAGGTTAGGGCTGGTCACTAATAGTGTACTGGTTGAGCCAGCTGTGTCAGGCGCAGCGTGTGTGTGTTCGCTTCCCACTCGGTGTGAATGCAAGTGTGAATGTTTCTGCCAAAATTCTGTGAATTTTAAGTAGGTTCCAGAGCAGGTGAACTCCTTTTTTATTTTTCTCAAAAATGCTGCATTTTAGTTTCATTTCTGGTATTTTTTTTTCATTCTATTATAAGTGGAATATTTGTCGAGTGCAAGATTAAAAAAAAAAAAACTCACGAAGTTTTGTGCAAACACTGAAATAAATCTGATTAAAATGAACCTCGAAAGCTTATGTGTGATATTAATAGACAAACATTAAAACACAGGGTTTTTTTTGCGATCACCATAGTTAGTTTTAGTTTGATTTATAAACATAAGATGTAGTTTTGGTTCGGTACCTTTGTTAACAAAAAGGTTTTTTAGTTCTACACCGGAAAAAAAAGGTGTTTACTCAATTTTCTTTCATCAATTGTTTGCACAAAATAAAATCATCTGGATCCAGAAACATTTTTTGAAAGGAAATGTATAGTTTAATTTAAAAAGTGTTTCTGGATCCAAATGATTTTATTTTGCACAACGAGTCGAGAAAATACAATTGAGAATATTCCTTTTTTCTGTGTAGTTATTTCATTTTTTTTCCCAACTATAATCACTGTGAGAGGGACACATGTAAAATCGTGGAGCAAGCTTTAGCTTGAGGTCTTGTCGACAATCTAGTAGGTGTGTCTTTTGTTCATTTTAAAAGGAAAATGAAGAAATTATGTGCTGGAGAGTTGAGCCCCCAATGTCACTTCAGTTTATCGGAAGGCCTTTGGATTACCCTTACATCATTTATCACCATTGGCAAAACATAAGAGGCTTTAGATTCTTGGTAGCGATCCGCTTGCTTTTTTTTAAAGACATATTTGACACTATTGACAGGATTGTGCACATGCTGAACAAATAACTCGGTCTAAGTGGTTGCATATGAATGCGGCAATGGGGTCATATCGCATGTAATAGATATAAAAAAATAAAAAAAAAACATCTGGAACATAATTTGTCCTGATCAGATGCATAAAGATTAATGTGTAAAAAACAATCCAGTCATTGTCCAATTGCGCTGGCTCACTTTTGCATGCGTGTGCACCGCAGCGCTGGCTGAAGAGCCAGAGGATCTGGTCTGGTTTCAATTGCCTTGTCATAATATCCATAGTCACCAACAAAGAATGAGTCTGCTAAAAAAGAAAAAAAGAAAGAAACAACACCTAAATTATCCAAATAAATTGATTTCCCCATTAGTCTGGGATGTGACACTCATAAATTGTAGATGTGATCCTTAGGTTCAGATTTTCAATTACTAGTGTTTGCTCTGTAAACACATCATCAATTTGTCAGATTTGCTACTGGAGGAAGGTCTGACTTATTTTCTATAATTCACCCAAGCTGTGTCAAAAAGGAACAACATACTTCTGATAGAGTGTGAAACACTGCTCCAAAAGTACAATTGGACTTGACTCAAGAAAACTGTTGATTCAAGCCGCACCAAATATTTGAAGCTCTGTTTCTTAAGTTAATCACGCATGACGTATTTCGTACACTTTCTCCTGACGCAGCCGTTTAGAGGGTTGGTTTACGTGGCTCACATTCTGAGGTTTTTGAGAACACAAGTTGAAAAGCCACAGAGACGCACGGATCGTAACGGGTCAGGACTCAGACAGGGTCTGCGGCCTGGCTGGGATATGTATCTGTGTACACAGTATTTGTGATCCTGCAGCTACCATCTCGGAGTATGACAAATGTCAGTGTGTTTGACTGCAATGACAGGATTTCCAAGAAAGCTTGATGTTCCTTATCTGTGCCAGAGTTATGAATTTGCGTGCATAAAGTAAACTTTTTATTTTTTTTTGTGGTAGGTCCCCTGCTACCCTTCTCTGAGTAA
Source organism: Hippocampus zosterae (assembly GCF_025434085.1). Classification (NCBI taxonomy): domain Eukaryota; kingdom Metazoa; phylum Chordata; class Actinopteri; order Syngnathiformes; family Syngnathidae; genus Hippocampus; species Hippocampus zosterae. The sequence goes on along the minus strand of NC_067455.1, from coordinate 21,356,190 downwards.
TGACTGAATGAAGGGACTAAGCTGCTTTGTTTGTTATTAAAAGCACATTCTGCCACTACTTTTAACCGCCGCTCCCCTTTGGAGAGCTTGCTGAAAACGCCGCAAATGCTGCAGAGTAACAGAAACCATGCATTAGCTTTTAATGGAGGATATCTCCAGTTGGCAAATACAGTGTGGAATGGAAAAATCTGAGCAAATCGCAGCACATTTGGGTTTCATCCACAGATCACCAAGAAAGTCGCAGCTTTCTTGTAGCAGCGCAAGGAGGTCAAAGTTCGCCATTGCAAACTGTCCACTTTGAAAATCAATTTATTTCATGTATGAACACAGACATTTTACCACGGAAAGAACACAAGAAAATGGAGTGCTGGATGCGTGGATTTTTTTTATTTTCCAATATTTCAGCGCAATGCTTAGGATTGTTTTTTTTTTCATCATGGAAGTAAATTCTAGCATCAGTAAACAGAAACCAGACCACTTATAGACAGCTCCCTTCTGTTTTCAATGTGTTTGCTCAGTGAAAAAGTATCACGCTGTGCGCATGTCAGGAGAAAGTTCTCATTCGGCTGTGGGATATCGCTAAAGCCCTTGGGTTTGCAACTCTTGGATTAGCATGAGTCAGTAACACCCCAAAATAAGTCAGCGGAAATCGGGAGGAGGTATTTATAACGCTATGTATGAAGTAATCGATTGATTTATTGGTCTGAAATACTAGTAGTGTGTACTTTGCAGTCGAGGGAAAACAACTGTGGTTTCAATGTTACAGCCCATGAAGGAACCCTCTACATTCATGTTGACAGGTACACAAAGTGCAACTGTCAAAATATTGAAGGTTTCAGATCATTCTGTGGTTAATCAAGCTTGCCAAAAATCGTTTCAAATGTTTAAAGAGAGTTGTTGATTGTTCAAATTCAGTGTGCTGATGGGCCTAAATTAGAGATAGCAATCTGGAAAATTTGGGGTTAGAGGAATTTCATCATCGACTCGCATCCAGGAATATTCAAAGAGCATGAGAAGAAGCAGGTCAGCCATATGAAGACGTGAGGCATACACACAGACAAGCAGACTGAGAGGAAGAGGGGAAAAACTGAGGTGGAAGAAAGTTGGTTGAGATGTTGGTGATTTTTCCCTGGCAGCTTCTCCGATTGCCTGACACATACACTTTTGTGTGCGCGCGCACACACACACGCACACACACGCACGCACACACGCACGCACGCACACACAGATCCTCAATCTGCCCCCTTTGTGCCTGATGAAATCCAAGAGCGATAAACAGCAGCTAAGCCCAAGATCGCAACTCATTTCTTTGCAGCATAGGGACCTACAAAGCAGTGGGTGAAAATATTTACTTTTGAGGAGGGAATAATCATAACCACTGAAATCCCAATTGTCCGACTGTTGGCATGTGACCCGCTGCAGCTATTAATCTCAACAGGTCCCTGTACTCTCCTGAATGTATTTGACCAATCTCGGCTGCTTTCACCGCAACCTTTGAACAAATAGGGCAATAATTTCATGCTGTTGAAATTATTATCTGTTGAAATCATGCTGCCGAACCTGTTTTTCGATTCTGAAGAAGGAATTCACATCTGAAATGTGTATTTAACACCAAAGGACAGGAATGATTTTCCATCCATCCAATTTCTGTCCTGTTGATTCTGTTCAGGGCCACAGGGAAGATGGAGCGATCCTTGCTGACATTTTAAGCAAAAATAAATCCACACCCTGGATTGGTTGCTTGTCAGTCGCAGGGCACATATGGAGACAAACAAGAATTCACTCCCTCATTCACGATGTTACTGAATAGGGACTGAACCCACAGTGCCTGCATCAAGGAACTGTGAATTAATGAGGTCTTCCGGCTTCTCCCAATTGTAGACATGGAATCGCCTTTAAGAGCAGCTCGGCGGTCCACTGGTGAGTGTGTCGAACTCACAGTGCAGAGGTACCGGGTTCAATTCCGTCTCCGGCCTCCCTGTGTTCTCCCCAGGCCTGTGTGGGTTTTCGCCAGGTACTTTCCTCCCACATTCCAAAAACATGCATGGCAGACTGATTGAACACTCTAAATTGTCCCTAGGTGTGGGTGTGAGCGCGAATGATTGTTTGTCTCTGGGTGCCCTGCGATTGGCATGCAACCGGTTCAGGGTGTCCCGTGCCTACTGCCTCAAGAGAGCTGGGATAGGCTCCAGCTCCCGCCGCGACCCTTTTGAGGATAAGCGGATCGGAAAATGGATGGATGGATGGATGGATGGATGGATGAATCACCTTTAGTCAAAACCACCATTTCTGGATTGGAACACACACACATAGTGTTCATTAACATGTATAATTATATATTTGTGTGTCATGGTTAACCGGCATTGTATCATATCAGACTTTCTGGGAGATTTTTGTTGTTTTGTTGTTCTGTATTGCAAAATGTTTATTTTTTTTCTCAATTTCCCTCCCATGATGATGATGCATCCCTGACGGCTTGAAAAAAAATAATGGACTGTAATTTCAAGGCTACAAAACGCACCTGATGAAAAGCCTTAACAGCTAAATTTAGCTTTAAAAAAATTTATACATGCATTAGAGTCTTCGTAATAATAGTTGCGTGGTCTCCATGTTGTAATGTAGGATATTTTCAAATAAAAAGACATCAGACAGATATTTTTTTACTTTTAGCATATATTTACCGTAAACACCGGTAGATGCTTTTTTTTTCACCCAAAACACCGCAGGTAGTTACACAATAGCGTCCCAGATCCTTTCTCAGTCTCTCTTGTCACAATTTGACAATTTGTAGACAAGCTTCACCACCAGCCTATGGAAACCATGCCATTTTGTCAGGATTCAATGTAGAGCTATTTCTTCAGGGTGTTTTTTAAAAAGGACTTGACTAGAAGGGTTGAATAAAAACAAAAAACTTCAGAGTCTTGAAACGGTTTAGAATATGCCCCAAGGAATCGGCCCACTCTGGGTCTTTGGCAATTTAGACTTTAAGGTCGTCGGGTAGCTTTCATGTTCAGTGCACGGAGCATTAATCAGAGAACAGTTCAGCACATCTAGCCGCATCCCAAGAGCTGTTTAAAAACTGAAGCCATGTTTGTGCGCCCGGCAGGAGCTTTGTAAGATTTAGGTTACCCTCAGAGTAATAATGAGTGTCTTTTCTGTGACTTTTGACTTCTTGTGTGTGGAGGAGGATGTTCTAGTTGAACTAAAATTGTTTGCATCCCTTTGTATCCTCCATTCAAATCTAATATGACCGAAAACCGACCAATGCAGATATTAGAAAAAATGGCCCTTTTTACAAAGTGTTTTTTTTTCTTTCAAGAAACACAATCCAAAGTCCACAGTTTTGTTATACACAGACACAAATAAGTTACAGGAGGGAATCAGTCTAAGCCTTCTCTCTATGATGGATAGTAAAAAATAAAGTGTGCACCGAGGTTAACCTTGTTGGAGAAGCACAGCACTGTTTCTCCGTGTATAAATACAAAAAAACAACTTCCAAATCCCACTTCAACTAATATGCGACAGGTGATTTAAAGAAGATCAAGCAAATGCACAAACGCATCGACAAATCATCATCTTTTCCGTCACATGGCCAAGTTCTCACTCAGATGAGGTAAACTGGCTGAAGTCTGATTGTTTCAGTATGCTCATATTTTGCGCCAGCCTCCACAGCAGCATACGTTTTTTATTCAGAATCTGTCATAGAGAGTTTATAGGACAGTTGAGTGAACCTTATCATAAACCTGTTCATGATGAGGGGTAGAAATAACTTTTAATCCATCTCCTTTCCTTCCTCAATCCTACATGTGCTTCCCTCTGTACAATGGATATCCAAAGTAAAAAGTTAGCAGAGCTAATCAATGTACCAGAAGACCTGATGAGAACGATAACGTTGGATTGGTTTTTCAGACCCAGCAGTGCAAACGCCTGTATAGGAATCATCATGAAATAAACTGCATTAACCCTTTATTTGCCTTAGGGGCTGTCCAATTCCCACTTCTTCAATTTTGTTAACTGGAATTCAATAATCATCTCAAGAAAATTATCAGTGTCATGGTACTGTGCGTGTGACAGTGCATATGCGTGGCGTGCCGGGAAAAATACAGATCGTTTTATGTCAAAGTAGTACAAAAACAAGTTGGTTTTCTTTTAACTATTGCAAACTCTACTTCTAACCGACCACATTAAATCTCATGTTGAATGGGAATCAGCATACATCTGCCTCCATTTAAAGTTGCGCTGATTAACCTTAAATAAAGTTAAAATGTTCTAGTTGGCTTTTCCTGGCATTTGTTTGCTTTCTAACAGAAGCCCGAAGGCTTTGTGCTCACACAATTTGGAGCCATTAATAATTCCCTCCACCTTCTCCAGGACCCCAGTTCCAAGTGAAAAAAAACAACAATAACCCAAACGCACGATGCTGCTGCCACCAAGATTCACTGCTGGTATGGTGTTTTAAGGTGGCTTGAGTTTACGTGAAGCATAACACCTACCCTCTTATTACACCTGAACAGTTACAGTACACAGTACATGCTAAATATGGATGGTAGCATATCCACGCCTGAACAAAAATGAAAACAAAGTGGTAACCATGAAAAATGTGTTATCCAGATGTGTGACTGGCTCTGGTCAGAAAATGCAAATTGTGATATTCATATACTGTACACTAATTCAGGGGTCACCAAGCTTTTTGAGAATGAGGGATACCTCATGTGTACTGATTGTGTGAAGGGCTACCAAATTGATACACATCTTAAATAACATATTTGTTCAAATTACCTTTAATAATATCTATGTGTTATTTTTAATACTTGATGATTTAATGATTTTTACTCGCAAATCACATTGTCCTAGCACTGGTGAGCTACTCATGAGGTCCTCACAGGCTACGTGGTGCCCGCGGGCACCACATAGGTGACCCCTGTAATTCTACACTTCATTCATTTTACAATGCCGGTAACGTACTATATAATACATGAAAGTACCGTAGCAATTTATGACGTAAAAGCAATTTTAATGTTGCCAGGTTGAACTCCCTAGTTTTGTGAAAAAAGGTTTTGGCACATACTTCTTTCAAAGTTCCACAGCAAACAGTACCTTTGGAAAAAAAACATATTGACCCCAAGCTTCAAGGAAATGGCAATGATCACTGGAAAGCCTGAAATTGACTCCTCTTGTGATTTCATGGTCAGCACAGAAACCAGCAGCCACCGCATAAACAGCTCTTCCTTATCCTCCCAGGGGACCACCCTCTCACGGGCACACCCGCAGCCTCCTGGGTCTTGGAGGAAATGAAAAGATGAGGAGGAGGAGGAAGAGAGGGAAGTGATGCTATGAGGCACAGAGGGAGGTGAGATAGGCAGAGGCACATCAGTTGAGAGCACGATCAAAGACAAAGGTTACGCACCACCGCAGCCAAAACAAGCACACCAGAGGTGGAAATTTCGATGAAGCTCTTTAGATAATCTAATTTGGGATACTGCTAAGCTTGGATCACATTTATTGTTGTTGTTATTTTTAAGTGAACACCTATGCACATTTTCCAAGGTCAAATTACTGGGCTTGGCCTCACCCTGAACTTGTTGCCAATCATAATGTGCGCTGCACACATTATGACAAACACACACTCATGCATCTCTTGGCCATTTGGGCACCATCCACAAGGAAATGCTTGACAGTGTATCTTTTGGATTGGATAAACTTTATTGTCAAACGTGCTATATGTGTAACATACAGCACAGATTAAATTTCTTCCCTCTCAACATACATGTTTTTTATCGTTTTGACTTTTTGTCATTTAGGGAGCCCTTAAACGATCATTTTTGCAACCGGGTACCAGAGTGGGTGGATTTCCACCAAAAAAGTGGTGTAGAAAACGGATGGATGGATGTTCTCTACCTTGCCGTGATCTGGCTTTTAGTTCAAAAGCATAAGTTGTAGCACATCGTAGGTTCACACAAATATAATACAATGTACAGCTCGCTTAATATTCACTGCCACTACATAGCATCGTCTTTGTATTCTCTCTTTTAGTTGACTTTCTGTTGCAGCGATATGGTGCCACTTCAGGCTCGGCATATGTACTACAGCATTTCAGTGTCTTCGTCGTGAGGACACCCACATTTCTTGAAACAATTCCGTGGTTACAGGAAAAGCTTTAAAAGCAACTAAGATCAAGCTCGACTCTGTTTCTGTGTGGCCAAATTAAGCATTAAGTGTGAATTCGCCTACTATGCATGTTTTTGGGATGTGGATATTACCCAGACAAAACCCACAAAGAATGCTTACCATATACTATACTCCTTTTCTCTCCTTCATCTTTTTCTGTTTATTGTTTTTTGTATTTTGCTTGTCATTATCCATTTTCTTCGTAATTGGCTAAAATTGGTCCCACAATTGGGATTCATATCTTTCGCTTTACCATATTCTTGGCAGCCATGTTTTATTGGCAGGGAGAGAGACACAAATATGGGGAAAATGAAAAAGACACAGGGGATTTTTGGGACGAATGTTTCTTCCCCTATTGTGGTCTGAGCATTTGTTTGTCCCCAAAGTGTCACATGACATGCACATAAGGACTCTTGGTTTTCTTGGGGGGTTTTTTTGGTATACCGCCATCCTCTGTACTTGTAGTTAACACTTGGAAATGAACTCCCTGTCTCTCTATTTTATTGCATCCTAAGTCTCAACGGCTGATTTATCAGGCTTTTTATCATGATAAAGTACATTCATGAAACACTCCCATTTTTTAGAGACTTACAGTATGTCTGCCTATTTTATCTTAGGTCTTTTTTAAAAATTTGTACTTTATTTTCCATCTTGGTTTTCATGCTGTTATCAACATAGGATAAGACGTTTTCAGAGGTTCTCCGCCCAGCCATTTGACGCATGCGTACGTGTATGCGTGTGTGTGTGTGTGTGTGTGTGGGAGGCAGCAAATTGTCCATTAAGTGTTTCTGCTGAAGCCAAGAGAAGATTTGATATAGCGGGGAAACAAAAGTAATATGTAGCAGGAAATTCAATTGTCTCTCTGCAGCAAGTTGGACCTTTAGTTTGGCTTCTCCACCAAATCAATTCCACATGAAGTTCAAATCAGGTTTAACTTGGTCGTACCAGTCCCCTTTGACTCTTGCGAGTAGTGTTTATATTGTATTGCCCAGCTTCTATGGCACCGGCACACTTCCTCAAATGTAGCCAAAGCTGGATTTCCAAATAGAAGGAAGCTACCTCCCGATTCTCACAAGGCAGTGGTGCTCATACGCAAGTATTGAGAAAGCATAGGAAACATCACCCTTCACTATACAACATGAAGGTCCGTGACCCCAACAGCTGAAATTTTATTGGTGTAGTGAAAGTGATTAAAGTTCAGGAAGGTGCCATGGTCTTCTTTGTGGTCCTGGGACTAAATTTCGAGAACAGAGGTCTCTGGCAGTAAACTTCTGTTTCAGCCTTTAGGTCAGAGGTCCCGCTTTCAAAAGTCAGCTCAGAAGCTGACGGAAGGTGGCTTCACTCTCCGCCAGCTCATTGCCAGTCGCAACTGATTTAGCCGGAGATCAGGTTTCACCTGCTGAACACTAAGAGTGGCTCTTGGGCGTCGAGACCACAGTCAAGCCACTAGGTTTCTGAAGAAGCCCTGACGTTTTTGAACTCGAGTGCACAATAGTCCTCGCTAACAGTCTGGACAAAGGCGCTGGAACAGGTCAGCTTCAAGCTGAACCCGTTTTGGCATAATGCTCAAGGTTGGGTTACTTTTGCTCTGATGTATTAAATCGGTCATAGTTTGAATTTGAAATGGACTATTGCAAATTTTCCAGATCTCTGCCTTGGGTCCATCTGCCGTTAGCTTTTGGGCAAAAGTAAAAGGATCGCGTTGTCATATCTCCGTTACATTTGATTTTAGGCCAAATGGTAGTGGAGAAGCCCAGCTCACAGTTGAGAGATTCTGCGTTCGATTCACGACTGATAAATGACGGACCGATATATTGATACTGAAGTAGCAACTTAGTCAATAAGCGTATGACATTTATTAAAATCACAGCTAATGCATCTCTGTGCAATGAAAACAAAGACAAATTGGATGAATTGTCAGTTATTGCAACTGTTTGGACACCTTATTCACATTTTACTGTTGTGTTTCTCTGGGCAGAGGCCAAAAAAAATGAAGTGTCGTAATGAGCATGAACAGTTGTCAAGTGGTGCTGTCTGATAGATGTTCTAACTTATTGACCCTTCTAGATTACATTATCTTATTAGAATCTGAACAAGGTTCCACCTACGCAGCTTTGTGTATTTTTTTTCTTTTAGGGAGAGCTATTTGTGTTCAGCATGCCTTCGTGTAAATTACTGCTCTGAAGCTATGAGACATTTATGTATTTGAATATGTGTTAGATTCAATTACCAAGTCAGTCATTCAATAGACTTCACATTTCTGGAAGGTGCATTCATATTTTCGTGTCTCGTATTTTATTCAACAGATCTCTCAGCTGCCCAAGCAGCGTTAATATGTTGTAGGTCATGGCAGGTTGCTCTTATGGTCCACTGATCGCGAAGGCTCTGCTCCTAATGAACAATGTCACTAATGTTTGAGTCAGTCTACCGCGACGTGTTTTTCTCTTTTCGCCAGGGGAATAATGCAGTTCATTTTTCCACTGTTTTTGTTTATTCATGAGCGCGTATCCTCTCAGTTACAGCTTTCCGTGATTAGACTGAGCTACTGAACTAAGTAAGAAAAAACAACCAAATCAAATATGTTTGTCCAGCTGTCCGCTGAGATGACACGATGAATTTGCTCAAACATATCATGTGTTAATGGGCAAAATAGTCGGGATTTTAACGCTCTCCACCTGTCCGTGCTCTTTGTGCAATAGAATGATGCATTGCAGCCAGACTCCACGTTGAACAAAATGTTCCCAAGCATGTCTGACAGCATTCCTTCATGCTGCATATCTAAGATTGATCTAGTCACTTCAGAGAAGGTGGGATTGATTGCAAAATGAAATGCTGTCATGACACATACCTGACTTGATCTTATTTTGTTTTACTGACGCAAAAAAATAAAAAATAAAGTCACAATATTTTTAGAGACTTTGCAAGATCTTTGCATGTATGTGGTGGCCACTTCTCTTCTTATTTTATGGCAGTCTGGCAGATTAAAGTGTCTTTGGAATAATGATTTGGGGTGACATCTAACCACATCCTCTTCACTCTTGACGCTGTGTATGTAAAACAAAAACAAAATGAGCAACTTGCAGGTTTTGTGTCACTTTAGCACCTGTTTTCTCAGAATGGAACATGATCAGTGGAAAGTATGAGTTGCTAATAGCAGTAAATGGAAGCTGCATGATTGCAGTTTCAGAATTGTGTGAATGAAGAAAGGATGTGATTGTTGTTTGTTTTGTTTTGTTTTGTTTTTTAAAAGCAATATAAAATATATTTTATTTTTTTCAACGGCCAGGCTTTTGGGTTTTCCCCTCTCTCTTCAGGCCTACCTGGAGCAATTTGCTCACCTAGGCTCAAGAGCTCAGAAGTGATATAAAAGTTAGATGGTTTCATTGTTAAATGTGTGCACACTTCCTTCAAGCCCTGCGGTGGCAGAGCTAAAAATAACCGTAAGCGTGTACGTAAATGCCTGTTGAGCCAAACAGAGTTCAAAACAGCCTGCAATGTTGGCACAGGTTGTGTTTTTCCAATGGGAGTTCCTCCTGTTTCGGGAGGTGAGTCCCATACAACGTGTGTGTGTGTGTGTGCGTGTGCGCATGTGTGTGTTTGTGTGTGTGTGGCCTGCTTCAAAGGGTGCAATCTTCCTTTGCGATTTCTGATGAAGACAAGATATTAGAAACATTTCTCATGCAAATTCACCGTAACAAACAACATTATAAAAACATATATTAAACCCAGTTACAATATCTCTCAAAACTGTATGATCAAATTCACCTCATTTGTTGATCAAACTAAATTGTGACTTGACCAGCGAGTTTCTCACCTCACCTTTCGTCGCACGTCTTGTTCCGATGACGCCCTTGACTACATCAACGTGCCAGCGTATCTTGTAATAACATGGTTCGTTGCCATAAGGGGGGTGTACTTCCTGTCTTGACTCCTCACTTTCAGACCCCCGTCTGCCACCGTCTACATCAGTCAGCTTTATCGCAATCAGCTTTATAAGTGGGGAGCTTCTTGTTTGCGTTGAGTTGCAGGACTCGAGGTCCTCGCCATCTTCTCTCTCACTTCCCTCTGTTTTGCCAAAGAATACAAAGCAGATAAAAGCAGCAGGCTGATCTGCGCCTGCCCGACTGTGGGAAAGGTGCAGGCACAGGAAAGACACAAGGATGACTTGTGTGAAGAGATGTGTGCACGGGGCCGATATGACTTTTCAAGGACAATAGATTGTTTGGATTCCAGGTTAATGGTATTTCCGAATTCCACTATTTGTTGTCGTTTTATTTATATTTTTTTTGCCCAAAGTCATGTTAGGCATCATGTATGTACAGTAAACTTGTTGACTCAGGTTGTGTAACTTGGTCTCATTTCATGAGATGCCATCTTGTTCTTTGAAATATTTCAGTGAAAAGGTTTGTGGAGTGCTCCAAACTGTTGACTGCATCGGGCAGTCAACAGTGTGCTTGACATACTACTAATCACTTGGATCAATCAATTAGTGCTCATTTATTCCGATGAAATTGTAACTTTTTCCTCTCTCATATTACAAATCCTCAAAACTTGATGACATATAATAGGAATTTCCAGCGAACATGCAAATATGAACCCCTTAAGGCGCCAGCAGTCAGCTGGAGACAAAAAGTAGCCTGATACAAAGCCATAACATCATTGTTAAATTGCTTTGCTCATCAAATCCGATAATCCGTGGCAAGTATGTGTTTGGGCCGACAAAAAGTAAAAATGTCACCATTCTAAATGAGACACACTATGTTCTTTGATTGAGTCGGAGTACATGGAGGGATGGCGTGTAATGTAGGAAGTGATTTATAATACAGTAATGTGACTTCTTCACCTCCAGCCTGTCAGATTCAGAGAACGAATAATGTTTTAGGATTCCAAAAATGCAGGGTTAGACAATGTGCGATAACAAAAATATTTCTTCAAGAAAATCGCACCGACAAAGTACAAACTGATTTTTTTTTGTCACAAGGAGCCAGGAAAAACAATGCATGAAAGAAAAATTGCTTGGAAAGGCAAGGTTCAATAGAACACTGACAATAAACAAACGGCATATCGAACTAACAATGATCAAGAGCAATAATCAAAAAATAAAAATACTGACAAAAGAAGGATCTATGAACAAAACCAGAGAGACTATGAATAATATCAAGAGGTCTAGAATGCAACACTTGAAGCAGAATAGCGAGCAAGGTCAATAATACGACAAGGGACGATGCAGCTTGGCAGTCCTTAAATACATGGCAAGGTTTAATTGGTAATGTGGCACATATGCGCCTACTGGAGGGAAACGCCCGTCACTCCAGCTGGAGCTCGAACACAATCAAGACAGAACGTGACGCAGCCATAACACATGATGCTGTATCATATGAACTCATGTGCTCGGGTGTGATTTTAGAAAAAAAAAATGACCTGGTATTTTTTTTTTTTGTTTGTTTGTTTCCACAGTTAACGAGATCATCAGGAATGACCTTTCCAGCATTTCCGTTCACACTCATGCTTAGATCATTGATCAATGGTTGTGCAGCAGCAGCAGCAAACACACACATGCACACACAACGATCAACTAAAAACAATACTGAGGAGAAGACCAATAAGATGAAGAAGAGCCACCACGAAGCAGGATCTCCCACCTGTCCAGCTATCGGTTCCTTTTTTCAGACTTGCTCCAGATTCACAACGTTTGAATATCTAATCTAAATATGTAAGTATATCTGTTATGTTATTTGTAAAAACGGGAAGTGATATCGATGGCAACACTTGCCTTAATTGACAAATGACAATCTTCATTTGGAGTGTTTGGTATTGGTGTCGAGTTCATGCATGGACAAACTAATGCGGCGATAACAAATGTCTTGTGTCTACATTTTGTTTCGTTTCGCGCTGTCAGACCGCAGAAAATAAATTGGTGCCTTACTTGTAGAGAAAATGACAGACAGCAGCAGACAGAAATGCAAATGATGGTAAATTATAACCCCAAGTGCAACGTTTTTATATGACACTTTTGTATCATTTTTATGATTTGTTTATGGGGAAAACGGACCAAGGTTAGGAATGACGTCAGGGAGTATGTGAACAAATAGATTTGTTTTCTTTGATCTTTTATTCTCATTGATCATTTATACTGAATGTTATGTATCACATTCCTTTGTATAAACACACATTTGACAATATGCCTAACGCTTATTCTGCGCATTCAAGCCTTTCGCATTGTCTTACCCAAGATATGTTGTTTCTTTGGGGGGGGAGGGGTTTGTTTGTTTTTATTTCTGCTGTTTGTACTACGCTTCATGACCGCCGTCACCCGTGTGCCTGTTTTGCAATGTCCGGACCATGTCATTGTAATGCACAGACAATCATTCAACATCACACAACCCAACCGAGGTTTCTTCTTGGCGTGTCCACACAAAGTTACATTCCGCATAGGATAGAAAGTCTTTCTTGTTGTCGCACGGTGCAGAAAAAAAATATCACATGAGAACAATGGTATGCTTACCTGCTGAATTTAAACTAAAATACAATACTCCTAAGCGATTTAGTCGTTAACTTCTTGCACTGCAGATTTGATGTGTAAATAAGCAGATGGAGAATTTAAGTATGCTGCCGCCTCAGTTTGACTCATTTTGGTCATTTAAATGAGGACCGGGCGAGACTGTTACTTCTAACTGGCAATAATTGATTTGTGTAAACCAAGGAATTTTATCTTTGGTGATATTATTGTCCAGGTTTCATTTTTTCAGACTTTAACGTGAAGTGATACCACCCAATACAAAAATATTGTGCACTTTACCATAGAAAGAGAGGCAGGTGGTAGTGCTCCCAGACCAAATGTGCTCTTTCCTGCTCTCATATCAGCCTTTCTTTTCGATGTTACCTGTCTTATGGAGCATGCACATGAGCTTTCATTCATTCATTCATTCATTCATCTTCCGAGCCGCTTGATCCTCACTAGGGTCGCGGGGAGGTGCTGGAGCCTATCCCAGCTGTCTTCGGGCAGTAGGCGGGGGACACCCTGAATCGGTCGCCAGCCAATCGCAGGGCACACAGAAACGAACAACCACTCGCACTCACACTCACACCTAGTGACAATTTAGAGAGTCCAATCAGCCTGCCACGCATGTTTTTGGAATGTGGGAGGAAACCGGAGCACCCGGAGAAAACCCACGCAGGCCCAGGGAGGACATGCAAACTCCACACAGGGAGGCCGGAGCTGGAAACGAACCCGGTACCTCTGCACTGTGAAGCCGACGTTCTAACCACTGGACTACCGGGCAGCGCACATTAGCTTAATATTCCTTATTTAGCTGAGAATGGATTGCATTGTAGCTCTTGCATACATTTTTGGAACCACAATATTAAAGCATGACTAAACTATATCAGCAAGGTTTCTATTGTGTGCCTTAATGTCCTTCCAGGATTCAAAATCATTGACTATTGCTTTTCTGTGTAGGCACAAGGTGAACCATATGTCTCATTAATATGATATATTTATGAACAATGAAGTGTGTTTTAAGTGCATTTTAAGTGTGAATTAATCAATGGTGTAGTGACCATGCATAACTCAAGTCCCCAATTACCTTTTTCACTTGTTAATAAAGTAACACATCTGTTGTGTTGGTGTTTACTCTAAAAGTTGCATAAATGAATGTTTTTTTTCTTTTTTATTATTATGATAATATTAAAATATTCTTGGTTTTTTCATGTTTTGTTTAAATAAAATATTAGAACCAATCAATGTTGTATGCCTAATTTTTAAACACTTTAAATTTCCAGATACAGTCAAAATAAGCAAAATATAGAGCAGACAATGTCCTCAAAATATGTCACAGTGAAGAAATATTAAAAAGGAGTAAAATACATGATTATTAAATGATGCATAACACAATAGAAAATGTGGAAATAAATAAATATAAATATAATTAAAAATAAATCAAGAAATACAAATCTTTATTTCATGCTGTTAGCATGAAATCCATCGTCACAAGGGTCGCGGGGCATGCTGAAGCCTATCCCAGCCGTCTTCGGGCAGGTGGTGGGGGACACCCTGAACAAGTTGATGGGCACACAGAGACGAACAACCATCCATGCTCACACTCACACCTAGGGACAATTTAGAGTGTTCAATCAGACTGCCATGCATGTTTTTGCAATGTGGGAGGAAACCGGAGTACCCGGAGAAAACCCATGCAGGGACAGAGAGAACATTGTAAACTCTACACAGAAAGGCCGGAGCTCGAACCCACGACCTCCGCACTCTGAAGTCTACACGCCAACCACTGGACCAGGGGGCTGCCCAGAGACTTCATATTTTAATTGTATTGCACTGACACGACGAACAACTATACTTGACCAAATTAGCACAACAGCCAACAGTCATGGCTCAGGTCAAAATAGGATTTAAAAAAGTTATAAATATGGTACAAAAACGTACAAAACACAATTGACGTTGGCGTCACGCATCCCACGCTACCCTGCCACAAATGCAAACAACGTCATTTTGGCACGGTTAGAAGACTTGTCATTAATGTGAGGAAACGTCATGATTTGACAATGGTACAAGGTTATTCTGTACACCAGAGTGCTGCAACAGACGGTGGCAAAAGAACAGGCGACCACGCTCCAGCAGACCAAAAGAAGAACCAATTCAGTAGTAGTGCCGGCGTTCGGGGGACCTGCTCCTCCAGCACCAAGGTTGCCGCAAGCGAGCGCCCCATCACGGTGGGCTCGTTCTCCAGCGAGGCCAAGACGCCCTGCGTCAGCGTTTCCTCCTTGGCCTGTGGTGGGAATACTGCCAGCGTGAGAGTCGGGAGATGAAGCAGTTTCGAGAAAGAAACAATGAGCCAAAATAAATCAAAAAATCAATACATAATAAGACATGATGTGCATTTACAGTTAAAAGAACCGCAAGAGGCTGGACGAAGAGCTCCTCTTGCGGGTGATCTACCTTTAATCGGCTGTGCACCTATCTTGGCAAATTGGAGACTGCCTCACACAACCAACCGTATGGCCATGTGTGACCCACCTAACCGCAACCCCCGTACTGCCAAGATTTGGGGTTGGTGGTGCAAATAAAATATTTTAAGGAAACAATTGTAATTCCTAAAATGAAGAGATCTCTACAATTACTCAGAGAGATGATTGTCCCACACTCACGTATTTATGAATGAAATACGATGACATTCTGCACACATGTCCGCGAAGTGCCAAATCTTATCTAGGCTTTTATCAAATACACCACATAGATCGTCTGCGACCAAATTGTTAATAGTAAGACTGACTGAAGACTTAATATGTAAGGCATGAGCGAATAGCATACTGCTTTTGAAAGTTCCACCCACAATTATAACCTGTCCAGCAGTACACTATGATATACAGTCTCATATTTAGCGTTACTCGTAGTACTCGTAAGAGGGAGCACAGAACTCTTACTCTGGCATCCCTTCACTGGGTCCCCATACATTTTAGAGTTCTTTTCAAGATCCAATTATTTGTTTTCAAATCTCTAAATGACCTCGCGCCACCTTACCTCTCAGAGCTCATCCGCCCCGACACACCTGCCTGGCACCTCAGGTCTGCGGACCAGACATTATTAGAAGTACCAAGAACTAAACAGGGGCTCAGAGGGGATCGAGCCTTTTCCGTTGCTGGTCCCTCTCTCTGAAATGACCCCCACTGAACATTCTGCAAGCCCCCTTGCTGCGCAACCCACCTCAAAACTTACTTGTATTCTATGGCATTTAACTCAGCATGACTCAGATTTGACCTTAGTTTTACAGTTTGGTGCCTTCTACCATCTTTGTTACTGATTTATTGCTTTATTGCTGTATATATGTTAGTTGTCCATGTACAGCATTTGTATGCAACGATGGCTGTTTGAAAGTGCTCGATAAATACAGCTGAGTTGAGTTGAGTTTAGTTAAGATAAAATAAAATCAGAACTGTTGCTTTATCTCTTTCAGTGGCGGAAATGTGACTTGTTTTTAATTGCTGGTCAGCAAATAAGTATTGGGAACGGCCTTAGTCCAGGCACTTGCTGAAGGACTTATCAGAGGCAACGGCATGGAAAAACACCAAATCCATACTTGCCATACATACCATTGGACAAGGAGCATATGAGACACGGCTGACTTGCATGAGACAGGACCATCCTTTCAAACGAGCCACTCACGGTAGGAAAGAATAAATAATGTGTGCTACAAGTTGGATGGATGGATGGATGGATGGATGGAAGAATGGAGTGTCTCCTTTAATCCAACATGAGCAAGTCACACTTCATCTTGAAAAATGTCTTTGTTTCAATGTTAACACAACAGACACCAACAGTGGCAGTGACTAAAATTTGTGTTTGACTCATTTTGATGCTTCAGTTATCATCTGTATCATCATTGAATTGTTTGTATGTTGTTGTAGTACAGTAACAGTTTTTTTTTCTCAACCTAGCTTTGGTATGCCTTACTGAAATTGCACATCTGACAATGAGTCATCACTGCAAGGGACAAATTTTACTTATTACCAAATAAAGAAATAAATCAACATATTTTAAAGTCATTTTCAAAATATGGTTATTGTTTTCAGAATACAAAATCTATGAAAAATACCAAAGGAGCAAAGTCAGGGAGACACAAAATTTCAATCCCTGTCAAAACTTTTGACTCGTGATTTCCCTATTATGTCAAGCTATCAAATGCAACAAAGCTGCTTATCATCCAGTTGCAAGCAGAGGCCTGCGTGTGTTTTCCGGGGAGAGTCGTTAGTGGTGGGTCATTGTGTGAAACTCTCCTCGCTGTGGGAGCTGTGCCATACTCTTGTGTACCACCTGCCACTCCTCCAATCTTTTTCCATCCATCAAAGTTAGAAAGCACCCATCCCCATCGAGACAGAGGGCAGGTCTGGGCGGTGCTCCCCTGGATGACCGCGCTAATCCCAAAATAGCTCCACAATATATGTACATTGGCAAACACCCCCCTTTTTTCCTGGCACCCTTTCTTTACCTTGGTCTTCTTCCACTGGCAGCGCGATTCCCTGGAAGAAAGTGAAAAAAAAATGACTCAGCCAGGCCATGCTTTCCACTCTTTTATGCATACTTCGGCAATTTTCTACTTCAACCCTGTTGAATTTGGCATGTTTTGATTTTCAAAGCCATGCACTGCTCAAAGAAAAACATTTTGTTTCATTCTGAAAACGAGATATCCCACATCATAATTAATTGTTACTTCCAAAACAACATGATGAGCCAAGGTGAAAACTATCCATCCATCCACCCATTTTCGAATCGGCCTGTCCTGACAAGGGTCATGGGCGTACTGGAGCCTATCCCAGCTGTCTTCGGGCAGTAGGCGGGATAACACACTGAACCGGTTGCCAGCCAATCGCAGGGCACACACAGACGAACAACCATCCGCGTTCGCGCTCACACTGAGACGTATGGACAATTTAGAGTGTTCCATTAACCTGCCATGCATGTTTTTGGAATGTCGGAGGAAACTAGAGTACCTGGAAAAAAAAAATCCACTCAGGCACGCGGAGAACATAATTTACAGAATGATGTCTGTTTAATCAACAAATAATAGCTCCAGTATGTGATACTGGTAGCTGGTAACTGATAACTTATAGTAGCATGCTGTGCTCTCTACCATGAAATACTTTTTCAATAGTCATATTAGGTAATGGAATCATTTGTAAAAGTAACTGTAAAGTGAAATTTGATATGTCTTGTAAATTTGATACACAGAGCAGGAAGGCGTCTGTTTTTTTATTTATTTTTATTTTTTGGACCGATATGTAGGGGGCTGAGGAAAAAAACATCAATTTTCATGACTTCACTTACTTGAGAGGTTCTCTCATGTTTTTTTTTTTTTTTTGTGTAAAACGATGACACACACCGCAAGCGATTCCAATAAGAAAGTAGTTTTTCCTGAATTTGTATTACGCTTATCCAATAAAATGGTTCAGCCTGACTATAAGGCAATGGCAAAAATGTCCAGAGTGCAAAGATGTCAGACAGCAGCCGACAGCAGCCATTTCACTTTGCATTTTTCTTACTTTAATCAGGTAAAATAACTCATTGAGATTAAAAATCTTTTTTCCAAGAGTGACCTGGCCACATAGTAACAAAGACCAAATTATAACAATAAAACAAATACAACGGTTATAAACCATATGCACATGACACACATTATAGACAGTTTTTAACACATATCAATCCAAAATAATTCAACAACAAAGTTATCAATTTACCAAGACATTTGACATTGTCCAATTGCATGCGCCTGCCAATAATCAGACAGGCCATCCAAAAAAGGGACAACAACTCTGCATAGGAAATAGTGTTTGATATTAAAATAAACAAAACAACATTGCCGCAATGAAAAGTGTAAAGAGCGTGCACCACTTACGAAATAAATTACATTAATCACTAAGGCTTTTGTCCTTGTACCATTTATTACTGAAGTCACGATCCTGTTGTCCAGCTTCTGTGACTGAATAACGTCAACGATGAGGACTCCTTGGCTCATCAAGAGTGAACTGGCTTAAATGAGAGGGCCAGAGTGCAGCTGTGTCTGTCCGCAGTGCCACGAACGGCAGTTGCAGAGGCGCGAGCAACGATAGACTGCTCTCGTACTCCTTCAGGAGTTGGATCTGGCTCATTTTGGCTCTTCCTTGCCCCCCTGGGAGATTTGTATGTTTTTTTTTTGTTTTTTTAAACTACAAAAGACCCATTGCTAAGATGAACTCTAAGCTAACTAAGCGCGATCAGAAAGTCACACCCGTGCATAGTCTGGCAGTGTGTGTGTTCAGTTCAGAGGAAGAGTGCGCTCCCATTAAAAAGGACACTTGGAGGGCATGAGCATTGGCACGAATACAAACCACGTTCCAATGAAGTTGGGACATTGTGTTAAATATGAATACAAACAGGATGCAATAATTTGCACATCATGTTCAAACTATACTTAAAACACTACAAAGACAAAATATTTCATGTTCAAACTTCATTGTTTTTAACACGGGCGGCCTGGTGGACAACTGGTTAGCATGGCCGCCTCACAGTGCAGAGGTGCAGGGTTCGGAAGTTTACATGTTCTCCTGCGTGGGTTTTCTCCGGGTACTCCGGTTTCCTCCCACATTCCAAAAACATGCACGCAAGCTAATGGAACACTCTAAATCGCCCCTAGGGTATGATTGTGAGCATGAATTGTTGTTTGTGCGCAGCGATTGGCTGGCAACCAGTGCAGCATGTAGCCTGCCCACTGCCAGAAGACAGCTAAGAGAGGCTCCAGCACACACGTGACCCTCGTGAGGATAAGTGCTTCAGATAACGGATGGATGGATGGATGTTTTTAGCAAATAATCATGAATTTAAAATGATGTGGCTGCAACACGTTCCAAAGAAGCTGGGACAGTTTGTCATGTTTTAAGTCACCTTTTCTTATAACGTTGAATAAACATTTGGGAACTGAGTTCAGTAATTGTTGATCCTTTGTTGGTGAAATTCTTTCCCATCCTTGCTTGATCTACAGCTTCAGGTATTCCACAGTCCAGGGCATCCAATGTTTTTTTTTTAAACTACAAAACCTTTAAACTTTATAATGTGCCACACATTTTCAATGGGATCAGGTCTGGACTGCAGGCAGGCCAGTCAAGTACCCAAACTCTTGTACTGTGTTGTAACACATGCAGAATTGTGGTTTGGTCTGAAATATGCATTGGTGTCCATGAAAAAGATGTTGCTTGGATGGCAGAATAGGTTTCTCCCAAACCTGTCTGTACCTTTTACAGCCTTCACAGATGCTACCATGTGCAGAAAAAAAAAGGTTTTGTGAGCGAGTCCAACATGCTGCTCCTTGTGTGTGCATGCATGCTTTGTGTGTGTTAAGCAGGGAGATCCGAGCCAGCTGCTTGCTTGCACAACACAAGACAGGAGGGAGGTGGGTCGAGCAAATTGTGTCAGCTCAATGCTGAGACGGAGGCGGCAAGTATGGCAAGATAGCTGTCACCTGTTTGACAAAAAGCTGGAGCAGTGCATACAAGAACAAATCTGAAACAACTGTATCAATCACAGCTTGCTAGCAATGATCCGGAGTTGAAACTGAGTTAGTTGTAAATAATATTGATATTTGGAACGACCCACAAAAACACTGACTCCTTAATTGTACTTAACTACTGTAACTCCACAAGTGTCAACAATGTGCAGGGAAAACTCAGAAGTAAACAATACTCAATAAAACTTACTTTTAAAAGTCACATGCTACTTAGTTGGCATGTCACAACATTTCCCTCAGTTGATTTAAATAAGGGAACTCTGCGCATTACTCCACCGGCTGTCTGCAATTATTTTCCTTATTAAATGAGGAAATCCAATTCGTGTGTGTGCATGTGTGTGTGCGTGTTTTGTTTTGTGCTACCCATTGTTATACTGCCATATCTGAATTATGGCACCTGCCATGAGGGCAAAAATGTGAAATGTCTCACTTGAACTGTGACGGACATCCATCCAAAAAGATAAATAACTGGTTTGTGGAGGAAGCTTGCATGTTATTGGCATTGAGGCAAAACCTCCAAAGTCACACTTTGCTAACACTCTGTGTGTGTGTGTGTGTGTGTGCGTGTGTGTGTGTGTGTGTGTGTGTGTGTGTGTGTTTTCGCAAATTATTGACTACCGGTAATTGAAGGCGGCACTGTGCAAAGGCCGTGGGTCGAATCCGGCCCCTGCCTTCCTATATTGAGTTTGCATGTTCTTCCCGTGCCTGTATTGGTTTTTTTGGGGGTACTCCTGTTTCCTCCCACATTCCAAAAACATGCATGGCAGGCTAATAGAACACTCTAAATTATCCCTCGTTATGACTGTGAGCGCGAGTGGTTGTTCGTTTCTGTGTGCCCTGCAATTGGCTGGCAACCAGTTCAGGGTGTCTCCCGCCTTCTGCCCGAAGACACCTGGGACAGGCTCCAGCACACCCGCGACCCTTGTGAGGATAAAGCAGACTGGAAAATGGATGGATGACCAAGATGTGCACTTTCAATGGGTGTTGGTTTTTGCGGGTAAAAGCTTCTCAACAGACGTACACAAAACCTTTCATGTGACAGGTTCTGTCTTCTGCGGACAACCTGCTGACATTATCATATAGTGGAAGACCTTCAGTCAAATGACCGACTTAAGACACTTGAAGAGACACCCAGGAAGACTACCAGATGGCTCGTGGAAAATCTGGTGTCTTTTACACTCCATCTGCAAGCATTCAACTTGATATGCTGTCTTTCTTTTGTGATGTGTGAAATGTTTTACTTGGTTTTATAAACATGTGACAGATATTTGAGACCAAAAAATGTGATGAGTGAACATCAGTGGCGACTCAGTTCTATGCCATTGTATTGCTTTTCTTTTAATCACACATGTATTTTATTTGTTTTTATACAGCGTAGCGATTCAAATCCCAAATTATTAAAACCATGTAATTTCTTATTTCCTGATTGTGTGTCTGTCTGACATCCTTTTTCAATTTTTCTATTCAAATAATAATGTAGCCTGTGTACTTCAACATTGTCATAAAAAATTGTAAATTGGAAGTAAAAGAGAGCATGATTGAGGTCAATTTACTCAAAGGTTCACATTATTCCGAATTTGACTGTTGCATGTCACGCAAAACTTTCAAGTCAGCTGCGAGACTTCAGAAATTCTTCGAGCTCCTCAGTTCAAAGCATCAGATGATTATGTCTTTGGGGAGAGAACTACAGCTATTTGAAAAACTCTTCTTTCATAAGATAGAAAATCTGATTCAAGTGTTTCTTATGTCTGTTTCGGTAGCAATTCATTCGATGACTTTAGCAGAACAATTCATTGTCATTTAATCGATTAATTCACAACAAATTTCAATCATTTTTCAAATTGCCTCTCTCAGGTTATAACCAGCAAGTGCTTTCTCATTTGTCTGTCTTGTAAAAATCGCAACAACAAAATTTACGTAGCCTGGTTTTAAAACGTGAAAGGGAGAGCACAGATTTGTCTGCACTTGTATGACAAGTACTGCCAATAGCACTCCCTTTAGCAGTCTCCCTGTCACATTACATGACGGTAGTGGACCCAAACAAAAACGGGGAGGCAGGAGGAGCAGAGTGTACTGAACAAAACGTATTAACAATTCATTCATCTTCCGAACCACTTTATCCTCACTAGGATCGCAGAGGGTGCTGGAGCATATCCCAGCTGTCTTCGGGCAGTAGGCAGGGGCCACCTCGAATTGGTTGCCGGCCAATTGCAGGGCACACAGAGACGAACAACCATGCACACCCACACCTAGGGACAATTTAGAGTGACCATTCAGCCTGCCATGCATGTTTTTGGAATGTGGGAGGAAACCGGAGTACCTGGAGAAAACCCACGCAGGCCCGGGGAGAACATGCAAACTCCACACAGGGAGTTGCAGCACTGTGAAGTCGACGTGCTAATCACTGGACGGCCGGGGTGCACTCGTATTAACAATAAAAAAAATCTCATAAAAACTTACACGGGTACACTGGAAAAACTAAATCCAAAACACAAACTCCCGAACACCCCAATAAACAAAGTAACAAAGAAAGAAAGAAAACTCAATGACAGATAACCAAAAAAAACAGACTGCAACAATGATTCGACAAAGACTGACAAAAACCAGGTAATTAAATACAAGCAAACTGAGGAAACAAAAAGGAACAAGGCACAAAGGGTTGATGGAGCTGATTGGTTCAACACAAGGGACACGGATGACAAAAACAGGTGGAAACAACACCTAATGTGGA
Organism: Hippocampus zosterae; assembly: GCF_025434085.1. NCBI lineage: Eukaryota > Metazoa > Chordata > Actinopteri > Syngnathiformes > Syngnathidae > Hippocampus > Hippocampus zosterae. The sequence continues at coordinate 21,333,243 of NC_067455.1, read as the reverse complement.
AGGCAAAATACGGCACAAAGGGGAAACAAAATCAAAATATACCGGTCATCTAAATTAAAACAGATGTCACGTTTGCGAGGTGGTGGTGGACCCCAAAAAGCAGGCAGGAGGGAGGAGCAGGGTGAACTTGACGAATTATATGTAATAAAACAGAGAAAACTGAATCCAAAACAAATAAAGTGCTAACAACCAAAACTAATCCAAAGTAGCAAAACAAAGCCATGACTGTGGCAAAAAAAAAATAACAGGAACAGAACCATGACAGAAACAAACATGACAGTTGCAAGCAAACAGCAACAACGACCTGACACTGAGTGTTCAGGCAGGGAGTCCTTTTTAAGCCACTAATTATCCAACGATAATTAGCCATTTCAATTTTTGAGGTGAAAAAGTACCTGGAGAACAGGATATTCACCGGCATGATGGCACCCTGTAATATTGGGGTGAGAAACAAAACGTTGAACCTATTCTCTCCACCCCGCCCCCTTCCAAAAAAAAAAAAACAAAAAAACAGACTGAGCCCAAAAACAGTTGAAAAACTTAATTTAAAAAAAAAAGAACGAATAAGTTTTGTGTGAGACATTTATTATCCACTACTGTATAGACTCAATTACTGCATTTTCCTCCATCTGTTCCATGTCAATTTCATGTCATGATGAGTGTGATTCTAATCAAAATTTTGCACAATAAAACCTCTTCCTTGCATGCCGTTATGCCCACTTGATGGTGCCAGAGGGAATTGAGCCGCATTTGAAGCCTGGACACATGAGTCAAACCAATTGCATGGAAAGCCTCAATGCTTCAAGGAGCTTCATCTCACCATCAAGAGTGATTTCACCTTCTTCCTGGCATGAATAACTAGCGCCGGTACATGTATTCCATCACTGCCCAAACCTGTATATTCTTGATTTATGTACATGTGTGTTTGGTTGTATGTCCATACAAGTATTTGCTATTTGAGTGTGAATGCTTATTACACAGCTAAATATCTATCTGTCTATCTGTCTATCTATCGATCTAGCACAAAAAACGCTGTAATAAATTGAAAAATAGAATTAAAATAGGTAAAAGCATCAAAAATCTAATGAGTAACCTTTTAAAAATATACACTTTGATTACCAGTAAGTACAGTACTACATTAAATGTGAGAAAATGACAATTGATACCCAAGAAGACCGAATTTGACATACCTAAGGACTCTTAAGTACTATTTTAAGTTGACTTTAACTTCTACCACTGTTTTTTTTCTCTTCATATTTGTCATTTTACACAAGAAACCTCAAATCACGTCATTTCAGATTTTGTACGAATGTTAAAAATGATGCAAATCTTTGCATTATGCCATAGCAATTCATCATTTCAGCTGTATATGACGGAATGATTTTTTGTTTTTACATTATTATATTAATGGTGGTCTCATTTTTTTGTTTTTTGTCCACTTGTTTTCATTAAAAAAAAACACAACTTGCTGATCATTATCTTTACACGTGTGTTTCTATGTAAGTTCATAACTGTTCTCAATTCTGCACAAGGAAGTTGATGGAGTCAACATGTCCTTTCTGGTCTACTTTGTGGACTGTATTTCTTCACGGAGACTTCCCAAGTAATCAGTCGTCCATTGCTGGCTGTAAATGTTTTAGCACATATGCAAAATGTTTACGTTGAAGTATATTGCAGCGCACATTAGAGAAATACTTAATGGGCTTCAATAAAAGCCCTGGCTAGTCAGAGTTTAGGCAGGTGGAGACTCATACAGTAGATAAAGCAGACGGGCACTGAAGATGAGTTCATGACAAACACTGTGAGGCTTTTAGACGCCTTCTCCGAGCTCAATCTTCATTTCCCTTGACACTGATTTTGCAATAAGGATCCGGAGAAAAGGGGAATGTCCATCTATTCATTTTAATGATCCTTCATTATTGACTGCTGGCAGGGAGGGGGCGGGAAAAGGTAATGATTCTTTGTCTTTGCTGGTCAATCACTCTTAAAGGAATCAGACTCTAAATAAGGCCACTAATGGATGCCCACTGTGACCTAAAACTGACCCTGTATGCAATCCAGGACTTCCGCACATGCCGGAGATAATTGCTGCGATGATCTTTTGTCTCAGTGTTGGTAACAACTTCTCACATCGCACGGGGTGTACTGTAAACACGAATTATCCGATTGATTCCAAAGACGACGCGCACCGAAACCATGATGACATTATTCATAATATAATAGTAGACTGTTCTATACTCTTTATTTAAAGAAAGACAAAGCGGTTGACCTTTTGGAAAATATGCTGATTGGGTGTCTGTCTTTCTGAGTTAGATGAGAAATTAATTGCCAAAGACTGAAGTCTGTTCACTTAGTTTAGCACAGAAATTTGAAAACAGGCCAGATGGACCGTGTCCCAAGGTTACAAAAGCCGCTCGTCATACCTGCCCTGTCTGCAAGTATGCAAGGATCCACCAGATGTCTGTGTGCCGCAAACTGAAAGGGTTTGTGTACCTGACAAATTGTTGAGTCTACTTGGAAGTTGTCTGCTCGCTGACAGTTCACGGAGAACATATGATGAGGTGACTGCAAATTACTTCTCCCGTCACTCGTAAACAACCTGCTGATCTTCAACTGTCCAAGATGGTATTTCTGCCAAATGACTGCTTTTCCAACTTATTTGTCCCTCCATTGGTCTTTTTCATTCATCAAGCCTGTACTATTTTGCTAGATGCGGACAAATATTTTCCAAAGGTTGTGGTTATAACATTTTACAGGTGTGCAGTTGAAATCAATCTGAATGGCAGGCATGATATGAATATCACAATGTTGTGTTTTCAGTGGAAAGAAATCGATGATCAACCAGGCACAAAGACAGTGTATGACACGTTTGCATTGTCCTCTGTTTTATTGTCTCCCACCGGCAGGCTTGTTAGAGTACACCAAACGTAAAACCAAGTGAAGCAAAGTCATCACTCAAGGCACATAAAAAATTTTTTAAAAATGTGAGTAAGCAGGAATGTGGATCTGACTCTTCAGTCATTGTGGAAGTTAAAGTAGATGCCGGTTTGCCTCAGACCCTTGATTCAAAAATGTTGACGTATCAAGTTAACAGTTAAACAGCAGGCCGTCATTATCGAGTTGAAAAATGATCATGCATATGTTTGAATTAGTTTTCATTGAACAGTCTCAGGGCGGCCCGCTCGTCCAGTGGATAGCACGTCGGCAGAGATACCGGGTTCGATTACGGCTCCGGCCTCCCTGTGTGGAGTTTGCATGTTCTCCCCGGGCCTGCGTGGGTTTTCTCCGGGTGCTCCAGTTTCCTCCCACATTCCAAAAACACGCGTGGCAGGCTGATTGAACACTCTAAATTGTCCCTAGGTGTGAGTGTGAGCGTGGATGGTTGTTTGTCTCTGTGTGCCCTGTGATTGGCTGGCAACCGATTCAGGGTGTCCCCCGCCTACTGCCCGCAGACAGCTGGGATAGGCTCCAGCACCCCCCGCGACCCTAGTGAGGATCAAGCGGTTCGGAAGAATAATGAATGAACAGTCTCATGTCACCAGCCATGTTGTAGTTATTTTTGTTTTCCTTGAGGTGGGGTTGGTTTTTTTTTAGAATAATGCATTTGTCACCAAATATCGGCCAGCGTTGTTTTTGGAGTCATAGAGGCAGTCTGTCAAGGCAGCAATCTCCGCGCAATGGCACTGGCATCTCCTGCCATTATGTTGACAGCTAAGCCCTTTCTATTAAAAAAATTAAATTAAATTAAAAATACGTTTTTGGTTTGTCAGTTTTTTGGGGAAGCTGTTGGAAAGTATCTCTGTGTATGGTTCATACAAAACTAATCCGGATGCCAATACTATACAAGCGCTTCGTCAATTTGCTGTGCGTACGCATGTGTCTCAGCTGTCATCAGTCTGTCTAGGTAATGAACCCTCCTTTGGTCCAACTTCCAACAGCTCTTTAAGGCATCATTCACACCACTGAGGAGACACACTCAGGTATTAGTAGTCCTGCCTGGATGGTCCAGTAGATGATGGGTGGGCGGGGATGTTATTCGCTGCATTCATCTACAAGGCTCCCCAAGCTGTACTACATTGAAACTGACCACAAGACAACCCTATCGTCTTCAAAGATTACCTGTCTCCTGCATGCTATATGAATGTTTTATCATAAAAGCTTTTCTTTTTTTTTTTTCTTTTTGCTAAGTGCCTCCTTGAGTGTTTGCTTTCAACTTTTGATTACTTCATGCCTTGTTGCGAAGATGAAAAAAAAAAGGGCCAAGCCCATTTCAATATAATGGACCTAGCGGGAAAGGTAATCTCCCGTGCATTGGAATGATAAATGTGGAGGTGAATCTCAGTGTAACAGGTGTGAAAAGATTTGGACCAATTTAAGATTTTGGTCACGAAAGCATGTTTTTTCACCTTCAATCTCATTAATATGTTGAGCAAAGGGCAGCAGCCATTAGGGAGAAAAATCAAAAAACATAACATGGCAAATTCTGTGTGAAATCCATGTCAAGAAAAATTATAAGGATGTGGTGCATTTTGGTGTAAAACGCCTCATTTACAATCTTTAATACCAATCACATTTTACAATGTCCATTTCTGATGTGGCCATTCACATATCACTTTTCTCAGTTTTATATACACCATGACTGAGTTTCACTTTGATATATAATCTTGAGTCATTTACAAGAAAAATATTTTTACACTCCTTTGGTCCAGACAGTGAGGTTTCCAGCCCCGAGACACCCCCACCACACCCGCCCCCCTGCCTCTCTCATCGAGGTTTTAGCAGACACTGCGTTGTGAGTGGGGAATGGACGATTGCATAACAGCAGGCGAGACGTGATCGTTCCTGGCCGTTTGGCAAAATTCAATATTTCTCGGCACACTGCAGTCACATAACTGGACATTAAAAAGCAGCACAAATGTGTATATTTACTCATGTGTTTTGGATTGAAATTATGGACACAAACGTGCAGGAAGCAAAGGGAGAGTTTCTGGAAAAAAGGAGAAAATGTTTTCACATGAAGTACAGAAAGATAAATACAAGCTTAAAGAAGAGTGTAATCTTAACACTATTTGCTTTTATAAGTACGCGCCACCCGCATTTTTATTTTGCCCATTGTTAAAGAGGCCCATTTAAATGTGCGGCCTCAGTCACCCCCCTCGCAAATCCTTCCAAACGTGTCTGTAGTATTTACACAAAGAACACCATAAGTCATAGAAACTACTGCAAGAGATAAGAGCCTGCTGGTGATGTATGAGCCACCCCAGATGTTCACAAGGAACCTCAGGGATCTGAATCAGACACTGACTAGTTATGACTTTCTCATTCTTACCTGTCCCTGTGGATTAAAATAAAGAAAAATGAACACACTCCTTACACACATACGGTCTCTGATTTAGAGTGTGGGGGGGATATGATGCAGACGCTGGAATACGGGCAGACCCCTTCCAGGGGGATGCATCACCGGGCCACCCCCAAAGTAAGACGGCATTTGGGTGCATGGGGGCAGGGGGGTAATTCAGTCCTCATTGAAGCATAGCTCATATTTGGGTTTTTAAATTATGAAATGTATTTTACGTGATACCGTTTGTGTTAAGTTTGAGGAAATGGAACGTCGAATCTTTTTGTTATCCCAGTCGGACAGCGACACCCAGTGTTCATTTACAATATGTGCAAGTTAAGGCTTCTAAATAAATAAATAAATACACAAGCGCAAAGCGTAATCAGTTTCGCTACTTAAGGAGATCACAATTGCTGTTGGCGTTAAATTGATACAATTACAAAAAAAAAACTTTCAAGTTTGCACACTTTCAGAGAGGCACTGCCCTGACAATATATTTAGCAATATCGTTAAGGATTGGATTAGCATAGATAGCCATTGATCTGATATTACACTCATAAATGCACTATTTTGCAGTAATGTATGTCATTTTTAAACAATTTACCATCGTTACACAAAAAGCTACAATATATGTGCAGAAATAATGTCATACAGCCAAAATATTTTTTTTAAAAAGAACAACGCCAGAGAATTTTCATTTTGGTTTTATTTTACATTGATTCAACAGTTTCTCCACCCATGTAACATTAGACAGCAGTTTGTATTTTGACGTAACAATGTGCTCTGTTATCAACGTATTAATTTAGAAAGAAAGAAAAAAATACCACATATTAGAGGTGCACTCAAAATATTTCAATAATCACATGTTAATAAATACCTGACATCTTTAGCATTTGATAAGGAACTTACAATGCAAAACAAAAACAAACGCAGCAATACATTTGGAGTTTTTCTCTTTCAGAAGACTGATACAGACAGTGCCGGTCAAACAAGAAATCTCCCACGTGTGACCGAGTCTGTTTACACAGCAAGATGAAGTGGCAGATACCTGAGGCTCTGTTGAAGAGTTGAAAATTGCTAAGGCTTTTTAACACTCCCACCCATGTGCCCATACTCCAGTCCAAGTGCATGTTGACTTTCTGGTGTGTACAGCAGTGTTTTAAGCACCTCTCTGTCACGTCGGACACTTGGTGTTGCAGGCGTCGCCTGACTTGAAAAGGCCATAGATGCTTACCAGCGGAAACATGGAAAGGGCGCCTACCATGGAGCCCAACTGGACAACTGCCCCACACCACACAAGGGCGGTATGGCCCTCATCCCGGAGAATTACTCCAATTATTACCTTTACATAGGACAGGGAGAGAACAAATAGGATCCAAACCAGCACCTGAAGGACACAAGATGTAAAATCCATGAATAAGAAAAATCAAATATAACAATTAACTATGGTCTTTATGTAGTGGGACAAATAAAGGGTCTTTATCTTATTACAGTGCGTTACACATCTGCCACTGTCAGTGTGTTAATATCTATTCGGATGCTACGTGACTGAAAATAACCTGTCTTCTAACATTAGATAACTTGGGGTTGTGTAACAGCTATACGAAATATTTCAGTGCTGGTCCTTTTTCACCGTTGAAGCGGCCTCATCAGTTTTTACCTTTAAAAGATGAGGTGAGAAGTAAATGCAGACATACGATTATACGATAATTAAAACAGTGGGCTATTAGTCGTTTAGATATGTTAAAGAATCGACATCTGCTGTTGTACTGCACCGCCCCATGTTGATATTTTGTCCCAAACCTCATATACTGCTCTCAAAAACTGACATCATTCGCACTACACAGACGCTAGGGGGTGCCATAGCCCTGTTAGAAATCAGAAAACAAATACCGTACAGAGATTTAAAGAATCTAGTTAGCTGACACTTTACAAACACACCGGCCGGCTAAACAGACCACTTGTCAGGCAAGCTCTCAAGAACAGTAGCCTGTACCAAGCCTAAAAGAGTAGCAGGTAGCGGCAGAACTGTGTGTTGTGGACACCCCACACGCAGTTCTCCCGCTCGACAGATCTACCACGGAGTTACTCCTTGGCATCATAGGGTCTCAAACCATTTCAACTTGAAGCAATATGCGGTTGAGCATAGCGTGAGCCAACAAATCGCCCTGGAACCTCACGGAAACTGGCATCACTGCCACATACACTGTACCTATTTAACAGGGATTTGGCCAAAGGGCTACAACGACCCCTTGAGGTGTCACTTGCGACATGCGTATCATACTTGGGTTGAAATAAGAGAGACGTGAAGTCATGAAATCGCCCCGTTGGCAGAAACAGATCCTGGCATCGTGCCTGCATAATTTACTGTAAGTATAATGTTCTCGGTGATAAGTGTTTAAATTAAATGCTTGAGAGTTGAAGTCTTACTATAACAGCAGTTCCAGATGCGCTGTGGACCAGCAGAGGACACGGACTAAGAGCAGCCATTGTCATGATGTAGGCTCCGAATCCAGTGCCAAACACAGTCAGAAGACACATGAAGATGAGTGACCTGGAAGCAAAGAACTACACATGAAAGGAAAACACATTTTTCGTCTCGAAACCTTTTGATAAAAGAACACGATTCATGAAGTTATGATTAGAACTCCAGCATACATGCCACTATGCTTCTTGAGCTTTAGCTATAGCAGGTGTCGTTAAAGAAATATTTTGCCTTTGACCAGCTTATATTTGGATTTTCAGAATGAAACATTCATCACACATACCTGACCGGCATAAACATGGCAATGAAACAGGCCAGTGGGTTGGCAACAGCCGCCATTGTGGCAGCCAGATGGTAGGCCTTGTTCCCGTAAGGCAGGCAGGAGTAAGACTGCACTGATGGCAGCACTGCATTGGTCAGAGCGTTCACCCAAGCCAGGACAACAAAGATGAAAGCCATCTCGGAGTTGCTGTAGGTGCCCCTGCCAAAGGAGGTGCGAGGTTTCCTCCTATCCTCGAAGGGATTTAACATTTGCTTTTGCTCTGGTGTTTCTGTGTGCGTGTGTAAAGGGAAAACTTGCTCCTTCTTTCCAGACTTCACTTCTTCCCTGAAATACAGCTTCTTCTTCTCCCGAGCCACAGCTGGGTGATGGTTGAGTAGGGCGAAGGCTATCAAGCAAACCACCATCATCAAGCTGAGGAACAGGAAGAAGACCTGAGCGGAGAATTTGGCTGGTTGATACACAGCTTGGAGCTCCCAACTTTCAACGGTGGAATTGTCAAACGTTTTGTTCAACGAAACTGTCAAAGTGGCATTGTGACAACGGACTACACCAACACCTTGAATAAGAGACACCAGCGCAGGCACCAGACCACTGAGGCCTTCCCCAGCAAAGTAGGTGGTGAGGTACTGGGGGCACAGACGCATCATGAAAGGCAGAAAGGTGACAGAGGAGGTGCAGTCCACCACAGAGAGAAGGAAACATAATATCAAGAGGGGCGCACTGTACAGGGTGCTCCCTATTGTCACTGTGTGCTTCCAGAAGAAAGCCAAAAGGAATGTCGCAAGGATCCCCAACACAACGATGCAGTAGACAACCGGCTTCTCATCCAGCACTCCTGGTCGAAAATGATGCATCGCGGTGATGACCAAGGGGCCGACGTTGGCCATCTGGATGAGGACCGTGAGGTAGGATGGCAGGAACCAACCCTCGGGGAGCTGTGGCACAATCAGCGGGAGCTCCACCCACATTCCGTTGATTGCCACCCAGGAGCCCATGCCAAACAAACATGCCAGCACGTGAGTCAGCACTGACATGATGGCGGCGTTGAGGAAGTAAATGAGGAAGTGAAGAACAATACAATCTGAAACACATGAAGAAAGGGCAGTTTGATCAAATGATTTGGTGGGGGGGGGGGGACAACAACAACAACAACAAAAATTGATAGATTGGCTCAATCTTCTTGAATGTTGTCATGAAGAGGACTTTTTGGTGAGATACCAGTTTTATTTAACAGCTTTGGAGGTGATCAGGAAGAATGCATCAACTGTCATTTATGGCAGTGGCAGAAATGCAGTTACACTACCGATGCTTCAACTGTGGCTTTTTCCCCCCAGCAAACTTTATCTGAGCAATATCCATTTTCTCTGCTGTTGTCCATTTTCTTGTCTTCTCTTCGCTCAATCCGGGCAACAAGTTTTTTATTTATTTATTTTTTATCAAATGAGGAAAACTTTTAGCTTCTCTGCCGACCAAGTTAACAAGTAACGTTGGGCTAACGTTTTTGCTAGCTGGCAACAACAATATAAGGCCATATCACACAGAGCTGCGAATGACCGCATTTGTATGCCCACGCCACTCACAAATCAGGTCTCTTAAAATTTGATGGAAAAAAAACAAAAATGGCTTTGTCTACACAACAGTTTTACTTACACCACATAGACCCAAATACAGTATTCATAAAAGCAAGATTGTGGATTTATCCAAATAACGAATAGTCGATAAAAGTTATTATTATTAGTAGTAAGCCACTTTAATATGCACAGGTTGACAACAAATACTGGCCCTAGAGAGAGGAAAATAAAACGTACTCCAGTCATGATTGAAATAAAACGTATTGCATTTTAAATTCAAAAAATGTAAATGACTAAATACATGAAAAGAAAACAAATTATTCAAGATAAAATGCAAATATATGCATTCATCACTGACATACCTCAAACTAAACTGTGACATTTTTTTGCATATTTTTTTATTTACAGCTGTTATGGACGGACTCGCAGGGACAAGTGTAAGCTTTCCATAAGCCCACCAAGCAGCAACTCTCATTCAGCGTTGGCCAATGTCAGTCGGACATTACGCATACAGTAACTTGCAGGACAATTCTGTTATCAACGTGCTAATTTTACATTTCTATGTCAGAGGAAAGCGCACAAGGGATGGGACCTTAGGTTCACAGAGAATGGAAATCGCGAGCAAAGAGTTCACCAGGGTAGAAAATGGCAGGTGGGCGGGCAGACATTCCTCCAAGTTGTTGGACAGTGTCAAGTTGGCCCGAGAGCAGGACTGGGAAATTTAGCCAGGCTTCTGGTTGTTTGTTTTGTATTAAATTGCACACATAAAAAGCTGTAATCTACAATTTGTTAGTTGTTTTTCTAAACTTGCCATGCAAACATCCAATCTACAAAACCATGCATATTAACTTCCATGACAGACTACATATACTGTAGGTTCCGCTGTTATGTGCATTATGGAAAAATCTCCCCGCCCCCTGAAATATACATATAAATATAAAAAACGCTTCCTCATAGACGGTTTGCAGCCTGCATGGCATTGTAAAGGAAAATCAGTTTTCAACTGTGTTAAAGAACAAGGCTAAATTAAAAGATATGCACGAGCAACACCACTTTCACAGTGACACATTCAAATACTGATTGTATATTTTAAAATTATCCAATTTAAACTTAGATTAAATGTAAAAGAATACACTAACATTAAAGGTATCTATCTTTAAAGTATTTTCTGTCAATTGCAATGTTTGCAAGCCGTAGAATGTCAGTAAAAAGGTAAGACATCACCTCCCTTGAATATGTCATTGAATTGTTCCTGGGCTTGTTGGTGGAAAAGAGGCTCATGATCCAATTTTAAAAGAGTCTTCTGTTTATGTATGCATGTTTATATCATCAAATGCTTGTGGTATTCAGAACACTAACTCTAACAAAAATGGAGTATTTGCCAGCTCAAGACTGTCGTCGTTGACCTTCTCTTCTCCTCTGGTGAAGGATGCCATGAACTTTCACACACTACCACGCTGGTCCTATAAAAAAAGCTTGTGGATGCAACGTACAATATACTCACCAAGATAAATATGTCACGTCAACCTTTGGTTTGAATAGTTCTACACACATAATGAACAATGAACGGCAATAATATGATAAAGTCAAAGATGTCAAAAAGACGATGTATAGGATGTGATGTGACTTCGAAACCTCAGTAAACGTTGGAACAATCATCCAGTGGTCTCACATTCACGTATACAACGTCTAAAAACCTGGCCGCTTACCGTGTTCCGGTCACATGGAACTCTCCTCTCACGACTTCCACAAACCGTCCCACTTGTATGACTTCACTCTGCTGCGGCAGTCGTAAACGCGTCTATATGAGCGCGCGCGTATACATGTGCGCGTGCCGGCTACCATGACACTTTCGGTTTTCTGTGGCAGACCACGAAAGGCGGAGCTGCGCATGCGCGATGACCAGGTATTGCACAACGAACCTCGGGGTTGGGAAAACGACCACGAAACTGATCCATGCCGCCCAAGAGGCAAAGATGCAAGGCATCAAATGTGTGGTTGTAGCAGAATGAAAATTCAAGACCTTTCACACATTGACAAGGTCCTTTTGTATTTGACAAAAAGAAGAGAATGAGAATGCTCAAGAAGAGTGTTCAACATGCAGGGATGGATGGACATGAGGCCATGATGATCGTTTTGAGTACCGTAGTTGAGTTTTAGTTGTTTTTTGAGTTTTAGTTGTTGAATAAATACTGTACTAAGTTTTGAAATGAACGAATAATCATTTGATTAATAGTGATTTCAGTCAAAATAATTGTGATTATTCTTTCCTTCATAATTGTTCAGCCCTAATACATATCAAAAATTGTTTACAATTATTTACCAACAAAGGTCTGGTGATGATGATGATGATAATAATATATATGAACATCTTTTTTTTTCATTCAAAATTAGTTTTTGCAATTATTTTGTAGCGGCGGCCCGGTAGTCCAGTGGTTAGCACGTCGGTTTACAGTGCAGAGGTACCGGGTTCGATTCCAGCTCCGGCCTCCCTGTGTGGAGTTTGCATGTTCTCCCCGGGCCTGCGTGGGTTTTCTCCTGGTGCTCCGGTTTCCTCCCACATTCCAAAAACATGCGTGGCAGGCTGATTGAACACTCTAAATTGTCCCTAGGTGTGAGTGTGAGCGCGGATGGTTGTTCGTCTCTGTGTGCCCTGTGATTGGCTGGCAACCGATTCAGGGTGTCCCCCGCCTACTGCCCGGAGACAGCTGGGATAGGCTCCAGCTCCCCCCGCGACCCTCGGGAGGATCAACCGGTACGGAAAATGAATGAATTATTTTGTAGTCATTACAAATGGCCTCAAATACGACCTACCTGCCCGTGCAGATTGGAAATAATGAGTCAGCTTTCGTGAAAGGTTTCACAGCCGTACAGGAAAGTCTGCAGCGAAAAAGACATCTTCCAGCAAATCAGTGGAGGCCTTTTGATGCTCCAGTCTGCATTATTCACTTTGACTCCAGCATCTTACTCATCTGGATCTCTGGATGTTGTCATGTGACTACTGAGGGTTTAGCCAGGGGTCCAGCCTGGGAACCAAAGTCCAAGGAAACATGTCCGGGTGGAGGAAGGGAAGGAGAGTAGCAGGAGGTAAGAAAGAAGAGAGAAAGGACGGAGCAAAATTCACCATCAGAAAGAATGTAATAAAGATAGATCATTAGAACCAAACCTACAACAAAAACATAAAAAGTGGGATTTATTGCTGGACTTATACATTTTCAAGCCCTTGAGAAAGGTGCCATTTCTTTAAACTGCACAAACATTCTATATTCCATACTATATATTTCACTTCGACTTCACAATAAAACAAGATTACTTACTGTGTTTTTTTTCAAGTACCGGTAGTTGTACGTAAATTATTTAAATAACAGTGTGTGTGCTTTTTCTTGAGGGGTTTTTAAGGATGATTCAAGTCAAATTTTCCGGTTCATCATCCCAGATAGTGCACGGTATGTGACCCAAAGGGGCCGCGGAGTAGCGAGCATAATACTTGCTATGATAAAAAGCCTTGCAGCAGCATGTTGTGATGTGGGGTCATGGTCAGGACTTTCAGAAAGCAATGCTCTTGCTTTATTTTTGAACACTGCTGGCCTCTAATTTAAACCAGTATGACTGTGTTTCAGCTCTGCCTGTTAATGGAAAGACTAGTTTTCTTTTGTTTGTTTGTTTTTTTCCCCCAGCAGGAAAGCAAATTGAGATGAGGATCCACAGATACAATTTCTGCCACTGAGACTTCATTGTTTTATAACAGCGATCTATGTATGCAAGCATGGCCTACATTTTCACATATCACTACTCTATGATGGCCATCAACAGATACGACTACAGGTCCTACTACTACTACTTTAGCAAAAAGTAGTTTCTTCAAGTATATTTTCAGTAAACCTTTTTTTATATTAAATTACAGACAGTATACTTTTTAAATCCTCTATTTTTATAAACTTCACAGAAGTATGCTTAAAGTCAGTATTCGAGGCTTGCACTTGACAGTATACAGATACGTATAGTATACTTAATTTGTTCCAATTTGGTATATAAAAGTACACTTACTGGAGTATACTTTCGAAGCAATAAATCATATACCTACTACTTTTTCGTAAGGGCTACTACTACTACGAGTACGACTTGTGATGGCAAAACATGGCAAGAAATGGCAAAAAAGGGCAACATACAGTATTTGCACATAAAATTCACCCAAATCAGCATGTAATCACACTGCGGCAATCATCACAACCAAGATTTGAATTTTGTAAGAAATTAAGCATTTATTGGTAAACAGAAAATTATTAGATTAGATTAGTGATCTATTGCGAGAGGTCACTAACATTGTAATGAGTGCTGGGTACAGAAACATGTACAGTAGATTAAGTTCAGGGTGCATAGTAATTGAGTTGAAATGTTGTTGGGTTTTTTTTTGTTTGTTCTTGTTTTTTGCCCACAGTATACCCCATATCCCAATACAAACAAATCGAGGCCAAAAGGACAATAGGATGTAAAGGTGTATTCCAAGCTGTAAAAATATTGAATTAATCAATTCGACTGCATAGACCAAATGCTACTGCCCTCCAGTATTTCAACTGCTCTTTGTCATGTCAGATCTTAAAATCAAGAACAAAAAAAATGGTGTCTTGATGCTGACTTTCTACATTGCAGTGGGTTGACATCTCCCCCAAGGGAAATTTCATATCACACAAGGATAAAGTTCCGTGGTATCTCTGATGTACCACATACTCAATCTAGCAATGAAGCAGTGGGTTCAATTCTGTAGTTTGCGTATGGGCTTACAATAATAGACATAACAGAATGAAACACAAGCAACAAGACACACTTTTGATACAGGTTTGCTGGCTCGGCAAGCAAAATCAAAAGTACTGTAAATTCTAAAGTCTGTATTGCTTGGAAAGACAGATTACTTTTTCAATATTTACAAAAACATTAGTTTCAGATTCTAGAATGCATCTCGCAACTATTCTCGCTTATGAAATCCAATTGTAAAGTAGTCAGACAAAGAAAGTGCTTAGTAGGTGAAGAAAAAAGAAAAGGAAAAAGCAGAAACTCTTATTGCAGTAAAAAAGAAAAATCAAAGCGAGACTTTCACAGCAATGTTCAAAAAAATACAAACAACAAAAACAATCTTCACAAAATAATCAGCTTGTCAAAATGCCATTACTGGAAACACCATTTTCCACAATGAAACCATCCTAAAATAGCTAAGCCTTCAAGCAAAGCATGATCGCTTAAAAACATGGCATCAGAAATAGTAAAAGATGTACAGTGAAGGTGTGGCCCTGCCAACAATATCATCTTCGCACCAAAAAAAAAAAAATCCACAATATACATTTGAAGACCAACATACGGCAGCCTCGCACACTCATTGTGGTTTTGGTTGTAGGTGTTTTTGGATACTCAGTGGGCGACACAAAGTGTGCACACTTTTTTTTCATACATATGTTCATGGCCGAGCACCAAAGTCCACTACGAAGTTAAACAAACAATTGCTGCAGTTGACACTTTCTGATTCAGGTCATAATAAAACCAGAAAATGATGCTCGTCGACAAAAAAAGGCTACCATGCATTAAGTTTCCATGCCAAACCTCTACAACACTACTCCGAATGCAATTATATTCTCATGCATAAACAGGAGCTGGGGTATGAAAAATGACCATTCTTCACACTTGAAAGGACAGTTTCAGGGTCTTCAGTTTCCACAGACACCACAAAGCTGCAGATCTTTCTGTATTTTGACCTTCTGTATTTTCTCTTCAGGGTCCGCTTTTTGGGTTTGCTTTTACAGCGCCTTCGATCACAACACTCCTACTTCTCGCGTCTGTCATTCACAGCCATAAGGCTGTTTGGGTTAAGTTCACACATGCAGCTTTGGAGGCTGAGGCAATGATGTGGGAAGCAGCCTCTCGGCCTCTTCTGGAGGGTGAAGAATGAAAACAAAGAGATTATTTGTCTTTAAAAAATCTATATACAGTCATACCTTGGTTTTCGACCATAATCCGTTTCAGAAGGCTGTTCGAAAACCGATTTGGTCGATTTGCTCCTTTAAAAAAAATCTTGATTCAACACATCTGTTCACCATCGAACGCTAAACAAGGAAGCGTCACTTCCTCGTGTGAGGAAGCCGAGAAGAGTCAAGTGACGCATTCAAGTGCGCTCAGTTTGTTCGAGAAATGAAATTCGGTCGTCATCCGAGGCATAAAAAAAAAAAAAATCGAAAAATTTGGTCGAAAACCGATTTGGTCGAGAACAGAGACGTTCAAAAACCGAGGTTCGACTGTACTGTATATGCAATCATGAAGTGAACAATAAACTGCCTTCCACACAGTAACTACTTGACACGTTACGGCGGTGACTGCCTGACCTGATGGTGATAGAGAGGTGTGCCCCTCTGTTGTGACAAACAGGAGTTCAGATCCCAATGCAGCAATGGAACTTCGAGGACGAACGCAACGGTCGCCTGAAAAACTTCGGCACAGTAAAGCCTAAACGGCGAAAAGAGTTGGCAGTCAGGTGTCTTTGGTAAGATAATCTACATTGGTAAATGTCAATGCCATTTTATGATGTAACCTGCAAGGGCGTGGACTTTTACAAACCAAAGGTGCCAATTGTTTGAAAGTAATAGCTTGCCTTGCGTGTCATGGGGCTAGTTGGGGCGGAGGCACTGCTGTAGAGACTGAGGCTTGAGTTGGACCTGCTGACGGTCAAACCTTTCGAGGTGCTCCCTGTTGGAGACAAGTACTTCTCTTTGATCTTCAGGTTGGTCCGGGCTTTTACTGTTGACAGAAGAGCAGTGTAATGTCATTCCTGCGGGCGGGGTTTTCGGGGAAGACTGGGCCTCCACAGTGATCGGAGACACAAGCACAAGGAGCCATCGCCCTGTCCTGGGGGCCGCATTCCTCGATAACGAGGGCCTTCACCGACCGACGATGCTGTAAAAGTGTTTATTTCATTTGATAATAACCATTCATCAAATAACAGCCTGACGTTGGCAAGTGCACACAAGTGCAGTTTGGAGTTACCCTAATCTACAGGCACCAAGCCAGGGGGTCAGAAGTATGCCCACACCTGCTCGGCGCCTCTCACCTTGGGCAACTCCAGAGTGGAAGAGTGTCCAACCCCTCTCGAGAGGACTGATATCAGAGCTCAAGCTGTGCGTGGAGGTGAGCCCGATTATATCTATTCGGAACTTCTCTGCCTCGCACAGCAACTCAGGCTTCTTCACTGTCGGAGAGGTGACATTCCATGTCCCCGAGGTAGTTCCTGAAGCCGGGGAATCGGACCGCCGAGGTCCCCGCCTTTTGCCGCCGCTCAGCTCACAAAGCACCTGTACCTTCGGCCCATTCCACAGGTGATGAGCCCATGGGAAGAGAGACTCAAGTTACCTTTTCGGGCAGTGCCCGGCCGGGCCCCATGGGTGTAGGCCCGGCCACCAGGTGCTCGCCAGCAAGCCCTGCCTCCAGAGGGGGGGCTCGGTGACCCACGTCTGGGCAAGGGGAAAATATAATCCACATTTCTCAAACATTATACAGGGTCTCTCTGAGCCGTGCTTTCTTTATCTGGTCCATCAAGTATGACCTTTTTCCATGGGTGACCCTGCCAGGGGCCGAAAGCCCCAGACGACTTAGCTCCCAGGATCATTGGGACACGCACACTCCTCCACCACGACAAGGTGACGCATCATGGAGGTGAAGAAGCAGATGAAACAGAAAAGCACTACAGCTCAGTTTTGCTCATTGAAGGTAGCTGAAGACAGACATAGATAGGTCTGTTTAACCCATTTGCGTTCAGAGGGAGGAAAAATAATATTCCAGGACAACTTAAGTTTTCCCAGGATATTTTCCTTTTTGTCTCAATTTCCATGTATTCCATGACTGGAAATTTAGACTTCCTTTTCCAGGTTTTCCAGGATGCACGGGAACTCTGAATATATTCTCAATATTGCCATTTGAATCACTGACTTGCTTATCCATCCATATTTGTTTAGCATTAGACATGCATTTGTTATGTTTATTGACACATTCTGTCTGTCATCTAACAGTGGCCTTGAAGTAAAAATGCTTTTATGACAAGGCTAGTTTGCAGTAACGTTACCTCTGCAGGGATCATTCTTCACCAGGAACTCATCTAGAGCAGTCCAGCCTCCTCCCACTCTGACCATCAGTGTGCTCCGCAACATGCGAACCATTCGCAACTGTTGAGAATCTCCAAACTGCACATAATTAAACATTTGCAAACGACAATCGGCTGTGAAAAAAAATTGCGTGTGAAGTATAAATAGATCATCAAAGAAGCACATGTAAAGGCAAAACGATAACTAACTCTGTATCTATTGGCACTGATCTGCTCCACTTGAAATCTCTTGGGACAATTACATTGTGACACCTGACGGCTCACCTGCAAAAAGGAAGATGGAAAAGTTTTGAACCATTTGTGGGACATGTGAGTCACGGCAAGTAATTGTCTCGCTAGTAAGCATTGTTTGCACCTCTTCGGTGATTTGATCTTCATCGAGCATTTTCCTGTAAGGATCTCTGCTGGGGTGCAGCGCACTCACAAACTCATAGTAATCGATGAAACCATCACTGTTCACGTCAAAGATGTTTGCCACTGCATTCATTTCCAGAGAGTTGGTGGGGAATTCTGCAACAAATTTGAAACATAACTGTATAATATCTGGTGTACTATGGTGACGAGGATCTTTCTGAGTCATTGCCAATGACTCCGAAAGATCGAATTGGTTCAGAGAAATAAAAAGAGAACGCCAATCCAATCCAATACTTACAGTCCAGAAAAAAAACTATCGGCATGGGGTTGTAGACAATGTAGTAAAAAAAATGGTTGCATTTAATTTGAAAAAGATTTTTTACATGTCCTTTGCTTCAATGGACATTGTTATGACTTTAACTCTTTGGTCTACAGCGGATACTAGAGTGGACAATTTTATCATGTTATCAGGTTACAGGGTGCATGAAAGGGTGAATAAACAGACAATTTTAGTCATGCTTTCTGCGCTTTAAACAGCAATGTACATACTTGTCATTTGCCATTGAAACCAGTTCATGGATTAATTTCACATTAACCCAAAACAACATAAGGCCAGAGCCAGCGGGTCTTACTTGAAGCCAGGACATAGTCGATGAACTCTTTCTGGCTGATTCGTCCATCCTGATCCCGGTCAATGTTTCGGAAGACATCTAGAATGCGAGACTTCAAATGGCTTATCCACCTAATGTAGCGTTTTCGCCAAATGTTAAAGTCAAAGTTGGCAAATTCTTCTATCTGTATTTCGGAAAAAAGCAAACACATAGGGCTTATGTTCTAATGAGAAGTCAAAATAATTGACAAGAAAAATAATTACATTGGGTGAATCAAAGTTAGAGTCTTCCAACGGTGAACTAGTTTCATACTGACAACGAAAAAAACCACACTAACCTCGATGAGTTTTTGCCGGTGTTGTTCAAGATGTTTTTGTCTTGCTAGTGCCAGGAGCCAAAGTTTCTGCCACTGACTGACCAGCTGACTGAGCTGAGGGGTCTGGGGGTCAAGGTGATCCAGGGGGAGTAGTGCTGGAGGAGCAAACTTCAGAGTGCTCCGTCTCTCTAGGTTGACAAAGTGTGGAAGTCTCACATCAGTCAAGTAAATTCTAAAAACACTCTTTTGATACTGCTTCTATGGGAAGTGGTGTCTTTACGTGCGATTGGTCGTTTCCTGGGGGAAACTTGCTGCTTAGAAACACTCTTATGTTTGCACGACTTTGTTGCATGTTCAACTTCGGGAAGCTTCTTGTTTAGCTCCTCCATGAACACCTGCAGGAAGAAATCACGTGGAGTCAAGTGCTAATGAGTGGTAAAGGTTACACCGATCTGAGGGGGCACCATTGATCAGTGAAAATAATTACATTACGGGAATGGGGACATACACAATGCTGCTCAATAAGTTCTTGGTTCTGCTCTGTGTTTTCAGGCACAGACTCTTCATCTCTGATGCTCAGAGCTTCTTGTGCTGAAGAGATCCATTCCAGCAGCCTCTGTACTTCCTCTCTCTCTTCTTCCATCAAAGTTAAAACGGTCTGGATCCTTAAGCCTTGTTGCTGGGCCCATGCCAGCACCTACCTCAGAAAACCACAACAGGATTCTCTGACGATGAATTCCGTACTGCACATGTAATTTAGCTAACCATCATCCGGAGAATGAATGTGTCGTTTTTCATTGTGCGGTCACAAAATCGCTCACCTCTTCATAGCGGGTCTTGGTGACACCCATCCAGGACTTCAAGGTTATTTTTGAGTCTGGGTGACAAGAGGAGAGGATCTTTTGACCCAAACATTGGATATTCTCTAACTCCGTTGATTGAGTTTTTAAGGTAAACATTGTCTGCTGCGGAAAAGGAAATAAAAGCTTTCGTCAGCATTTCATCCATGCAATCAATCATTTAATGACCTAATACGATCATGGTTGATGAACAGCCGTATTCCCAGACTGACTTGACTTGAACGTATTAGTAAATCCTAATCAGACTCATTCTGTGGCCGGCGCCTCAGGTCTGTGGACCAGTCTTTGTTAGAGGTACCAAGAGCTAAACTGAGGCTCAGAGGGGATCGAGCCTTTTCTGTTGCTGGTCCCTCTCTCTGGAATGACCTCCCACTGAACATTCGGCAAGCCTCCTCGCTGCCCATCTTTAAAGCCCTCCTCAAAACTCACTTGTATTCTTTGGCGTTCGACTCAGCATGATTTGTCCTTGATTTTACTGCTTGGTGCTTTCCACCGCCTTTATTACCGATTCGTCTTATTTGTTTGTTTGTTTTATTGTTTATTGAACATAAAACATATACAGTAATAATTTGACAGAAAATAAGGTAGATAAAAAAAGTAAAAAGAAAGAAATCAGTCTTCATTCAACACAGTTATTATGTTCAAGGGAGTAGGATGAAGTAAAAAACTTATCTAGTCCTACCCCGTTATGTGTTTATATCTACTAAATCATTTTTATATCAATCAGAAAAGAAAAAGTAAGAAGAAGTCTCCATTAAGGCTCATACTTTACCCTTAAACGTGATATTTTTACAACTTTTGGTTTGTATCGGGATTATATACATCCTCACCCTGGCACTCTTGTGTCAATTTTCTCTTGTATTCATAATGGTTATTTCAATACCTTTCTCTATTTATCAACTTAGTTCTGATTTATCATTATATTTAATGTTTAGAATTTATCATTTTAACTCTGATTGATGTAGGTTGTTTGTACTATTTTTTTTTTATTTTTTTTTGAACTCAGCAAGCGATTTACTCATTTTTAGGTCCGTTTCGAGATTATTCCACAGATTAACACCTTTGCTAGATACACTTCTTTGCTTGATGTTTGTTCTTGTTTTGAGTTTTTTGAATAAGTTGGTACCTCTTAATTCATAGTTGCTTACTCGAATGTCGAAAAACTTCAGAATGTTTTGGCAGAGCAGGTTATTGTGTGCTTTGTACATTAATTGGGCGATTTTAAAGTCAACCAGGTCATAAAATTTCATCGTATTTAATTTGATAAATAGTGGATTTGTGGGTTCCGTATATTTTGATCTATTAATAATTCGAATTGCTTTTTTTTGTAGTTTGAGAATAGGGAGTGTGTTTGTTTTGCAGGCATTTCCCCATATTTCCACTCAGTAGGTCATATATGGTAATAATAATGAAGTGTATAATGTGTACAAAGATCTCTTATTTAGCACTTCCTTGGTTTTGTAGAGGATCCCTACGGTCTTGGCTATTTTTCTTTTTACGTTATCGATATGTGGTTTCCAACATAGTTTTGAGTCTATTACTAATCAGAGAAACTTGGTTTCATACGCTCTTTCTATTTCAATTGAGTTTACCATAATTTTAGCTTGGTGTTTGATTAGTCTTGTGCCAAAAACAATTAATTTCGATTTTTTCAGGTTAAGTGACAATTTATTTCTGTCGAACCAGTTTTTTAATTTGTTTAATTCGTTTTCTACGGTTATCAGGAGCTGTTTCAGATTTATTCCAGAACAGTAGAAAGTTGTATCATCAGCAAATAGGACACATTTAAATAGTTTTGAGACCTTGCAGATATCATTTATATATAAGATGAATAGTTTTGGACCAAGCACTGACCCCTGAGGAACTCTGTGAGTGATTTTCAGTTGATTCGTTTTTTTATTGTTGAGTTGCACGTACTGATATCTGTTTTCGAAAGACTTTTTATCCATTTATAAGATACACCTCTAATGCCATATCTTTCTAGTTTTTTCAATAATATACTGTGATCTATTGTGTCAAAAGCTTTTTTTAGATCTAGGAAAACCCCAACTGTAAATTCTTTGTTGTCTATATTAGTGGCTATTGCTTCCACAAACTCCATAACTGCCATTGAGGTGGTCCGTTTTTCCCTGAAGCCATATTGATTCTCACTTAACAGCGCATGCTTTTGTATAAAGCTATCAAGTCTGCGCGAAAATAGTTTTTCTAATATTTTTGAAAATTGTGGTAGTAGTGATATTGGTCTATAATTTGTAAACAGATGTTTTTCTCCATTTTTATAGATTGGAATAACTTTAGCAATTTTCATTTTTGATGGAAAGATACCAGCTTTGAATGACAGGTTGCATATGTGCGTGAAAGGTCGCACTACATATTCTATAATCTGCTTGATTATTCTCATATCAATATTAAAGCAATCAGTTGACTTTTTATTTTTAAAAGTTGTTATAATATTTGATACTTCTTCTTGTTTTACAGCAGTAAGGAGGAGTTTTTTTCTACGTATCTATCTATTTCAAGCAGGTTTGTTGGATCAGGAATTTGTTTTGCTAGGTTACTGCCGATGTTGACAAAATACTCATTAAATTCAGTTGCTATTTCTGCAGTTTTTTCCAAAATAGTATTTTTACCTTTGATAAAATACTCTGGATAATCAATTTTTTTAGGACTATTTCTGATTACTTGGTTAAGTATTTTCCATATTTCTTGTGTGTTACCTTTATTCTGCTCTAATAGTGCATGATAGTGATCTCTTTTACTGGTTCTTATAATATTTACTAGTTTATTTTTATAGGTCTTATATTTTTTTTCTGCTTCTTCAGTTCTGAATTTTAAAAACAATTTATATAAAATGTTTTTCTTTTTACATGCGTTTTCTATGCCTTTCGTTATCCATGGCTTACTTGGGTCTTTATACTTTTTGGAGACTTTAGTTAATGGAAAATGTTTATCATATAAGGAGATTATGGTAGACTGAAATACTTCAAACGCTGTATTTGAGTCTTCGTTTGAGTAGACCTCGGTCCAGTTTTGTTTTTCTAGGTCTTGCTTAAAGGCATCGATGGAACGTTCGGTTCTTAGTCTTATTTCTGTTATACGAGTTGCTGATTTAGCTTTTCTATCGAAATAATTATGAAAAACTGCAAAAACAGGTTCGTGGTCACTTATGTCATTAATGAGAAGTCCACTTTCCATTTTATGATCAATCTTATTTATAAATATGTTATCTATTAATGTGGCCGTGTCAACTGTTATTCTGCTAGGTTTCAGGATTACTGGGAAAAAGCTGTTGCTGTACATAGTATTTATGAAGTCAGTTGTTTTTTTGTGTCTATTTGGGTTTAATAAGTCAATGTTAAAGTCACCACATATTATTCGTGTTTTCTTATCGTTGTAGTAACTGAGCATATCTGTTAGTTTTTTATTGAATGTGTCAATACATGTTCCTGGTGTCCTATAGATGCAACTTATGATGATATTTGATGCCTTTTTATTGTGTATTTCAATGGTTAGACATTCCATTAGGTTTTCTATTGTGTTTGTCAATCTCTCGATTTTACTGCATTTAAGTGCTTTGTCTACATATATTGCAACCCCCCCTCCTTTTTTGTTTTCTCTATTAGTTGCAAACATTTCATAACCTTCTATTTCCATTTCAGTTGTTTTATCTTCATCAAGCCAAGTTTCTGATATGGCAATTATTTTAAATTTATTGAATTTAGTCAGGTATTCTTTAATTTTTGTGAAGTTTTTATAGAGACTTCTACTGTTTAAGTGTATTACCGAAAGTGCATTTTCCAATTTTATATTAGTGTTGAATTGTTCATCCAGGTAATAGTTAGAGTTTACTGTTTATTGTGTATGTTAAATCGCTCCATGTACAGCACTTTGTATGCAGCGATGGCTGTTCGAAAGTGCTCTATAAATACTGTTGACTTGACTTGACTTCCCGTATCACTGCATATAAGTGTAAAAGGGGCTTACCTCATTGTCTGAGTGGAGGGCGAGCAAACTTTCCACTTCCTCTGGTATGACTCCATATTTAAAAAGCCTCTCGACCTCAGTGAGATGCTCCATGAAAGAATGGACAAGGTCATCGAATTTTTCAGCCTCATGAGAAGAAAGATTAAAACACAATAGTGAGCAATGCCATCAACTTTAATGAGGTCAACAGAAAACTGTCAATCATCTATAACTCATCCAAACCTGAATTACATTTTCAATTTCCATGAAGTAAAAAAGGAGCATATATGGGTACTTTGAGTTTGTTACAATTTGTGGTGCTGCCAGGAAAATAAACAAAATATAGACACTAAAAGTTCAACTTACTTAGTGAAACAATTGTTGAAAGTATCAAAATTGTAGTCCACATCCCATAATGTTACAAATACGATGCTTGAACTACCTCCTGAAGCGCAGCCTCAAGTCTGTCCTGTTTGCCGACCGACAGCTTGCACACCACCTCCCAGCGGCCCTCCAGTTCATCCATTTGCTCCTGCAGCCAGTGTGAATCAGCCGTGCTGCTCCTGGTCAGGTCCTTAACAGAGCGCCTCAAGGTCTTGATGCACCCTGCTCGCTTCCCCAGCTCCTTTTGAAAGGCCTAAGGGAGAAGAACAATGATGAGAACTTATAAGACACGAATAAACAGGACGTCCAAAACTTTTCAAGTCAAGTCAAATAAAATCATTTCTGAGAGAGCGTCGTTATCTGAATGAAAGTATGTCAGCCAAAAGTTCCGATAGTTGAAGCTGCCGTAAAATTAGCACCAAATCACTTCACGCAGTTCGAAACAGTCAGAAAAAACAGAATGAAATTAAGTACTCAGCAGAGCAAAAAAAAGATGATTGGGTATGTGATTCAGTTAAAAATCCTGAATGTCGATATCATTTTGTAAAAAAAATATATATATATAACTACATCTGTTTTGGTGCCTTACTTTATGTTTTTCTATCAGATTGTTGACCACGTCCTTGTCTCCGCTGACAGGAACATCCTCGGCTAAGTGTGGCTCAGCTCTATATAGCCAGTTGTTCAGTGCTTGAAGAGCATCTGTGAACCTTCCCGAGAAGAGCAAAGCTTCCTCCAGTTTGTGTTGTCTGCGAGAGGAAAAACAGAAGCAACTTTTAAACTGAGTAGGAACGAATCTTATGCTGCCAACCACAAGAGATCCTGTTACCTCTCCATAGACTTTCCATTGATTGTGTCCCACGTGTCTTTTAGTTCAGCCAGAAGGTTTTCCAGGTGCTGTTGGTCATGGCTTCTTTGAGCTCTATTATAAAGTTTGCGGCCACTCTTTAGTGTCGCCTCATACATGGGCCTCTTGGATCTCAGCACTTTCTGGAACTCCTGAAGAAAAGGCTTGGCATCGGTGAATACGCAAAAATGATTAAAAATAAATGTTGAACACGGACTGCACCTTCTGCTCAGTTAGTTGTTGTTTAATCTCCTCATGCGACTGCGCGATCTCTTTATGGTTGTCTAAGGTCACTTCAACCGCAAACATCCAGTCCACCAGGAGACGCCAAGATTCATTAAACTGAAAGAGTAAAAGTGACTGTTAGTTCAAAATGTGATTTCCAAGTGAAAGTTAACATTTTTATGGATGGTGACAGTGAATGTAGAAAACCATCGACCTGTTTGGCATTCTTTTTGACCTCCTCCAGCATAATGCCTCTCTCTGAAATACACTGCTGTAGTTGTTTGTAGCGATCTCGGACAGTCATGACGAGGTTGTGAATGACATCGCAATCCTCTTTCCTGCTAAACTCAGCAAGTCTACTGCCGGCACTTTCCACTGTGGTCTTCTTCTCGGCATAACCATTCACTTCATCCACCAGTGTCTTTACAGATAAATACATTTGAGAATAAACAGGCATTACATGCTGTCATCTTGGAGAAAAAAAATATATGTAATATACCGTATATAATACAACCTACTCTATGATCCTGCAGTTGGTTGTTAATTGTGTCCAGAACAAAGCTGGGAGCTGGGAGGAGTCCAATAGACTCGTTACACTTGGACATCTTGGTGAGAAGGTCCTGGATGTCACTGTGGAATTCCTTGGCCAGACTCAAGCCTTTCATAAGCTTTACCTTAAAAAAGAGCAGCACACACTCAATTGCAGAAAGCTGCCATGGATAAAGCAGTTAGAACAGAAAACAAACTGAGGAGTTGAGAAACCTTTCGCTCTTGAATTTTATTGTACACAGAAGACCACCTTTGTTCTAAGATCGACAGGCTGTGTTCTGTACTTGATCCCGGCACAACATTGCTGCTTTCCAGCATTCTTTGAATGGCATTTTTCACATCTGTGTAAGTGTGAAGCTTTGACTCCATCTCATTGCACAATTCCTGTTGCAAGTGTGCAGAAGAAAGGAAGGAGGTAGGTTAACTTTGAGCTACATCTAAGAGTTGGAAGTGTTTTTGTGCCTCACCGAATGAGCATTAAGGCTCTCAGTGGTCGATTCTGGCATACCCCACATGGATTTGGAAGAGGGCAATCTGATGTCTGTATTGTCCAGCCACTGTAGGAGGTCCTGAATCTCCATTGTAATATCTTGCACCTGGCGACAAAAAGGTGACATCAAGGGAATTTTGCTTAAGTAAAAGTGCACAAACATATCATTGGCCACCTAACAAAGGAGATCTCCTCAGAAAAATATAGAAATAGGATGTACGGAAATATAAATGGATGGCCACCCACAATTATATTCACCAGAGCAATGTGCCGTTTGTAAAGCAGCTCATTCTGCACGTCATAACAACATATTGCCACATTTGGCTTCAAAGAATGTTTTTAAAACGGATGGGTTTTTTCTTTGAGAGTCACTTTATCAAAGATACATTCAATAGTTACAGCCCAATAGTATATTTCAAACCTAAATGTTTAATGTATCTCAAAATATTGAATACTCATGTTATGTCAAAATCTAAATCGGCAATTTAAACCTATTCATCGAAATGTTTTGAGTGAGACTAGCTAATGTGCAAATCCCAACTGTTGATAATACAAGTACCAAATCACAAGCTTGAGGAAAAATAAGTGTGTTTACAATATCAAATATATTTTTTAAAGCAATGGGACCTGAAATAACACTCACATTTAGAGTTTTTATTGCTGCTTTAAGCCAGAATTTAAATAAAGAAAGAAAGAAAGAGAGAAAGAAAGAAAGCTCTCCTTCAAAGTCTAAGTGTGGCCGCCAGACGCAGTGGTGTGATTCATCTTTGTCCTAGATTTAAATGAGAATGGCAAGTCTCAGGAAAAGAAAGCAATCCAGGATTTCACCGCAGCCTCAATTCTCAGCGAATCACAGCTCTTTGGTATTTCTTAATACTTAACAATTTAAGTTGACAGCGGTTACTACAGTGGACAGCTTATCATATTATCATGTTACTGGGTGCATGAAAGGGTTAAATCGCGGTGGGCATGTCAGAGGTCCGGATGAATGAATTCACATTGGTGAGAAATGCCCCAGCAAAAGTCCGCAAAATAAGACAAGTAAACAGGAAAATATGGCTTTGGATGCAAGGGCCATACAAACTCAAAGTACATGTTGCTGTTATATTCAGTGGGAGACGCTCTTCAAACGGCACCCCTGATTTGAAGTGAAGCGCATTACCTGACTGAGTCTGTTCTCTAACTCCAGCTGATACCGTTCAGTTTCACACCGAACAAACTCCCAGCTTTCATTGAGTTGGTCCAATCGAGAGTGAAGACCATGCGCACAGTCCCCGGACCCAACTTCCAGCAACTCTTTGCCTGCCTGGTTCAGGGACTCCATTGTGCGAACGTGAGACATGACATCATTATGCAAGACCTGTAAGAAAACATGACAGAGTTCATTTCATAAGGAAATTCATGGGGTTTGTCTGTCGCTCTGTCAACGTATTATAGTCCTGATAAATAGTTGTGTGAGATTTTCGCGGATACATTTGTTAAGGTTGATAGTTAAGGTTTTTATGGTTTCGAGATATTTTCCTCACAGACTTTGTTATCCAGGCATTTTCAGTATTGATGATCATTATTATCTCATAACCAACCTTGTGTTTGGCCAGCTCTATTTCACAAGCCTGCAGGTCAATGCTGATTGTTTTTTTGGCCTGCAATTGTTCAGCAGTATGGGCAAGCCATGTGTGCAACTCATCCAGTGTGTTTTGGAACTGCCCCAGGCCGAGGAGAGCACACTCCAGTTGATGCTGCAAACAGAAATATCACATTTGCACACAAATACTGTATTCCTGTATTGTGTGTGTGTGTGTGTGTGTGTGTGTGTGTGTGTGTGTGTGTGTGTGTGTAGATAGATAGATAGATAGATAGATAGATAGATAGATAGATAGATAGATAGATAGATAGATAGATAGATAGATAGATAGATAGATAGATAGATAGAGAGAGAGAGAGAGAGAGAGATAGAGAGATAGATAGATAGATAGATAGATAGATAGATAGATAGATAGATAGATAGATAGATAGATAGATAGATAGATAGATAGATAGATAGATAGATAGATAGATAGATAGATAGATAGATAGATAGATAGATAGATAGATAGATAGATAGATAGATAGATAGATAGATAGAATGTCTATTGTCATACACTCACCTGTCTGCTGACAGTCTCTGATTCCAGACTGTCCCAACGCAGTCGAAAGTCGCACAAGGGTGAGACTGAGCATGGACGTTCTGAGCCTGGAGACAATCGACTCACAAAACGATGGCTTTGGCTTTCTATTTCAATTTTCTTCTGGTAAAGTTCTCGTTTAAATTCCTGAGGAAAACAAATACAGAATTAATCAATTAGCAGGGTTTAGGGAATGGGCCGGCCCACGAATAGCAAATAATTGATGCACAGAAAATACCCCCTAATAAAAGGCCTAATGAGTCGACAAAGCGATATATCGCTTTTTTGGAATCATACAATTAAAAAAAATTATAAAAGCGATTCTGATAAAATTGTAGTCGTAACAATGTAGATAAACATATAATAATTAAAGGTCCAATAATCTCTCGTTTATCGCGGTTAATAGGGACCAAAACCACCCGCGATAAACGAAAATCCACGAAGTACCGACAACCCCCCCTACCCCCCCCCCCCCCCCCCGTATAGGGACATGTACATGTGTATGAGTATAAAATATATTTATCAGGCCAAATTTAATGGAATACATGCATGTAGAAGTAAATTTTGTCGTAATTAACATTACTTAATGCTGTATACTAATAGATTTAAACATGTATAAGTTAGGTTAAGTTAGTGGAGTGGTTCTCAATATTTTCTGTCATGCTCCCCCTAGGAAGAGGAAAACATCTCGCGTTTTATTCATTATTTATCTCACGTTTTATTTAGTAAATGGAACAGAAAAGATTTTTAAAGTGCATCTGAAATTCAAAAACAACATTAAATCCTTAATTTAACTATAAATATTTTTTGACTGACCATGACAAACCATATGATACTGAAAAATACAATTACATAAAATCAATAACTAATAATGCATTCAGACTAATCACCAACATTATCTCAGAGCACCATTTAATTTTTTTTTTTTTTTTTATGAATATGTTTGAAAAAATCCGCGATGCACTGAAGCCGGGAGAAACGAACCGCGAAATAGCGAGGGATCACTGTACTGTTTATGTTGCTCGATGTGACTCGTTGTTGTTTTGCTGATGTGACTCGCTGTTGTTTTGCTGACTTTCGCTGCTTCTCCCGGACCGTTTGCGGAGTTTTTTGGACTTATTTTTAAATTTTTTTTTATTAATATGTTTGAAAAAATCTGCGATGCACTGAAACCGCGATAAACGAACTGCAAAATAGCGAGGGATTACTGTAACTCCAAATAAAGACGATCAAATGCAGTTTGGTTGGATTTTATTTTAAAACCAACTCTGCTTTACTGATTCCAAATGTAAAATAACCAACACTGATCAGAATAGGGCGGCACTGGTTAGCAAATCCGCCTCACAGTGCAATGGGTTTGATTCCGGTCCCCGGCCTTCCTGTGTAGACGAATTTGATCACTCGAAATTGTCCCTAGGTGTGATTGTGAGTGCAAATTGTGGTTTGTCTTTGTGTTTTGCTCTCCGATTGGCTGGCATATGGCAGCCACAGTGGTCATCTCCGAGTGAATCCTCACCTTAAGTTCCCGCAGCTGCTCTTTGACTGATTCCAGGTAAGTTCCAACCACAAACTCTTCTGTTGACCTCAGTTCTGCAGATTTCAACCACTCAAACAGTCCCTAAGATATATAATATTAATCTGACTAATTTCCACAATGAATGAACATAAAATATTTTGGACTGGCTGCTGCATTCAACACAAATGATTCATATTCGTACACACACCTGCATAGTGTCTTGATAATTTAAGGCCATCTGCAAGGAATCCTCCAGCTTGTCGTGACATTCATTCCACAATTTACTCAAATTGTTCCATAGGCAATAAAGCTTCAAAAGGTCAAACACATTACTCTTCCCAGTACATTTCATAACATCACAAATGATTCATTTCAATGTGATAGCTTACTTCGTCCAGGTTTTTTGTGACATCCGGTTTGTCTGTGTCCCCACATGCTGACATCAGATCCATTCCAAGGACACCAAGTGTGTCAAGATCTCCTTGCAAAGTGTCGATATCCTCCCTGAGAGTCTAGCGGGTGTCAAAATCAAAGAGGATAATTGTGTCAAGCTTTCTGTTTTACAACAATGAGATGCTTACGGTTTTCCACGCTAACCTGCATCGTCTCTAAACTCTGGCAGATTGTTTCAGAGTCAGTGTGGCTTGCATTAAGATCCAAAACTGCCTGCTGAGCATTATTGAGGGCTGATGTGACATCAGCAACTTCGCTCCAAAACTTCATGGACAGATCCAGTAGTTTGAGCAACCAGCTTTCCCTTTCTTGGACCTGACTGTGCGTCTCACCCAGCAGCTCGCAAAGAGTGGTGACTTGCTCCTGGATTGCTGATATTGTCAGAATGGAGCAAAGATCTTGGTGAGAAGTAATCAATGGGGAATATTCATTTGAATAGATATGTGTAAAACGGACAAGGGCAACATCACTCTTAGGCACTTAGGCAATGTGAGCACCTGTGCCAATGGACGTAACCCCTGCTGGCTGTGTGTTGGTCAGCAAGTCTTCTGCCTGTGTCTTGACATTTGTGAGGCTAAGCTCCAACTTGGACAGTTCAGACAAGATGTAATTGTTGTCATGTAGCTGCTCTTGAATCCTCGGGGTAAGGCACTGAAGAGATGTTGGAGTTTGGATGCGACTGCGCAGACGATCGAGATTTTCTCTGAGAAGAACCATCCTCTCGTTCAACTGTAGTAACAAGAATGGTTGCACGATTATCTCCCCCCTCAAGATAAAAATACCGTCACTGTAACATTTACGTTTTCACTGTGATAATGTGTGCAAATAAAATGCATCACTACACATTTTCATTCAATTTTGTGGAAGGTCTGCACACAATATAGAACCAATGCATCCAGCATTGAGTTCTGTAGATGCTCGGTGCAATGTGCAGTGACTCACTCACTGATTGCAGTCCCCGGTGCTGTCGATTTCTTTTTTCCAATATACAGTAGATTTTATATTCAATACTTAGAAGTTAACTAC
The DNA here is from genome assembly GCF_025434085.1 of Hippocampus zosterae. Taxonomy (NCBI): domain Eukaryota; kingdom Metazoa; phylum Chordata; class Actinopteri; order Syngnathiformes; family Syngnathidae; genus Hippocampus; species Hippocampus zosterae. Next base: position 21,301,670 of record NC_067455.1, on the reverse strand, counting down.
AAAATGAATGAATACATATAATATTGTTATTTATGTTATTCCTAGTGTTGTTGTTCAATTAATTGATATGTATAGCTGACTTCGAGTTGCGAGTTTGTTTAGTGAACATAAAACATATACAGTAATAATTTGACAGAAAATAAGGTACCGGTAGATAAAAAAGTAAAAAGACAGAAATCAGTCTTCATTCAGCACAGTTATTATGTTCAAGGGAGTAGGAAGAAGTAAAATACTTATCTTGTCCTACCCCGTTATGTGTTTATATCTACTAAATCATTTTTATACAATCAGAAAAGAAAAAAGTAAGAAGAAAGTCTCCATTAAAGCTCATACTTTACCCTTAACCGTGATATTTTTACAACTTTTGGTTTGTATCGGGATTATATACATCCACACCCTGGCACTCTTGTGTCAATTTTCTCTTGTATTCATAATGAATATTTCAATACCTTTCTCTATTTATCAACTTAGTTCTGATTTATCATTATATTTAAGGTTTAGAATTTATCATTTTAACTCTGATTGATGTAGGTTGTTTGTACTATTTTTTTGAATTTGTTTTTGAACTCAGCAAGCGATTTACTCATTTTCAGGTCTGTTTCGAAATTATTCCACAGATTAACACCTTTGATAGATACACTTCTTTGCTTGATGTTTGTTCTTGTTTTGAGTTTTTTGAATAAGTTGGTACCTCTTAATTGATAGTTGCTTTCTCGAATTTCGAAAAACTTCTGAATGTTTTGGCAGAGCAGGTTATTGTGTGCTTTGTACATTAATTGGGCGATTTTAAAGTCAATCAGGTCATAAAATTTCATCGTATTTAATTTGATAAATAGTGGATTTGTGGGTTCCGTATATTTTGATCTATTAATAATTCGAATTGCTTTTTTTTGTAGTTTGAGAATAGGGAGTGTGTTTGTTTTGCAGGCATTTCCCCATATTTCCACACAGTAGGTCATATATGGTAATAATAATAATAAGTAATAAGTGTATAATGTGTACAAAGATCTCTTATTTAGCACTTCTTTGGTTTTGTAGAGGATCCCTACGGTCTTGGCTATTTTTCTTTTTACGTTATCGATATGTGGTTTCCAACATAGTTTTGAGTCTATTACTAATCCGCTCACAGGAACTTCCCGTTCCTGTGAGCTATCTATCCAGGGGCGCAGCCATGATGAACCCCGATTACCGTAGTCATTTAAACAACCTCATGTCATTTTGTCCATAGTGTTACAGTATTCTACATTTTTTTTACATAAAACGTTACTAATTGAGGTATCAGATTCTTGTAGTTGCATGTTCTTACTTTGCAGTTGGTGGAACCTTACTTGAGTGAATCTGGGCAAGGACTCTTCAAGTAGAACGGCAGTCTCCCTGACATGGTCTCTGATGGCTCGGTGCCGCTCCTCAGCCTCAGTTGCTTTGCGACAAAATCCCTCTCCCTGAATTGGGTTTAGCTCTGACAGGTGTTTCGCCAAGGAGCATAATCGTGAGATCAATGGCCGATGTTCAGCTATTGACTCTCTCAGGGACTAAGCATTGGAGGAAAAGAATCAAATAGTGATACATCACTGACTTTAATCTCTTTAGGCCTGATTTGCTAAATGCTTCGTCTGTGAGGCAGCACAGTTCATCTTGTGTGTAGAAGTAGAAGTATGCAAGTAGATTTATGTAGCTTGCATGCTGTCATTTGAGCCTGAGATGACCCGCAATGACTGATTTTGCCTCTTTAAATATGCAGAACAAAGATAAAGAGGCATAGGCAACAGAGAACACTTTCCACTCCTATAAACATTTTTGAAATGGCATGAACTAAACATATAGTTATATATTTTTGTTATTTTGACTTCAAAATGGCGCCGCGAGAGTGGCTGCCTTTCCAGCAGCTCCTTTATTTTGTTGTTCTACTTCTTGACTGGTACTCGTAAGAGGGAGCATATAACTCCTATTTTGGCATCCCTTCACTGGCTCCCCATTCATTTTAGAATTATTTTTAAGATCCTCCTCTTTGTTTTCAAATCTCTGAATAATCTCGCGCCACCTTACCTCTCTGAGCTCATACGCCCCTACACCCCTGCCCGGCGCCTCAGGTCTGTGGACCAGTCTTTGCTAGACGTACCAAGAACTAAACTGAGGCTCAGAGGGGATCGAGCCTTTTCTGTTGCTGGTCCATCTCTCTGGAATGACCTCCCACTGAAGATTCGGCAAGCCTCCTCGCTGCCCATCTTTAAATCCCTCCTCAAAACTCACTTGTATTCTTTGGCGTTTGACTCAGCATGACTTAGATTTGCTATTGGTTTTACTGCTTGGTGCTTTCTACCGCCTTATTACTTATTACTTATTACTGATTCGTCTTACTGTTTATTGTATATGTTAAATCGCTCCATGTACAGCACTTTGTATGCAGCGATGGCTGTTTGAAAGTGCTCTATAAATACTGTTGACTTGACTTGTTGATATAATGACACAGTGTCAGAAATAATGACCAAATGCACAGGTGTCAAACACAAGGCTCAGAGGCCCGCTAAGGGAAATAATGTACTTCACGTTTGTTACTAATTCTATCCCTGAAATGAAAATTGACTTAACTTTTAATAACATTGAGCACTTTTAGTAAAAACCTCTTTGTCTCTAATGTCTCTGATCCACTGGAGAAAGGACACTTTGATCCTCTCCTCTTTCATCTAGAACTGCTTCAGACAACAAAGTGTATGCAGAAAATTGGTGAAGATTGAACGACTGTCTGTGTCCTATGTGTTGTCTTGTGTTATTTTTGTTATTTTGACTTCAAAATGGCGCCGCGAGAGTGGCTGCCTTTCCAGCAGCTCCTTTATTTTGTTGTTCTACTTCTTACTTTCAGAACTTTGCTGCTGTGAATTGGGAATTTCTCCATTGTGAGACTAATAAAGGTTTTTCTTATCTTTCTTATCTTATCTTTGTCAAATAAATAAATAAATAAACATCCAATAACAGTTGAACAAAGCAAATTTGCCTTGATTTTTGATATGATGAGTCAATTACCGGTACATACTTCTAACCCACCACCAGCGCATGGAGTTGGAATGTGACCACGCAATTTATAACGCCTGCAATTTGGGATCTTCGGAAATCAGGCCCATGAAATTTTGGATAACGGGAAAAAGTATTTGTACGTAACACATCCGGACAATGCCTTAAGAATGCAAGGTAAAAACGTTTTGTTGTTAAAGAGAAGTAAAAGAGTGACAAAATTATGTCATGCGGAGAAGAAGGCTCCTTTTACCTGTAAAAGGTCTTGTTGCTCACGGAATGCATCAAAGCTAAACGGGGTGAAGGAGAGCTGCCTCACGAGGTTTTGTGTTTCTTCTAGCCATGGTGAAACCTCAGTAAGGCCCTCTGAGAACTGAACAAGAACTGACTGAGCATGCTCAAGCTGCAGAACTCCATGAGAATTAGTAGCTGACGTGGTGGCGCATTGTTCCTGTAAGGCATCTATTGGGGTCTGCGTAGAGAGATGAAAGGAGAGTGAAAGCAACAACACATTTTTCATTGAAAGTATCACATTTACCGGAATAAAGAAATTACCTTTAGATTCCCTGCTTCACTTTCTTCGCTATATGTTTGCAAGATTTCAGCGATTTTGGCCATCTTCTCAATGTTGAACCTGTGCTGAAGTATCTCCACAGCCAAAATCTATCCAGGAGACAAAAGACCTGTTGTTTGTGCCCTCAACAAATTGCACATTTAAAGCAAATCTCAGATGGTACAAATGAAATGTAGTGTTCATTGTTCACAACCTTCTGCTCATTGAGTTGTTCGGATATGAGGTCTGGATCCAGGTGAACAGTTTTCATCCTTTCAAGTCTTAGCGCCACGTCCTTAAACCAGGCCACCTCTTTCACTACAGCCTGTTCCAGCTATTAAAATATTGGGGAGTAAAACATATTTGAAAAAAAGTTCACAATCCTGAATAATATATACTGTACAATGTGCACATTTCACAACTAAGGTAGCTCTACTGTAGTCCACAGAAAATAAATAAATACATATATAGATACATAAATACATACGCGGTATGTCGGCCTCCATGATTGTGAGAATAGGTATTGAAATAAACGTAGCATTACAACTCACCTGTATACAGTAATATGAGTATCCTCTTTTTAAAAATAACAACAACCCCAAGCCAAATGAGTTTTATGGCAATCTGATTCTCCCATCCATCCATTCTTTTTCCGAACCGCATGATCCTCACTAGGGTCGCGGGGGGTGCTGGAGCCTATCCCAGCCGTCTTCGGGCAGTAGGCGGGGGACACCCTGAATCAGTTGCCAGCCAATCGCAGGGCACAAAGAGACGAACAACTATCCATGCCCACACTCACACCTAGGGGCAATTTAGAGCGTCCAATCAGCCTGCCATGCATGTTTTTGGAACGTGGGAGGAAACCGAAGCACCCGGAGAAAACCCACTCAGGCCCGGGGAGAACATGCAAACTCCACACAGGAAGGCCGGAGCTGGAATCGAACCCGGTACCTCTGCACTGTGAAGCCGAAGTGCTAACCACTGGACTACCAGGCCACCCTGATTCTCCCAAGCAATTATGTTAATTTACAGCTGCTCAGCTAACAGAGAATTGAGAATGCAGTCCGTCTTGTCTCAGAAAATGTAAGACTATATTTTATATACTGTACTTACCTCGTTCTTAGCATACTTTGTACTTTAAGTCACAAAAGCTATAACTCAATTTTCACTCCCCCTAACAGTAAGTAAACAGTGATAGTTCGTGTTAATAAGCTATTATTTGTTTGCTTGGATTTCTTGCTAACGAGAGGAACATTACAGTTTAATGTTTAAATGTGAACTACAGCAATTGCTCTGATTTAATCTTGGTTCACGGACTGAATTTGCAAATAATCGGCTCGATTAAATAATATGCATATGCTTAGGGCGGCCCGGTAGTCCAGTGGTTAGCACGTCGGCTTCACAGTGCAGAGGTACCGGGTTCGATTCCAGCTCTGGCCTCCCTGTGTGGAGTTTGCATGTTCTCCCCGGGCCTGCGTGGGTTTTCTCCGGGTGCTCCGGTTTCCTCCCGCATTCCAAAAACATGCGTGGCAGGCTGATTGAACACTCTAAATTGTCCCTAGGTGTGAGTGTGAGTGCAAATGGTTGTTCGTGTCTGTGTGCCCTGCGATTGGCTGGCAACCGATTCAGGGTGTCCCCCGCCTACTCCCCGAAGACAGCTGGGATAGGCTCCAGCACCCCCCGCGACCCTAGTGAGGATCAAGCGGCTTGGAAGATGAATGAATGAATGCTTAGAGAGCCTGTTATCAAAGTCAAAAGTTAAACACAGCAAGCTAACTCAGATATTTTCAGTGAACATGATTTAACGCTTGATGTTACCCGCTGTCTTTCAGCCGCACATAGCACTGCATCTCCCGCATGTGTCTGTTCCCCTGCTGCACCAAAGAGTTCTCTCTCAATTCGGCCCAGCCACACATGGAGGTCCTCCTGGCTGGATGTACAACGATTAGAGGCTTCCAGAGCCTGTTCGAGCCTTTGGAGAACGTCCTGACTACTCAGATTTAACACGGAGCATCGGATACGAAGTCCATCTAATTTCTCCCGCACCTGGTGTTCCTCCTCCTCTGAAATCACAGTCACCAAAAATACATTTGTTTGGAATGTTCGTGTGAGGGGGAAATGGTGCGGTTTGAATTGTATGCAGATTTTAATTTGTTGCTGTTATTTTGGGGAACGTAAAACGCACAAAAACATGAGAAAAATGTCACCTTCTGTTCGACAATCATCATCAAAACCTAATGATTTATGGTGGATATTAATTACTATTACCTGAGATCACTTCCATGAGCTCTTGACCTGTCTTTTGAACTTTTGCAAGCTCATCAGTTTTAGCCTGAATCTCATCAGCGAATGCCTGAAAAAAAAAGACTGCACGTCAAGTTCTCCTTCTCCCAATAAAAAATACAGTATGTGGAAGAGGTCAACATTTCCAACCTTAGCCCTCACTATGGCTTCTAAAGGATGCAGCATCACTCTTTCAGCGTTTCGTAGTTCAGTGAGGGCCTGCTCAACAGATATGAGCCAGTGCTGCAAATTGTCTACACCCTCCTGGAAGAGTTGAGCCATCGGTAAAATACGCTCCAGACTGTCACTCCTGCAAAAAAAAAAAAAAAAAAAAAGAGAGAGAGAGAGAGAGACATATAGTTCAACAATAAATAAGAAGTGTTGAAGTAAATGTGTCAAAGTGTGACATTGCCTGTAAAAGTGGTTGACCTTTGATTCTCCTCCCACTGTATGGACTCCCACTTCTTTTTGAGAGCACAGAGCATGACCTGAGCCTGATCCCCCTTCTCTCCTGGATGGGCCTCCACTATCCGAGGACCCTCTGACATCATAGTTTGTATACTTTTCCGTTGGTCTGTTAGGAGGCGCTGCAGGAGCTAAAGCAAAGTATTTTGATGATTTATTAAAAATAGAATTGCTACGTCAACACTATTTGGCTCATTGGCATGCACATGACAAAGGTACAGATGGAAACATCACTGTCCACATGTATTTAATCATGCATATTCAGTTCTGGGGGGTCCAGAAGGCCCTCCCTCCTCTGAGGCTTGCCCACCTTATGCATTAGGCATACATTTCTGATACGTTTGATCTGTACATACTGGATGCATACCGTTGGCCAGTCCACACATGTGGGAGTTATTTGTCGAAATGATTGGCCAATCTAAGGTTTTGAGCATGGCTTGCTCTTTTTTACAATGCAATGTTGAAAAGTGATGAAACAAACCATTTTGTGGGTTTCCTAATAAAGGATTTTGAGGTACAAGGATTCCATCTGACGGCACCGATAAGTTATTATTATTATTATTTATTTTTTTTAACTATCTTGGTGTCAGTGTGCCCTTCCCGTGTGTCAAGATAATATTGTTTTATGCCAGGTGGGGTTTTCCTCATTGGAAGAACTCACAATCCCTGAGGTTTTAGAAATTTGCCTGTTTGCTTGACACAAACTCTGCACACGCTCCCCTCAACAATGCATTTTATTTTCTCAAAGAGGCCTGACCTTGCTACAACTTTGTGTGGCATAACTATGTTGGTGTTTTCCCTACTGTAGGCGGTTTAATATGATTATGGAGTGTGAAATGAGGTCAAAAGAAACAAACCCTTTGTTCTTGAAGCTGTGCTTTCACCACTTTGACCTCTGAAGATGGAGGCTTCTGATTCGCTGTGAGCTCCTCTATTTCACACACCCATGTCAGCAAGGCTTCCAAACTTTGAATAATCGCCTCGGAATCGGTAGATATGTTTCGCAGAGCCAATGGACACTTAGGAAGACCATCACATATTGGCAGCATTGAAGAAATGAATTGAATGAAAGGCAAAATCGGATCAGTTTTGCAACTGCGAAACGTTAAAACATACCTTATCCACGCACGAATCTTGATCTGAGCTTGAGTGTCCATCACCTTGTAGCTGTGAAGTGAACAAGATTGCGACATTTTTTTTTCTTAATTGCAGTCGTAGTTGGATGCGCTTTTTGAACGTCAGACCAATAATATTCGCTAAAACCAAGTATTGCTTTAAAAGGACAGAATGTTAATTTAGATGACAAAAAAAGGGATGAAATGGGATGGAATTATGTGATTTAATGGGATTAAAAGTTTTTCTTTTTGTATCAACCTCAGCAAGTTCCTGGGCAACTCCATTCAGGACTCGAACAGTTCTTGTGATAATGGGGTCCCCTGACTTATCTCCTGTTGGATACTCTGTTACTTCCACGATCTCAGTCACGATAGTTTCCGTCACCTCTGTCACTTCTGTCACTTCCCGTGATGCCACAGTCTTCCAGGACCACGGACTCCCTTCCCTCGAGTCTCTCCTCTGAAAACTAGTCCTTCCCTCTGCAGCAGTCTTGTCAGGACAAGCCAAGGGAGATCTCGAATACTCTGGGGGCACAACTCTTCTCTTCAGTGTCCCATTGCGTGATGTTTTTATAGGTGAGGGGGTGCTCTGCCAGGCATGATCCAAAGTACTGGTACTCCTGATTGTTGAGGCAGGGGAGCTGTGGAGAGGTTTGTCAGAAATTGGTGTTTGAGCTCCTTTCTCCCTCATGTGATGAAGTTCTTGTTCCTCCTTTGGTGTCTCCGTCACGTTGTCCTTGTTCTTATCCTGCCCATGTTGAGGAAGCTGCCTCTCTTTTCGCCGATGGTAGCACTCCTTCAGGAAGTCTTCATCCGATCGCACTTGCTTGGACTTTTGGCCGAGGCAGCTGGGCCGGCTTACGAGGTTACCCATAATCCTTCAGCCCGGAGGCTAATGAGGTAATGATTGAGGTAAGAGCCCTCGCCCATGCATGGAGAATCACCTTTAGCTACCTAAAATAACACAAATGAATCATCATGCATCATTTTTTCCCCCCACAGCAACTACATGCCACAGCGGAAAGAAAACCAGCTCTTTGCAAAATGTGTCTCTTGGCCAGAGGAACCCCAGCGAGACACTTGGCTCTGATATTTGCTGTGCTTTTGTTTTCATTTAGACCACAAACACACATGCTCTATCTCACAGCTAAAATATTCTGGCCTTACAAATCTATGTGACAGGCTTATCAAGGATCCCACTGTCGGCATGACAAACCAGTGGCGATGATCCAACTTTATTCACTCAGCCAAGTCCAAGGGACCCACTTCTGTTAAAATTATTGCCTCACTATTCTTAACAGCATCAACATACTTTTGTCACAAATTATTCTGTAATTACAAGCGGAACAGAAGAAACACTGCTATTGGTTTCCTCCCCGGTGCCATACCCTTCATTGTTGTGAAGTGTGAGGTGATGCTTTCATGTTGATCGAGACTGGAGGAGCGAAAGTGAGCCAGTCAGGTGATCATAGGAACGGTCCCTACTGCAGGAGCGACCCCTCTCCGAGGCTGTCCCAATTCAGAACTCTCAAGGTCACTTTAACCCTTTCATGCACCAATAATGTCCACTGTAGTGACTGTTGTCCCTGAAAGGGTTAATTTGTTGACCAAAACGGGTCTGCAACATGGTAGTTGCATCAACAAATTAAGATAGGCTAGATGATAGGCTCGTCAAATAGAAAGGGGGATTAATCATTTGGCAGTCTGTAGTTTATACTTCGAGTAAGTATGTACGCTTTTAATAGCTTTTGGGATCCAAAGAATATGTAGCCATGGAAAATAAGGAATCCTTAATTATAACAATGAATATGAATGTCATGTTTTTCTCATGAATTTGAAACCACTTACATTCTAGAGGACACGGCTTTTAACTAAATGAGAGTCGAAATATGACGTCTTTATGTGCATTAGTCATTACATCTCATGTACTGTATGTTACACCAGGGAGCTGACGCTGTCAAGAAATCCACAGGGGAGTACTAAGTCAGATCAGAGAGTGGTCCCGGACAAAGCTCCAATATCTAGATCAATTATTACAAAGTTTGCTCACATCATTGCCCACCAGTAGGGCACAGAGTATCTGGCCATTTGCACATAGGTTAACAATTCAACAGTAAGGGTGTGCCGTGTTTTGTTGTTGGTGGTGTTGTTTTTATTGCCGCATGTAGTTATTGCTAAATTAGATTTTTGGCTCCAAAGTGATCTTAGAAAACCATTCATGGAGCTATATCAGCAAATTTATAAAGATATAGTGATATATATACAACGGTCAAGCTATGCCCAAGAATATGCTTTTTTTTTTTTTTTTTTTTAGGCCTATAACATGCTTATATAGAATAATGTTGCCTTTTATTGTCCTGACTTGAAGTACATTATCATCAAGAGACCCTAAAAATATTTTGCCTTCCATCTGATAGGCAACTATGCCTGTGTCACTGTCTGACCTGGCAGCAAAAAACACGACTGATGCATAAGAACAATATAAGAATATATGCTAAACATTGCATTATCTAGATAGATAGATACATGGATAGAGGAGGGGGGGATTTGTAATTAGCAAAAGAGTAATAATCATCAATCACGGCAGTAGAGTGTTCTGTTGTTTTGACGCTTGCTATTAAGTGAGGTATTAAAAAAGTAATTAATCACTGTGATGTTCCCTCAACATGCATACGGAGCAGGGGTCCTCGAGATCTCCAATCCAGGCTGTTTTAGATGTCTCCTACTTTCAACATACCTGATTGAATTCATCCCGATCATTATCAGGCTTCTCTGAGCTTATCATTTGAACCAGGTATTTTGGAGGAGGGAGACCTTGAAAACCGTCTGGATTTGGGGCTCTTGAGGAACCGACCCCGATGTACAGCAATGTGTTACCCTCTGAGACTCATATAACATAATAAGTCCAAAGTTATCTACAGAACAGTGACCAAATCACAGTGTTCAATTGTTAATCAGGACTGTTTAAGGCTCAAGTTAAATAAATAAATAAACAAACAAACAAACAAATAAATAAAATTGCTGGATTTTTTCTGTCTGTCCAAAGTGAATGCTATTTATTCAAATACATCCAAAACAGTGCTTGTTTTTCTTTATAATTTGGATTAAGAAGTGGCCAGCAACATCTAAACACAAATTTTAGATGATTACTGACAGTTTTGGCGGTTTGAGATTGTGTGAACTCCACTTACCCTCTACCAGGGGCCAACAGCATGAGTAAAGGAATCCAGTCATTCCCCATTCAGCATTCAGAGGTTGTGAAAAAAAAATAAAACAAAGCTTTGTCTGAGCATCCTTTGAGTGGCCTCCCAGTTCTAACATCCCAAACTGAAGGCTGTGCACACCAACACATCCATGCTCTCTTGAATACACACTCAAATCACTTCAATACATTTATGCATGCTCACCTAAAAACACACTTTCTAAACACAATCAAGCACATGTTCTGATAACTCATGCTTTTCCGTTGCCCACAGTCACAGGGAAACAATGTCCTCTTCCTTTCCCCTCACAGTGCACCCCTCCCCTCAGCTCACTTCTCCTCCCACCGGCTCCGCTCCTCTCCCTTTCTTCTTTGTTGTGGGAGCTGTGATAGAGGAATTCCTTCCTTGTTAACGCCGCTGATGGGATAGTGTGCCTAGATGGACACAATGTATTCCAACGATTCAGTTGAACTCCCAGAGTTCTCTGCCAAGGTCAGCTTAGACGTGGGGGGTCGGACTATGACGGATCCATTGAACAACAAGATGATATCATTCTCACCGGCTCTGATGCTGCTCAGGTTGCTCCTGTACCATGCAGCTAGATGACAGAGTGCCCCGCTTTTACCTTTCCTTTGGTTTCCGCCCCCCACACACTCTCTCTCATTTCACCCAATGAAGCCCATCCCCTGGATCTCAACGTAGCTTAAAAACTCAATGCTGCTGCGCTTTGAGTGGGTGGGAGAGGGATGGTGGGGGAGGAGGGGGGGGGGGGTTCTAAAGGCCCCTGGGCCGCCCTCAGAACATTCACATGTTAAGTGACAGCTGCCTCAGCCTATTCCCCCTTTTGGTGGCGAGGGAGAGAAGTGCAGGCTACAAAAGAAGAGACCCACACCCACTCTGGTACCCACCCACTCATTCAACGTCCCAACCCCCTTGCATTGCTCATTCCCCATTCATTCAGTTCAACAGTCTCCTCAGGCGCAAGAAAGGCGACTAATTACTGTGAAACGTCTCAGATTATTTTTCTCCTTACTTGCAGCCACTGTAATTCTATTTCTATAATTCTATTCCATAACAAAGAACACAACGTAGATACCAACAACATCAGTATTTTCTCTATTTTTGCTTTGAAAAGCAACAGAATGACCTCCATTGTGAAATTGTGTCCTGTCAAGTTTCAAAATGCCACAATATTTGTCTAGGAACTACTAGTCCCATTTGACTGCATCAATTCATGTTAACATTATTGGAAGTTGTACGCAAATCACAGGGGTCGTTTATTCCAGGGATATATGAAAGACTAATATTCTTCACGAAAAAAAAAAAAATATGAAACAGAGTTTTGTCTGCTGTGTGTAAGCACACAAGAGGCGCACACACGAGGCACTTCCCAGAAGTTTGTTCGCCCTAAATCGCGCCCTCTTTATTTTGTTGCCTCAGTATTTCTCCAGCCAGCCAAATAATGAACCGAATCAACTGATCCAACCAACGCATGCCCGCTTGTACCGTGCACACACCGACATTCTATCCTAGTTTGCAATTCCAATTAGGAGACACACATGAGGATACACTTTTTTTCTTTACTAATCCACAAGGTCAATGAGTTGCATGGTAGTCTGTTAGATGTTAATTTGTTCAAGCCAACTAAACATTCCATTTAAAACACGTCCAACTTCTTCATAACAAAGGGACTTTCATGACACTTTCTAGCTGAATAATGTGACTCTGTCTAATGCAATTTATTTCTTTTCACTGTTCAAAAATAAAATAATATAGTGGAGAAAAAAAGGCAACTCCCAAAGTCTGTCGTACGGGCCAGTGAGATAGAAATGGCATAAATGACCCCTGTGGGATGATGGTATTCTCAACCCCTGGGTAAAGCCGATGAAGAGTTCACGTCAGACCCTTTAAAACCATTTACATCAGCACTGGCAGAGCACTCTGAGGCGCTGTTATGAAGATTTCTTCAATGACGAACTGGGCCGGGTTGAGAGGGAGACTCACCTCTCCAAAGGCATCTCCCTCATTTTCTAAATAATTCTAACATTGTATCATACAATATTGTGTCAACTGTTGCCCACTCAACATCCATTGCAGCCTGGTCTTGGGAGGGGGATTCTCCCATCTGCGGCCCCTTCTCAAGGATGCTCATTTTTCCAGCGCTTCGGTTTTTCCTTGCCCTCTTGGGGGTTAAGGTCATGGCATATTGTTAATATTTATCAACTGTTATCAACTGTTTGGCATGTGAAGCCGTTTGAGACTGTTTGTGATTAAGGGTTATGTAAAAAATGACTTGACTAGTTCCTCACAAACTAAAAACACTCTGTACTTGTCACGTTTCGGTTTTTCGGTCTGGCCAGCAGGTGGCATGAGTGGTCTTCCTAGCACACCTGCTGGCAATTGTTAATCAATAGAAACACTATTTAAGGACTCCAACGTTCTACACCTGTTGTGGGAGTATTGTTTATTGGCATTGCTATCCTCACTGTTCCTTGACTTAGTGGCTTTTGACCTCGTCGTGATTTCGTATATACTTCTCGGTACCAAGTTTTTGAGTAAGTACTGTTTTATTTTGATGATCTGGCTTTTGTGCGTGTACTAAGTGTTACATTGTTTTTCGCTCATAGTTTGCTTTCCTTTCTTGCCCTTTTGTGCAAGCACCTTTTGTTATTCGTTTGGATTTATCTCCTGGTCCTCTTTGTGGACCAGCGCTTTATGTTCTCGCTTTATTTTCGGTTCGATTAAGACATTAAATTGTCTTTACATCGGAGACCTTGTTTCTGTCTACGTTTTTTGGATCCCCCTCCCAAACTCGGTTTAGCCGAGTCCATAACAGTACTGGTGTGTACCATACACAAACTCGCACATCAGATGTCATGGACAATTTGGCTGCAAATGTACAGAGCTGTTTAATTAGGTCACTTTGTGATTCCAAGCATTCAACTTTTTCTTGAAATCCTTGTCCCTGAACATCAGTGATGTATGAGAAAATTGGAGTAAATCAAATAATAAAAGAGAAACAATAATTTAAATAGGTTCTCAATAGATTGAAATCTTAGAAACCAAAAATTGTTGGGCTGGATTGTTTTTTCCCAGTCCTCTGCATTGTTACGCTTTCTTTCAATTAAATTAAATAAGACCTCAATGAGTCTTCCCCAGAACATGATAATTATCCCTGTGCATGAGACTTTAAAAAAGGGGGTTCATTGTTCAGGTCAAACCAGAAGCCATTTCATGCACACCCACTTATCACACAAGTGGTTACGTCAAAGAGAATTAAATAAAAGGTTGTCATCCTTCCCAATTGTTTCCTTATCAACGACGTGTTAAGGGACATGATAAACATCTTTTGTTTTGTATATCTTGACGACATTTTAATTTTCTCCCGGTCGTTACACGAACACCAGCAACATGTCAGGCTGGCGTTACGTCTACTGGAGAATCGGCTCTTCGTAAAGGCAGAGAAATGCGAGTTCCATGTACCCGTCATCTCATTCCTGGGGTTCATTATTGAACAGGGCAAATTAAGAGCGGACCCCAACAAGACGCAGGCAGTCACGAAATGGCCTATTCCTACTAGCCGTAACGAATTACAGCGTTTTTTGGGGTTCGCCAACTTCTATAGACGCTTCATCGCGGTTACAGCCAGAAGACGCTCCCCTTGACCCGCCTAACATCCATTAAAGTCCCTTTTAAGCGGGACCCGGCCGCGGACGCAGCATTCAAAGACCTGAAGGCTGCGTTTACCAGTCCCCCCGTACTACAACATCCTGACCCTGATTTCCCTTTTATCGTAGAGGTGGACGCCTCGGATTCGGGGGTGGGTGCGGTGCTGTCCCAGCGTTCTCCAGTCAACCAGAAGCTGCACCCCTGCGCCTTTTTCTCCCGTCGACTCAGTGCTGCCGAATCAAATTACGACGTGGACCCCAATCGTGAACTGCTGGCTGTTGTGGCCGCCTTACAGGAGCGGCGGCACTGGCTCGAGGGGGCGAAGGAACCCTTCACCGTTTACACTGACCATAAGAATCTCGAATACCTCCGCTCCGCCAAAAGACTGAACGCCCGTCAGGCCCTGTGGGCCCTGTTCCTCACCCGGTTCAATTTCGTCCTCACCTACTCCCCAGGGTCCAAAAACACCAAGCCCGACGCCCTTTTCCGTCTCCACGACCCCGCAGAGAGGGACCGGACCCCGGAAACCATTCTCCCGGCCCAGTGCATCGTGGGGGCTTTGCAATGGGAGATTGAGCGGCGGATCCAAGCCGCTCTGGATGGGGTTCAGGTTCCGGCAGAATGCCCCACGGGGAAGCTGTTCGTGCCTCCGCCACTACGGTTGGAAGTGTTGCAGTGGGGACACGGGTCCAAGGTGGCATGCCTTCCTGGGGTGAACCGGACTGTGCAACTCGTTGCCCAGCGGTTCTGGTGGCCGGAGCTCCGGAAGGATGTGACGGATTTCATCAGTGCCTGCACCTCCTGCGCCTGCGGCAAATCTTCACATCGACCCCCGGCGGGGTTGCTCCAGCCGTTGCCCATTCCTCCTCGACCTTGGTCCCACATCGCCCTGGACTTCGTCACGGGCCTTCCTCCTTCCCGTGGGCGGACCGTCGTGCTCACGATCGTGGGCCGATTTTCCAAGGCTGCCCATTTTGTGCCTCTGTCCAGGTTGCCGTCTGCGCTGGAAACCGCCGACCTCCTCGTCAAGCACGTCTTCCGTCTCCATGGCATACCTATGGACATTGTCTCGCATCGGGGGCCCCAGTTCGTGTCTTGCGTCTGGAAGCGGTTCTGCCGGTCCCTCGGGGCTACGGTCAGCCTGACCTCGGGATACCACCCCCAGTCCAATGGACAAACCGAGCGTGCCAACCAGGATCTGGGGGCGGCCCTCCGCTGTGTGTGTCTCCACCGTCCCTCATCTTGGGCCGACCACTTACCCTGGGTGGAGTACGCGCACAACACCCTCGTCTCTTCAGCCACGGGCAGGTCCCCCTTCATGTCTGCCTACGGATACCAGCCGCCGCTGTTCCCGTCCCAGGAGGGACAGGTCGAGGTTCCCTCGGTGCAGCACCACCTTAAGCGGGCCCATCGCGTGTGGAAGGAGGCCCGGGCTGCATTATCCCGCACTGTGGCCCGGAACCTGCAGATCGCGGATCGTCGTCGGCGCCCGGCACCTGCATACGTGGTGGGTCAACAAGTGTGGCTGGCTACGAGGGACCTTCGCCTGGCCGGCACGTCCGCGAAGCTGGGGCCCCGATTCACTGGACCTTTCGAGGTCGAGTCAGTCATCAGCCCCGTCGCGGTCAGATTCCGGCTACCGGCCTCCATGAGGGTTCACCCTGTGTTCCACGTCTCCCTGCTGAAACCGGTGTCTTCCAGTCCCATGGCTCCTTCTCCCACTCCGCCCCCGCCTCCGCGGGTCGTCGATGGTGGCCCGGTGTACACCGTGCGAGCCATCTTGGACTCTTGGCGCAGGGATAGGGGGTTCCAGTATCTGGTCGACTGGGAGGGCTACGGGCCGGAGGAACGGCAATGGGTCCCTCGCTCATGGATCCTTGATCCGTCCCTTCTGCGCGACTTCCACGCTGCTCATCCGCCGGGAGGCGTCCGTTGAAGGGGGGGGGGGTACTGTCACGTCCCGTGTTTGCCAGCAGGGGGCGGGCTTTCTCTCCGCCGCCCACACACCTGTTACGCATTGGTCGGTGATTACTCTGCCTTTATTAGGACGCTCTGGCAGTCGACTCGCTGCCGGAGAATTCCGCGCCGTGCCATTATTCTCTCGCTCAGATTCCTACCTTGATTACTCGTTGCCTCCTAGCCTTGTGGCTGTTACTACGCGTCATTATTCTTCTCGTATGAAATTTATACACTTGTCTAATCAGACCTTCCTCGCCATTTGTTTTCCGCGAGAGTTTTCGGCTGTTCCCTTTATTCCTTCCCTGGTCCTTATTTTGACCAGCGCTTTTTGTTATTTTCCCCTGTCGGGTATTTTGTGTTCTTTATTAAAGACTCCCTTTGTTGTCTGACAAAATCCTTTTACGTGTCTGCTTTTTCGGGGATCCACCTCCTTATTTTGTTGTGCACGAAGCGATCTTTCCATCGCTTCGGGCACAAGGTGACACAGAGGGTGTTTCTACTTCAGTTTCTTAAGGGTTGGGGTGATGGTATTCAATAAACTTTGGACCTAAACACAATAGGTTAGCTGCAGAGCCTAAGTCTTTTGACTGAATTTAGAGAGGTAACATTTTACCATCACCATAATTTATGTAGCCATACATGTATAGGCCCGAATTAAGAAAAAACAAAAACAAAACTAACCAACAGCAACAAAAGCCTGTTACAATGAGCCAGACTGAAAGAATCCCAATTAAAATAATTTGTTCATCCCCGTGAGAAAGTTCAGAAGTTGTCTTATTGTCTTCGATTAGTCAAGCTTTAGCATAGCGTACAATATTCTGACAGACTATTGGGTCGGGTGACAGTAGCTGGGCTGGACAGTGTTCAGGTCACACAACAGAGAATAAGAGCATGATTGCTCTGGTTTCTGCCACTTTGTTTCCTAAGGAATACCCCAAACTGCGTTTGGATATATGTTGCCCCTCTCATTATACATCTCCCTCTTGGTGCAACTCTTTAGCGTTATTTAAGTGCATTTCCCAGGCAAGACGCACCCGGCGGTCACTAACTGTGTCTAATTGTAATGACTATCCAAGCTGTCAGGTAATAAAATATTACTGAATGGTAGACTTTAGAGTAAACACAAATGTCATTTAATGGAGAGAGAGAGAGAGAGAGAGAGAGAGAGAGAGAGAGAGAGAGATTAGGATCAGGGAATGCCGTGAAATATTTGGTAAATGTCACCATGTGAAGCCCTTTGACACACTTTTGTGATTAAAGGCTATTGTAAATACATTTGAGTTAACCCGACTTCCCATATTACATTTTTTGTGTGTGGTAAAAAGTTGGCCTGAGAGTCTTGAATAACACAAGTTTCTCACCCGTGATGAGGGCCTTAAGTAAGTAAGTAAGTAAGATATCCTTTATTCGTCCCACAAGGATATTGTTTGTAATTTGGTTAATGATCTCTCTCTCTCTGGACCTCTGAACCAATGACAAAAGCTGAGTTAGAGAGAGGTTTCTCACAACCATGATGTAATATCTAAAATGCAGTTAAAAAGAGCATTCAATGGACTTGTGTCATCAGAAGATGACACAAGTGTATGTATGTATGTATTGTGTATGTGTATGTATTGCTCAGCAATGGAAATTCACTCTTGAGTCTCCTGTTAGTACCATTAACAGGAAGCATATTTAATTATATTTAATAATTTTGTATGATAAAAGAGGGCCTAAAATTTAACCTTGACATCCCACGTTAGTTCATAGACTTGTGAGGAACAAGTATCCAAACTTATAAAACTCATAAAAGTTCTTCTATCAGTGAGGTGACTAGTTAAAAAAAACAAAGCAAAAACATGCCCAGCATCCTAAACCAGCACATTCCATAATTTGGTGTTTTTGTTGTGTTTTCATGCCGGTTACATATTCTGCTTGATGCTGGTGAGCACTTATGATGGTCTATTATTTTATTTTTTTATTTTTAATGTCGGTAACTATCAGACAGCAACATAAGATTCCCAAATCATTTTTGAACTTTTTAAAAATGAAAAAATAATGAGATGAGCAGAAATCTAAAAAGTGAAAAAGTACAGTTAAAAATAAAACCACCAGAATGTAAATGTCAGTTTGTTCTCATTCAATGTGTTTACTGGATAAATAAAGGTTAAACAGAAACAATACTTTGAATTTCCTGTTTTGGACGTAGAAATAGAAATCAACACAAATTATCCACAATCAATAGTCCTCCTTGGCGAGGGCTGAATATACTATTATCAATTGCTATATGTAACTATTAACCTACTCAATTGGAAACATCATCATCAGTTATTGTTAAAATTTGATACAGGAATTCCCATTACATTTAAATCCAATGTAGTTAACAGCTCAAGTACCCCAGCTGCTAGGGTACTCATACCATTAACTTCATTTTCAGCGACCCAGAACATTTATTGTTCAAGAGGCCCTGACAGGACGCACAGACCCATTCAGCAACAAGGGAACAATTGTGCTGGTAATTCTGTTTTACCAGCATATATGTATACCACACACTACGTTTTATTCCTTTCTTTCCAAATAAATAATTATGGCATGGTTCAATGTGTACAGGAGCAGATGTGACAGTCTCTCTTGTGTAATGCAGTAAAGTCTGGATCTGGACTCTCATTCATACTGATAACTAACGAGTCCCAAAGGTCCAAAGGGTGAAGAAAAAAGAAAAAAAACTAGCAGAGCAGCAGACTAACAACATTACCATGACAAAAGTCTGTAAGTGGATGTAGTACGACAAAGGCATTACAGTGCCAACTGTGTATTTAACACATTCTGAAAGTAAATAGCTACACTAAAATGTTTAAGCCGGATAGTGGTTCGTTTTGAAATATAGATGTGACACAACATAACCCAAAATTATGACAATGATCCTGTTTATTATTTTATTCTTTCTCACTTACACTGCAAACCCTCTAGGAATCCATCCATCCATCATCTACCGCTTATCCGGGGCCGGGTCGCGGGGGCAACAGCTTTAGCAGGGAAGCCCAGACTTCCCTCTCCCTAGCTACTTCTTCCAGCTCTCCCCGGGGGATCCCGAGTCGTTCCCAGGCAAGCTGGGTGACATAGTCTCTCCAGCGTGTCCTGGGTCTTCCTCGGGGTCTCCTCCCGGTGGGACATGACCGGAACACCTCACCGGGGAGGCGCTCAGGAGGCATCCGAATCAGATGCCCAAGCCACCTCATCTGGCTCCTCTCGATGTGGAGGAGAAGCGGCTCGACTCTGAGCCCCTCCCGGATGACTGAGCTTCTCACCTTATCTCTAAGGGAGAGCCCGGACACCCTGCGGAGAAAACTCATTTCAGCCGCTTGTATCTGGGATCTCGTTCTTTCGGTCATGACCCATAGCTCGTGACCATAGGTGAGGGTTGGGACGTAGATCGACCGGTAAATTGAGAGCTTCGCCCTTTGGCTCACCTCCTTCTTCACCATGACAGACCGATACAACGTCCGCATCACAGCAGACGCTGCACCGATCCGCCTGTCGATCTCCCGCTCCCTCCTACCCCCACTCGTGAACAAGACCCCAAGATACTTGAACTCCTCCACTTGGGGTAAGATCTCCTCCCCGACCCGGAGGGGGCACTCCACCCTTTTCTGACTGAGGACCATGGTTTCAGATTTGGAGGTGCTGATTTTCATCCCAACCGCTTCACACTCGGCTGCGAAACGCTCCAGTGAGAGTTGGAGAGCCCCGTTTGAAGGAGCCAACAGCACCACATCATCTGCAAAAAGCAGGGATGTAATACTGAGGCCCCCAAAACGGACCCCCTCAACGCTTCGGCTGCGCCTAGAAATTCTGTCCATAAAGGTTATGAACAGAATCGGCGACAAAGGGCAGCCTTGGCGGAGTCCTACCCGCACTGGAAACGATTCCGACTTACTGCCGGCAATGCGAACCAAACTCTGACATCGGTGGTATAGTGACCGAACAGCCCGTATCAGGGGGTTCGGTACCCCATACCCACGAAGCACCCCCCACAGAACTCCCCGAGGGACACGGTCAAGCGCCTTCTCCAAGTCCACAAAACACATGTAGACTGGTTGGGCGAATTCCCACATACCCTCAAGGACCCTGCTAAGGGTATATAGCTGGTCCACTGTTCCACGGCCGGGACGAAAACCACACTGCTCCTCCTCAATCTGAGGCTCGACTTCCTGACGGACCCTCCTCTCCAGCACCCCTGAATAGACCTTACCAGGGAGGCTGAGGAGTGTGATCCCTCTGTAGTTGGAACACACCCTCCGGTCCCCCTTTTTAAAAAGAGGGACTACCACCCCGGTCTGCCAATCCAGAGGCACTCTCCCTGTTGACCACGCAATGTTGCAGAGGCGTGTCAACCAGGACAGCCCCACAACATCCAGAGCCTTGAGGAACTCCGGGCGGATCTCATCCACCCCTGGGGCCTTGCCACCGAGGAGCTTTTTAACCACATCGGTGACCACAGAGATAGGAGAGCCCACCTCAGAGTCCCCAGGCTCTGCTTCCTCCAAGGAAGGCATGTTGGGGGAGTTGAGGAGGTCTTCGAAGTACTCTGCCCACCGGTTCACAACGTTCCGAGTCGAAGTCAGCAGCGCCCCATCCCCACTGTACACAGTGTTAGTGGTGCACTGCTTCCCCCTCCTGAGACGTCGGATGGTGGACCAGAATTTCCTCGAAGCCGTCCGGAAGTCGGCTTCCATGACCTCACCGAACTCTTCCCACGCTCGGGTTTTTGCCTCGGCTACCACCGAATCCGCGGTCCGCTTGGCCAGTCGATACCCGTCAGCTGCCTCTGGGGTCCCACAGGCCATAAAGGCTCGATAGGACTCCTTCTTCAGCTTGACGGCATCCCTTACTGCTGGTGGACACCAGCGAGTACGGGGGTTGCCGCCACGACAGGCACCAACCACCTTACGGCCACAACTCAGATTGGCCGCCTCAACAATAGAGGCACGGAACATGGTCCACTCGGACTCAATGTCCCCCGTCTCCCCCGGAACATGGGAAAAGCTCTGTCGGAGGTGGGAGTAGAAACTCCTTCTGACAGGAGGATTCCGCCAGACGCTCCCAACAAACCCTCACTATACGTTTGGGTCTGCCAGGACGGACCGGCATCTTCCCCCACCATCGGAGCCTACTCACCACCAGGTGGTGATCAGTTGACAGCTCCGCCCCTCTCTTCACCAGAGTGTCCAGAACATTCCCTCTAGGAATTAGAATTAGAAACACTGACATTTCCCTCAACACTACTAATTCAATTAGTCAAGTCAAGTCAACAGTATTTATAGAGCACTTTCAAACAGCATACAAAGTGCTGTACATGGAACAATTTAACATGCACAATAAACAGTAAGACAAATCGGTAATAAAGGCGGTAGAAAGCACCAAACAGTAAAACCAAGAACAAATCTAAGTCATGCTGAGTCGAATTCCAAAGAATACAAGTGAGTTTTGAGGAGGGTTTTGAAGATGGGTAGCGAGGAGGCTTGCCGAATGTTCAGTGGGAGGTCATTCCAGAAAGAGGGACCAGCAACAGAAAAGGCTTGATCCCCTCTGAGCCTCAGTTTAGTTCTTGGTACTTCTAATAATGTCTGGTCCACAGATCTGAGGCGCCAGGCAGGTGTGTAGGGGCGGATGAGCTCAGAGAGGTAAGGTGGTGCGAGATTATTCAGAGATTTGAAAACAAAGAGGAGGATCTTGAAAATAACTCTAAAATGTATGAGGAGCCAGTGAAGGGATGCCAGAGTAGGAGTTATGTGCTCCCTCTTACGAGTACCAGTCAAGAGGTGAGCAGCGGCGTTCTGGACCAGCTGAAGGCACTTAATAGAGGACTCGTGGACTCCAAAGTAAAGGGCATTGCAGTAATCGAGCCGGAATGTAACAAAGGCATGAATTACTGTCTCAAAGTGTTCATGTGAGAGGAGAGGTTTTATTTGGCCAGCTGTCTAAGGTGAAAGAAGCTGGATTTAACAACGGCACCAATTTGCCGATCGAGTTTGAAATCACTGTCCAGTTTAAGGCCCAAGTTTGAGACCGTTGATTTCAAATAAGGAGACAGGGGGCCCAAGTCTACAGGATGGAATGTACAAGGGCCACTGGGACCAAACAATATCACCTCCGTTTTCTTTTCGTTGAATTTCAAGAAATTTTGTGCCATCCAGGTTTTGATTTCTTCCAGACAGCATAGCAGTGGCCTTAATGAGAAGGTGTCTTTATTGCTCAGTGGGACATAGATCTGGCAGTCATCTGCACAGCAGTGGAAGAGAATACCATGTTTCCTTAAAATGGAACCCAATGGGAGCAGATACAGCGAGAACAGCAGAGGCCCCAGAATTGATCCCTGTGGAACACCACATGACAGGGGAGCAGTGCGTGACTCAGAGCAGCCAAAGCTGACACAAAAGGTTCTGTCAGCTAGATAGGACCTAAACCACTCAAGAGCACTGCCGCCAATGCCCAACAAGTGCTGCAAACGTGTCAGCAGAATATCGTGATCCACTGTATCAAATGCTGCAGTTAAGTCCAATAAAACTAGACACACATGGTCTCCAGAGTCATTTGCCAGGAGGATGTCATTACAAACGCATAACAGGGCTGACTCTGTGCTATGCATCGTCTTGAAACCTGACTGAAAGACCTCCAAGATGGTATGTTCACCCAAGAAAAGTTTCAATTAGAGCAATTCTTTCAGACAAGAACTTTTAAGACCCACTCCCCCCAAAAATAAAGGTTTCGTTGCATTTTCACACATTGTAGGTATATTTATACTGTAATTAAGTATTATAAATGCATATGACTTTAATTAATGTTAATCACGCTTTTAGATACTGCCTATCTTTCCATGTGGCACAATAAATGTACTTGATATCAACATTCAGGTGGCAGTTGTGATCAATAATACAGTCAGATGTGAGCACATTTACTGCAATTATCCTCAATCTTTTTTTTTTTTTTTTTGCTACGCCCTTTTCTTGTCATCCCCACAGAATTCAATGTCTTTTCAATGTGTTCATTCATGTGAGCAGAGGGCCTCGAGTGACAAACACTTGTGAGGCCTGGCTCACCAAACACAAAGAGCCTGAACCCCCACCCCCACCCCCACACACACACTCACACACAACACACACACACCTCTGCCCTCCTGCGGTCTAAAAAAAGTTTCCGTTTCTATCGCAGTAAATTTGAAAAGTAAGAAGATGGGGGAAAAAAAAACACAACCCATCCATTCTCACTAACAGTACATCCGGAAAGAATTTACGTTTAACTTCTTCCACATTTTGTTATACTACAGCCTCTTTCCAAAATTGAGTACATTAATTTCTTTCAGCAAAAATTGTACACACAACACTGCATAACATTTTTTTTTTTTGCAAATGTATTAAAATACAAAACAAAAACTAAAAGTTTTTACAGCCTTTGCTCAACACTTAGTAGATTGACCTTTGAAAGTATTTACAGCCTCAAGCCTTTTCGGATATGATGCTACAAGCTTGGCACACCTATTTTTGGGCATTCCTATTTGCAGCGCATCTCAAGCTCCATCAGGTTGGATGGGAAGTGTTGGTGCTCATTTTCAGATATCTCCAGAGATGCTCCATCAGATTTGGTCTGGGCTTTGGTTGAGCCACTGTAGGACATTCACAGAGCTGTCCTGGAACCGCCTCTTTCAGTGTATTGGTTGTGTGTTTAGGTTCGTTGTTTAGGGTCCGACCTTCATCCCAATCTTAGGCCCCGAGCACTCTGCATCATGTCTTCATCCAGGATGTCTCTTGTCCATTTCTGCATTCATCTTTCCCTAAATCCTGAATTGTCTCCCTGTTCCTGCTGTTGAAAAACATCATCACAAGCATGATGTTGCCACCAAACATGGTTTTCCCTAAGCATGGTATTAGGTAGGATATGAGCAGTGCCTGGCACCCTCAAAACATGACGCCTGGCATTAATGCCAGAGTTAAATCTTTTTCTCATTAGACAGCAGGTGGGCTGCCATATGCCTTTACTGAAGGAGTGGCTTCCGTCCGGCCATTCTACCATACAGGCCTGATTGGTGGAGTTCTGTCAACATAGTTGTCTTTCTGTAAGGTTCTCGTCTCTGGAGCTCTAACAGAGTAACAGAGTGACCATGGGATTCTTGGTCACCAACCTGACAAAGGCTCT
This sequence comes from Hippocampus zosterae, assembly GCF_025434085.1. Taxonomy (NCBI): domain Eukaryota; kingdom Metazoa; phylum Chordata; class Actinopteri; order Syngnathiformes; family Syngnathidae; genus Hippocampus; species Hippocampus zosterae. The sequence goes on along the minus strand of NC_067455.1, from coordinate 21,277,242 downwards.
TCTCACCCAATTGCTCAGTTTGGAACGTTTCAAACTGTGAAATGTGGCTCCCCACACTCGTTGTACCAGAACAGCATGATGAGTTAATTCTTGCGCCAAATGTAATCAAACATAACTTGCATCGGTCCAAGTTTTGTGACTCCTACTGTAAAACAGTGTCAGGCCCCTGTTCAACTGCAGAGCCAGAAGCAGAACGTTTCTTGTCAATGCTGTCTGATCCAAACCCTTAGAAAGAATAGAATGAATAGAAAGAATACTATTGCGGACAAAATCAGAACACTCCAATGAAACGCAGCAACCTGCTTTGAGCCTGGACGTGAATATCTCATTTAGGGAAAACGTCCCAAAAACACGGTTGTCTTCCCCGGCAGTACTTTTTTGACAGAGCCCACATTGCTGAAGAAATTGATTAAATGTCGGACCTTGCCTCATCTATGTCTGCTTTTGGAGCCTCATCTCCAGGCACTGATGATTTCAGAAATGGTAAGGAGGACTCAGGTGAAAGAGTGACAGAGATTCTTGAAGCGAGTGCAAGCATTCGCGTTGAGAGTTTAAGGAATTCACTGGTGTCAGTGGAGGATGTACAAGGTGACAGAAGTGATCCTGAGCTTGTTGAGTGGCTGGCTTAACTGTCTATGCCAAGTTTGTTGAACATAGATGTCAGTGACATACCAACTCTGACTTCCTACCCACCAAATTATTAACTGATCAACATGCGACTGATCCGTTTTTGACCTGTGACTTTGCTCCTGTGACACTGGTGACCAAACCTGCGACTGTGAGGCAGGCCGACCGTTCCTTTGACGTGACTCACACCATTGATCAAAGCTCAGTTGCACACTCTGATTGTTCAAATGGAGCCTAACCCAGCCGACTTCAGGCGTAAAGCGGACTACATCCGGAACCGTGAAGAATACTTTCCGTGCTTAGGGAGCAGATGTGTAGTCTGAAGAAGACAAACTGTGTGCCCTTGTCTTCTGAGATTTAGTTTTTCTTAGATTTTTGCCCTTAGTTTTGTATACTCCACCCAGTGAACTGTCTCACTTTAGCCAGCATGTTGTATGGTTTTCCCATTAATGGGTTTGTGTTCTTAATATTTTGATGAAAATGGGATGGATGAGGGAGGGAAAGAAGAGTGGCAGAGAGGAGTACAGGGACAACAATAAGAAGACAAACACAAACTGACCCTGAGGTTAAATGGAGGCAGGTTCATCTCCACGCACATCAGCCATTGTCTCAGTGCTCTGATTTGACCTCTGAACTCACACTGCCATTGACTTAAATCCTCCACGTCCCTCCTAAAACAAACAACAGTTTGTAAAATTGACATCAGAGAGTAGCAGTTAAATTAATTGGGACCGAAATTATTATTCATCAACCATACTGACAAAGACAAAAAAAAAATGTGACCTTCGTTTGTTCTTTCCCTTCTACATAACACACAAATGTAAAATCTTGATTTCATTCCCGAAGCAAAAAGAACATTTTATATTTCTTATGAATATACACAAATTACATGATGCAAATTTGGACACAAACTTTGTGATTAGGAAGAATACGGGATAATGGAGTAGCTTTGTGAGTTGGACAGGTCTGGCCACAATTATTGGCACTGACTAGTATAATAATAATACTAATAATAATAATGATAAATGTTTAAACAAATATATGAAAACACAATTCTGATTAATTCTAGTGCAAAAAGAAAATCAAATGAAATGGATACAAAAACGAAAGTAACGAAGGCATCCTTCCTTAATCTGTTGTTTGAGTTTGTTTCTCCACAAATGCCTATTTCACTCTGGAACAGTTTTACAAATCAATGACTTAATTTGAGGAGTGACTTTCTAACTGTGGATTTTTTTGTTTTCCTTTTACTGCAGGTTGAGCCCAAGAAACTGAAGCAAGGGGTTTACGAGACAATAAGCTATAAATATAATTATAACAATAATGAATGAAAAAGAGGGTTTTCTTTTTTTTGTTTCAATAGAATACCTTTTATTTCTTCAATTCATAATTATTGTTTATATCAGCAAACTTTATTTTTTTGTCTAGATCAATCCATCCATTTTCTGAACCGCATTATCCTCACAAGGGTCGTGAGGGCATGTCGTTGTCTATCCCAGCTGCCTTCGGGCAGTAGACAGGATACACCTTGAACTAGCTCCCAGCCAATCGCAAAGCATTTTTTTCTGATTCAGGGTCTTCACCAATGAGGTCACCCCATTAATTATTGAGCTGTGTCCCAGTATCAGGCGCGGACTGGCTGGCATGGCCTGAGCGGGAAGGAACAACTGTGTTGTGCATTTGTTTAAGATAAGATAAGATAAGATATCCTTTATTTGTCCCACAATGGGGAAATTTACAGCCTCCAGCAGCAAGAATGTAGGTAGAAAGAAGAAAGAAGAAAATTTAAATGTCGTCCCTCTTCCCTTCCCAACTCCCGCTCGTGTGGAGCGGCGTTAGCCGGTGGGCCTACCTCTGAAAAATGGCTGATATTGGCCTATATACAACACAATGAAAAAAAGTCATTTAAATGACACGTCCGTCGGGCATTGGAGAGCCCCCGACTAGCAAGCTTGCTGCAAAGACATCAAAACAAGACTGTGTGAAGCAAAACACGATCAGGGAATGAACACAGTCAAAGGTGTTGGTGGTGAGGTGGCGGGGGGGGGGGGGGGGGGGCTACACGATTAAGAACTGAGTATGAGTATGACCTATCATTGCAATGTTGCAAATTACTGTACGAGCTAACATTGAACACCAGAGCAGCAAATGAGACAAAACAGCACACAGTGTATCTGTTTGAATTATCAACTATGTTCCATTATTAGCCATGTTGCAAGAAGTTAGTCCTGTTCTAACAATGAACATTCCTTATCAGAATGATGCATTTGCTGTCAAGTGCTAAAATTGATACCAAACAAAATATTTCTGCCACCTTGTCAGTCTATCCAAACTGGTGCTCATTTGTTTGGGATATATATTTCATATATCTCCTGCAATATTCTGATAGAATGTTACATTAAAAAATGTCAACACGAAGCAGCGGAGTTGTTAGTGCAAATAGCGATTCATTATTGTTGAATGTCATATCATAATGTCGGTCCTTACTTATTGCGGTCATAAAAGAAGTGCCCAATAGGGGGCGGTGTTGTATGTACTGGGCAGTGCATCTAGATCAGGGGTGTCCAAACCTTTTGGACCTAAGATCTACTTTTCGATCAACTAACCTCCCGGGATCTACCCTTACCGGCACACACGCGAATGCACGCGCGCGCACACACGCACACGCGCTTGCCATGATGAGAGACAGCCTGAAACCGAGGCATGCGATGCACTTTTGCAGCCTGTTAATCTATTGTAGCTCACACGTACCGTTTTAAAGTGCTTCCCTGTGCCCTCCTCGATTCCTATTCTTTGCCCGTGCCCTCTGTGAATTGTACACGAAGCAAACTCCCGAATGAGAATAATGACGATAACAGATCACAAGCTGCAATTGCAGACTGCTGAGCGCACAACAACTTCCGGTGACGTAATCCCACGCCACCGAAAATTCAAAATGTACCTGCTTGATTTTATTTTATTTTTTTTTGTGAAAATGAGACTTATAGGATTATTAGGGTGCAGCATACATTAACACAGAAAAATATATTCCTAACGTGTACAAAGAAACACAAATGTTTTTTTTTTTTCTCTTCGACACTACTCGGATCTACTTGGGACCTGTCTTAGATCAGGATCGACGTAATGGGCACCCCTGATCTAGATTCTAGATGCACTGCCCAGCAATCTAGGACTCGCGGGTCGGATTCGGCTCGCCGGTCTTTTTAATCTGGCCCACCGAAGGTTGGTACAGTACACAATTAAGGTTCAATCTAAATGATTGCATTCATTTCATTTGGACTTGTAAGGACAGGCATTTCAATGTCAGGTGGCGCAGTTACTTGAAGTTGCAGAGCACAGGGAGGGACTGGGAGACGATACGGAAGCCCGCAGTTGTCACGTTCGGGCAAGCCGAAATAAGGTAGGGATCCCAGAAGTGCAGACACCAAACAAGTTCTCCGTAGAAAAAAGGGTTTAATATACAAAAATCTGCACCGACAAAATCGTAACATAAAGTGCTGGTCAAAACAAGGACCAGAGGGCACAAAAACGAATAACAAAAAGCGCTTGCACAAAAGGCAAGGTTCCCCCCTTGCCTTTTGTGCAATCGCGAAGGCAAACAAAAAACAATGTAACTACACTACACGCAAGCGAGAGCCAATTCACAAACTAAAAACCATACTTACAAAGTACTGGGCACCGAGAGTTCAAAAAGCGAAACACGACGAGGTTTTTAGCAATAGCAGTCAATAAGCAAGGCAAAAATGCAATACTCCAGCGATATGTGCATATCAGAGGGCTCCTTAAATACAGACTGAGACTAATCATAGATTGGCAGCAGGTGTGCACAAAAGTCCGCTGATGCCACATGCTGGCCAGACACAGAACCGTGACAGTAACCCCCCCTCAACGGACGCCTCCTGGCGGACCACCTGGCTTCGATGGGTGCGCAGCGTGGAAGGCGCGGAGAAGGGACGGATCCAAGATCCAGGAGCGGGGGACCCATTGCCGATCCTCCGGGCCGTAGCCCTCCCAGTCGACCAGGTACTGGAACCCCTTACCCCTGCGCCGAGAGTCCAGGATTTCCCTCACCGTGTACACCGGGTCACCGTCGACAATCCGCGGAGGAGGAGGCAAGGTGGGAGGCGGAGCCAAGGGACTGGAGGCCACCGGCTTAAGCAGGGAAACGTGGAAGACTGGGTGGACCTTCATGGTGGGCGGCAGCCTGAGCTTGACGGAGACGGGGCTGACGATCCATTCCACCACGAACGATCCCGTGAAGCGGGGCCCCAAATTGATCGAAGTGCCGGCCAGACGCAGATCCCTCGTAGACAGCCACACCTTCTGCTCCACCTGATAGCTTGGTGCCGGGCGACGTCGCCGATCTGCAATGTGCCGGTTTCTGGTGGCGGTACGCGACAGGGCTGCCCGGGTCTCCCTCCATACATGATGGGCCCGCTTGAGATGGTGCTGTACCGACGGAACTTCCACCTGCCCCTCCTGTGATGGGAAAAGCGGAGGCTAATAGCCATAGGCAGACATGAAGGGAGACTGACCTGTGGCTGAGGAGACCAGGGTGTTATGCGCGTACTCGACCCAAGGCAGGTGGACGGCCCAAGATTAGGGACGGTGGAGACATACACATCGTAGCGCCGCCTCCAGGTCCTGGTTCATCCGTTCGGTCTGTCCATTGGACTGGGGGTGGTATGCCGACGACAGGCTTGCCGTTGCCCCAATGGCGCGACAGAACCGTTTCCACACCCTGGAGACGAATTGGGGACCCCGGTCCGACACAATATCCAGCGGGATCCCATGGAGGCGAAAGACGTGGCTGATGAGGAGGTCGGCGGTTTCTAGGGCGGACGGCAGCTTGGACAATGGAATGAAATGGGCGGACTTG